>NC_141698.1:254595621-254953406 GCF_964263255.1 Lissotriton vulgaris
CGTACTAGGGTGCGGTGGCAGACCGTGTCGAATGCCGCGGAGAGGTCTAGGAGGATGAGGGCCGCTGTTTCTCCATTGTCCATCAGGGCTCGGATGTCATCGGTGGCGGCGATGAGGGCGGTCTCGGTGCTGTGTTTGGCTCGGAAGCCGGACTGTGAGGGGTCGAGGGATCCGTTCGTCTCGAGGTTCGTCGGTAATCTCCCCCTCTTCTATCTCCCTTTCTTTCCAATAGCCGGTGATCTAGTTGGACAGTCAGGTCTATTAACTCCGCACAGGTAGTTGGTAATTGCACCACCTGAGCCAAGACATCCTTTAGTTCCCCCCGGAGTCCTTGGTAGAACAAGGAGATCCGTTTCTGGGCCGGCCAGTCTGTTTCTACAATGAGACGGTTGAATGTCGTGATGTAAGACAACAGATCTTGGGACCCTTGTCTCAAGGTCATTAATTCATGATCCAAGGACAACATGTGAGACTTCCGATCAAACAATTTCCTGAGTTCGATGCAAAAGGCAGCAAAATCATGTAGAACGGGATCGTCTCTTTCGAGCAAGGGAATAGTCCAGCTGGACGCGTTCCCTCCCATATAGGACATTAGAAAAGCCGTTTTGGATGCTTCGTCCTGGAAGACCATAGGTTTGCATAGAAAATGCAAACGGCATTGATTCAAAAAGTTTTCAAATTTTCTTGGGTCCCCATAAAACCTTTCGGGTGGAGCCAGTGGTATACCATGATTTTGGATGATATGTACAGTCGGTGTGGCCTCCGCAGAAGTGGAAGGGGCTGCGAGCGAACCCCCTGCTTGGAAGGAAGGGGGAGGCTGCAGAGTGGCCGGCCGAATCAATGGTTTCGCCACCGGCTCTCTCATGGCTAGATCTGATACTTCTTTACGTAGTTCAGATATCTCTTTATATAACGCCTGGTTTTCTAACCGGGAATTCTGGACTTCCTGTTGAAGGCCTGTAAAACTCTCCAACAGGGCGGTAAGAGTGGCATTTGTATCCATCGTCTAGGCAGGGCTGTATTCTTGGGCTTGTCAATCTGTCAGGATTGAGGGTAGCGCAAGAGTACGCAAGCGCCACTAACCTTCTACCGATGGCCCGCAGAGACGATAGATGATAGTCCTTCCGACTCCGCTCCGCACAAACCCCCACAATGGAATAAACCCACTGTTTGGACCTGTACGAATAGGGGCCGGGAGGTAGATTGGCATCGGGGAATGGCACGTCAGATATCGTCTGGTCTGTTACCATGAGGTGACTGGTACTGGGACTCTGCAGGTAGGGGAGACAGAGAAGAGAGGATTACTTCCACAGTACGATATGCAGGCACCCAGGATCCCTTCCCTCTTGACCTATACTCACCAGTTTCTCCACCCCATGTATCCTTAAAGGAATCCTCAAAATACAGAACCCAACAAATAGGCGACCAGAAGTACAGAGGAGTTAACGTCACTCCGCTGTTACTTAGTTAGTAATCTCAAATAAGCCTTTGAATTACACATTAACAAAAACGTGGAACCTCCACGTAATAAACCCACTGTATCTTGGTGGTTATGTTTAGAACATTTACCATACTGTGTCAGTAGCCACTGACAACAGGCACCAAGGTTTTCCCCGGAATGTAAACAAGAAATGGCGGCTGAAAAGACGCCGATTGTACTAGTAACAAGACACAACAATTAAAGAGGAGGCGAGCCCGCTTCCTCTTGGTACTTGCACGACTGGAATGGTTACAGGACCAACGGTTCTCCACCAGAATTCTGACCACGCTGGCTGTTGATCGGCGTTGGGCAGTCTACAGAATTCTGACCACGCTGGCTGTTGCTCGGCGTCGTGCAGACTAGGAGATCTGGCCACGCAGGCTTTTGATCGGCGATGTTTCTCTGGAATCTTGACTTGAAGCAAGGAAGGCTCATCCACAATGAGCGAATACGGAATCCGATTGACAAGCCCCGTTACGTTCCGGAGATGGCGCTTATATCACGTCCTCCCACTGAGCCAACCCCCAGCGCCGGATGGCCTTCTGGGACTTGTAGTTTTTCCGCCATGGACAGGATATTCGAAATCCTCTACCTTGTGTCTTGCTGATGGTAGCGATCGCTACAGTGGTTCACTTCTGCAAAGAGAAAAGTCTCTGCCACAGCGAAGGTCTTCACTCTGCCACGTGGCTGCCACCATGACCACATGCCACCTCGATACAGGCCCATTGCAAACTTAGCGCCACAGCACCACAGGCTCATGTTTGTATCGACTACTGCCTTTGATCTACACTGCAGACAGCAGGGTTCACAACTTGAATTCAGCTTTGGATCTACACTACGGACAGCATTGAAGTTAGCCTTCATTTATGTAAGGCAAATACAATTACGCTCTATGTCCTCAGCCTTTGTTAAAATAAGTGTCAAAAATTCTTTGTCGATATCTGTGCTGACTACTGCCTTCGATCTACAATGCGGTCAGTAGAGTTTACAACTTGATACCAGTTTCGCCTCAGCACTACAGACAACATTGAATTCAGTCTCAATTTATGTAAGGCAGAGACAATTGTACTCAGTCCTCAGATTTTGGTAAAGTATGCGACAAAAACATTCCTCAATATCTGTACTGACAACTGCCTTCGATCTACACTGCGGTCAGTAGAGTTTACTACTTGATACCAGTTTTGCATCAGCACTACAGACAACATTGAATTCATTCTAGATTTATTTAAGGCTAAGACAATTGTACTCAGTCCTCAGATTTTGTTAAAGTATGTAACAAAAAGCATTCCTTGATGTTTGTGTCGACTACTGCCTTCAATCTACACTGCGGACAGCAGGGTTCACAACTTGAATACAACTTTGCATCTATACTACGGATAGTAGGGAATTCAGTCTTGATTATTTTAATGCATAGATAATTGTACTGTATGTGTTCAGATTTTTTTACAATAAGTGACTAAAATCATTTGTCTATATCTGTGCTGACTACTGCTTCGATCTACAATGCGGACAGCAGGGTTCACAACTTGAATTCAGCTTTGGATCTATATTACGGACAGCAGGAAATTTAGCCTTAATTTTTTTAAGGTACAGATAATTGTACTTTATGTCCTCAGATTTTGTTAAAGGATATAACAAAAAGAATTTCTTGATGTCTGTGATGGCTACTGCCTTCAATCTACATTGTGAGGGCTCATGATTAGGGTGGAATGGCGATTGCACATGACGCATTCCAGGAGGCAAGAGACATTGTACCAGTGCGACCCGCCCGAACGACGAATCATTGCAGGGTGGGTACAGGCTTTGTTCTTCAGGTACCACTAACTCTCTGCACCACAAGTCAACTCCACATGCCCTTATTAAGGCAGAATTCACTAGGCAAAAAACATTGCTCCCAGTGCGCCCTGCCTGGACCACGCATCATCGCAGGTTATGTACACGCTCAGTACCAAAGGTACTACTAACTCAGTTCACCATAATTCATCGCCATGTGGCCGTATTCAGGTAGAATTCAACAGACAAAAGACATTGGTCCGAATGCGGCCCCCCTACACCACACATTATCGCAGGGTACGTACAAGCTCAGCGCCAAAGATACTACTAGCTCAGTGCATCAAAAATCATCGCAAAGAAGAGTAAACTGTTTTATGTCCCAGTGAGGCATACTGTCACTTTTAAATGAAATTCATACAGAATTCAATTGACAAAAGACATTACTCCAAATACTGTGCCCCCCCAACCATGCATCATCGCAGGGTACGAACATACACACTAACCGCCAAAGGTACTAGTGACTCAGTGCATCAAAAATCATCGCCACGTGGCCTTAGTAAGACAGAATTCACAAGACAAAAAACATTACAATCAGTACGGCCTGCCAACACCACGCATCATCGCAGGCTTCACAGAACCTTGTTGATTCAGGTGCCATTAACTCAGTGCAAACCAAACTAAGTATAACACCTATCAAACTCTAAACAATATCCCTTTAGTATGCTTCCTTCAAAAACTTCTTTTATATCACTTATAGATTTAGTTGAATAATAATATTCATGCTGCAAGTGCAAAGGTACACTTAATGACAGTCTACACTGCGTACAGCACAGGCCACAATTTGAACTATAATGTCCCTGAAACATAGATATTTCGACAATGTATTCCATACATGTTTCATCTGTTATTTTAATCGTGATTACACATGATGCAGTCCACCCTAAGATCTACACTGCAGACAGCAGGGTTTACAACATAAATTCAGCTTTGCATCTACACTACAGACAGTAGGGAATTCAGCCTTGATTTACTCAAAGCAGAGACAATTATAATGCATGTATTCAGATTTTGTTAAAATAAGTAAAAAAAAGCATTCTTCTATATCTGTGCTAACTACTGCCTCTCATGTGCACTGTGGTCAGTAGGGTTCACAACTTGAATTCAGCTTTGGATCTATACTACAGACAGCATTGAATTCAGCCTCGATTTATTTAAGGTAGAGACACAAAATACTCCAGTGGCACTGCTAGTATGTGCAAGCACATTCAATCCCTGCATCTTGTGAACTATGCTCACAAAGAATGTAAAAGACTTCGCCAAAATGTACCTCCACCACCGGCAATACCTAGGGGCAGATTTAGAAGCCACTTGCACCACTTTTGCATCACTTTTCCCATGTTAAAAGTGATGCAATAGTGGCGCAAGGGATTTGTAAATCTACCCCAAGTACCTCTGGGGCATCACCTTCAACATCGCCACCACACATAGGTCCCCATTTTGAGAAAGTTAGAATGCACTGCGTGAAGTGCAATTGTTTAATTTGTTATGGGGAGCAACCAGTAGACCTAGTTTGCAGAGCAATTGATAACCATCGTTGGTAGGTTTTTTTTCCCTAAAAGTTCATGCAGTCCAGTATGCAATAGTCAATTATTTAGGTGCAGCCCGTTCAGACCACACATCATTGCGGGGTGAGCACCCGCTAAACACCAGACGTACCACTAACTCAGTACACCATAAATAATCACCACGTGGTCTTATGGAAGCAATATTTAGTAGTCAGTCCGTCATATCCACTTTATTCGATTTGTTAAAATCATAAAAGGAATAAAACATTTATATACAATTAAAAATCACTTATTACATGCATATACACAATCATAAAAATCATTGTAGGTGCGTGCTTTAGACAGATGTAAACATGGACACTATACAAGCATTATGCTGTTATTACACGCTAAAACTGTACAAAATCCCTCAAAGGCCCCTTTTAGATTTAATTCTATAAGCCGCCACTAAAAAACTGGCTATACAGAAAATAACCCGATTACTACACAAGGACTCTAAATAGACTAAGGCAGGCCTAACCTGGATAAAGCCTGCCTCTCTTAAAGGTGCCAGATATCTCTTCCTGGGGGCCATGTACAAACTACAAAACATAATAAAATGCATGGAGTCCTGCGTAGAAAATTCATCACAACTACACAGGGCCGCTTTCTGGCTTGCACCATGATTGATAGTTGCCTAGGGAATAGTGAATTAAGTTGAATCTGAATTTAATTAACAAAAATCTATGAAAGGGTTGGTTATAGTTCTGAGGTAAGGCTCATTTGAAGGTGAAGTTAATAACAAATAATGTAGTCTAAGAGTTGGTTTCGTCAGTTCCTGCTCTTCCCGAGCCAATCTCGCCCTAACCATAAAATTCTTTTTGATCCAGATGAGATCCTCTCGCTTGAAGGAGTATTATATAGATCTGGGCGTCCTAGCTGTGCAAAGGTAATTCTTACATATTCTAGCCAAGGTATTTTCGTTGCATGGTCTAATGACATAACATCTGTCAGGATGGAGTGGTTAAGTGTTAACTCAGCATTTAGCCTTGTCTTTAGCCAGAATAATAAAGGGGCCATTCTGATTCTATCTGTAACATAGTCTAGGCCCACCTCCCCATGGATCGAAAACGTAGGTGTGGACTGGGGGATAGACAGCAGAAGTCTCAGGAACTTATTTTATGCTTTTTGAATTGGATCTTGTGATACATACCCTCATACTGAAGAGCCATACATGACTATGGAAATACATTTAGATTCATAGATCTTTCAAAGAGCCTCCATGGGCCTGGCCCCCAGTCTTTTTGAAAAACACAGCAAAGCTGAGGACGCTCTCACTAATGATAAACTTTTGGCCTTTATTTGTGGACCCCACAAGCCCTTCTCATCAAATGTAACTCCCAAGTAAGGAAAGACTTCCACCCTAGACACTGCTTCTCCCTTACATGAAAAGGGTATATTTTTCTTCTTCTTGTTTCTATGTCGGCCCACCACCATAGTATGGGACTTATTCGTGTTAATCTTTAGGTCCAGCTGATCCATAAAGGTCCCAAAAGAATCTAGCAGAATATTTAGTAGTCAAAAGACATTCTTACCAGTGCGGTCTGCCTGAACGACGCATCATCGCAGGCTCCACACAAACCGCCCCTACCTCAGTGCACCACAACTCATGAACCCTTCACCATAGAATCTTCTGTGTATTATTTCATATATAGTGCTCCTACCTTTGTGCAGAAGAAGTTATAAACCGTTTACGATTGAATATCTGTATATTATATCATGATTACTATTCTACTTGTTACCAACAACAGCGTAATAAAATGGAGTTGAGCACACGTGCCGGTACCCACTTCAACTATCTATCTGTGTCTGTGTGTTTATTATATTTACAAAATTCTGCTCCTGCGCCCTACCACATTATATAATATGCTGTAAATAGCGTATGCAACCATCTTACCTCTGCCAGTAACAAAAACGTATACATTTACTATACACTTTGCTTGCAGTATTGTAATGATCCAGTTTGTACGTTCGTATTTGTAGAAT
Source organism: Lissotriton vulgaris (assembly GCF_964263255.1). Lineage (NCBI taxonomy): Eukaryota > Metazoa > Chordata > Amphibia > Caudata > Salamandridae > Lissotriton > Lissotriton vulgaris. The sequence goes on from NC_141698.1 coordinate 254,602,465, forward strand.
GAGCGAGGCCTGTCTGGATCCCAAAGCTTGAGGATCTAGTCAGAGAAAAGATCGCGGACAAGAAGGAATTTGGGCCTTCTTACAGACAACCAGTACCTGTCCTAGCCATCCACGGATCAAGAACAGTACTTCTGCCGCCCCTTGCTGGAAAAAAGGAGAAACGATTTGTGTCCATCGACTTCATCACACCTTTCTAAACCAATTTAACACATGATCAACTGGTTCCAGCGATTTCAACTAATCCTGATGCAATTCCAACCATTGACAGAACTGCCTCTGGCTATTTCATTAACTTTGATATGTTTTCTGAGGATCCCAGTGAACCTGAAACAACACCAGCACAAAGAACAAGCAACAGACTTTTTTCATCTCCTGAAAAAGACTTATCTGGTTTCACCATGGATTGAACTATGGATTGTTTCTGATCTATTTTTCTTTCTGCTTTGGCTAGCTTTAGTAATGACTATGAGTATGTTGATAAATGGAAGATATAATCAAATGGACACTCAAGTAAAAGAGTGAACTTACTTCTGACACCACACAAATCATCCCATTGTGAAGCAAGAGACTTGTCAGCAGTGAACATCACAGCCGTTCCTATACAAGATGGTATAGTTTGGGACAAAACTGCATACGAAATATTCAGCCCGTCTGAACTTTTGAAGATGCCACACTTATTTAAAATTTCATTAAGTGACTTTATTACCTCTAGTACCTTTTCTGATGATTGGGACTTCAAGACTGTTAATAACATGATGTCTGATCTAGAAAAATTAGCTGCATTCTCTAATCATGAATATTTAGGGGGTTCAGCAGACTATGACCAGCTTTTTAGTTACAACCACTGTGGTCATCATTTCTAGCAACACCTAGAAATGTAATTATGTATAACCAATGGGAACATTGTCCTACACCACCAAATGGTAGCTCAAAAATGTTTGCAATGAAGTTTCCATGTTTTTCAGGGTTCAATATATCCAATCCAGAAACGGTTTACTTTAAAAATATGACCAAAACTGGAATGAAAAGTATTTTAATCAATACAAAACAAATGTATTCTGCAGCCTTTATTGCCCAACTATCTTGGCAGGGTTTGGACTTTTGGAAAGATACAATTGACACAAAATATGTCTGGGGTACTAAAGATTGGCAAGTGCAGGGGATAGAAGCTTTGTTTAGAGCCTGTATCATCCCACAGCAAATAATGTTTTTGAATGACACTGTCCAACAAACGTCTTGCCTTGGGTTAGCCAAGATCAAAGACATAAACACTCCGTCCATACCTGCACCTGCAATTAATAGCACTACACAGGGGAAGGTCGACGTAAATACTATTTTGCATCACAACAGATCAGATCCTGAATGGGAAAAATGGTTGCTCTGGCCCACAGATATAAACATCTGTCAACGACGATTCCTGAACAAAATTCAGGGTTTTACTTTCAATAGGCCAGACCCACGCTATGTTCAAATACAGCATCCAGGGGTAGTAACAACATACAGGGTAGGGAAATTTTGCATTGATTGGCTCCAAAAATCTATACCAGAGGATGTGAAAGAACACTTATCTTTACTTAAAGAAGGCGCAGACCATAGGGGTTTCTTGCTAGGGCCAAGAGAACCGCGTCAAAAACGTTTCATATATGCCGCTATCTAAGCTGCTATAATGAAATATATAAGGTTACCCAAGCAGAAGCTGCAGAAAGAGTACAATGAATTGATCTTATTCATTTAGAGAAATCTGTTTCTGTAGTCGACTATGGGTTAACGATTCTGTCATCCAAGATATATTCATTGGGCAACATTGTATCCTCTGCGATAGACATTATGGAACAAGATTTGGTCATGCTGCGACAAGGCCAGTCTCAATTACATTCTATCCTGCTATTAGGCTGGACACTACAAAACTTGCGTGCAGGCTATGTGCCTTGGAGATTTATCAACACGTCATCTCTGTTTTCAGAATTCAATGTCACTGATAAACAGATTGAACTGGCACAAATGGGAGCAAAGTATACAGTGCTGAGCATTCAAAAACTAGAAAAATTGCCATTTACGGTAGCAGAAAAACCAGTTACTGAATGGATCGTACATGGTAAAATGACTCTGCCTGTTACAACTTTCCATTTTCAGTATTGCCTCAAAAATATACCAGCAGGAAAATATGAAAGGTTGGTAAAGAATACATCAAGACATCCTGGGAATTACCTTACACACACAGATGTTGGAGTGCAGGGCGTGAAGTGTTCCTTAGCGGTAGACACTGTGAAAACGCACTAAGCTGTCCTCTCCTTTGTCAGGGTATTAATTTACGCAGGGCTTGAAATGGTTCCTCTGCAAACTTGTCCTGTTATCTGCAAGGTTCACCAGCTGCAGTGATTAATCCAATTTTTGGACAACTTTCAAATGGAAGTTACATTATGTTGAATGATCACAGCTGCTGTGGCATGTTGCCAGGGATCCCATATATGGTTACAGTTACTTCCAGGGTCACTTGCTATATGCAAGTCTTTTTCCCCCAAATAGACACAGTCAGGGAGTACCCTTTAGGGCCTTCACTCAACATCTCTTCTATAGGAATTAATAATTTAAGCAGAATGAAAGGCATTCTTTAGCAACAAACCGTGCCTTTGACCTCGGCCAAAGAAACCTATGATCTACAAAGTACAAGGACTTCGGCTGAGATACAGACTCTGTTAAGTACAAACTGCCCTACACATTTCACAGGAATGTTGGGACGTATCTTAAACATGTCTGATACAAGCGGTATTGTGCATGTATTTAAGAACGTATGTGCAGGACTGTTAACACCTTTTCAAGCAGTCCTGGGAATCATTCCAAACTTTATGCACTCGGTGTTTTGTGGTCTGCCGCTAATTCTAGCATTAGTTGCAGGAATCCTGTTTTTATTCCTACTGCTATGCTATGGCAAGCCAATCCACCAGCATCACCAGCATCACTTCCGGAATCTTGGAGAATGCTCTCCTGGAATGGAAGTGTTGTGAGCGCATAGTACAGAATTTAGGTTTACCTCGTCTACGAGAATTAAAACGCGCATGGTTTCTGTCATTAGACCATATCACATGGTTTCTGTCATTAGACCAATATGGCAAGATTGCATCTTACCTGTTCTACGCTGCCTGCTTTGCATTGAAGAATGCGTGCTAGACATCCGTCTAACACTCCCATCAGTCATGCCAGCGGATGTCGATACTGTGCTGGACCCGGTAACAGCCCTCTGTGTTGTCCTCAGAGACTACCAATCCTAATGATGGCATTCATTCAGATCTCACAGACGCAAATTGCTACTGCTGAGGTACGAGAGGAAACCATAGGCTTGCAGATAACATCGGAAACGGACATTGCTGATGCGTCCAATGCTGAAGGCGATGCTTCGAATCTATGTGTGGATAATCTTCTAAATGAGGTAATCCAACTATCAACGGATTTTTTGTCTACAGGAATAGAGGATTTCATGTTTTCTCCATCTCCATACACTGACTTTTGATTCAGCACACAGTGTACCGGGAAGACTTTGAATTTGGCCTTCATTTTTCAAAACAAAGACTAAACTTGGACATTTTTCTTATGATTAATTTTTTTTATCCAAATTTGTATTTTTCTTTTTTGGCACAGTAATCTTCTTACAGTAGAACCATTCATAGAGAACAGAATTCTTTGAACACTTCCAGAGAAAATTTGTCAACTTGTCAAACAATTTCATTTATGTAACCTGCCATGAAATGGTTTTGAACTTTTTCTTCTGTAATTACAAACCATTTCATCATGTATATATATTTTAATGTCCATTCATTCAGCATTCACTGTGAATATGTGCTTAGAATGAAACATTGCTTTAATATGTACAGCACCATTGCATTTCATGCATGGCAACAGTTTTAATGCATTTTAAAATTTGTTTTAGACATGATTTTAGCAACTCATGTGTAACTCTATTTTAGTATGTTTAGCATGTTTAGCATTTAGGAATGTTGATCATTCGAAACTGGAGTGGGTGTTGTGTTTCAATTTAGATACCCATACGTAGGTTTTCCGAATCATGCCCTTTTAAAGGAACAAGTCACATTGCCCTTATTTAGGCATAGAATCCCAGTCCTTATTTAGGCATCAGCCATGCTTTCCAAATACAGGCATGGTCACCTATATCCGTCTATCCCACTTCACAATGAGTTCATAGAAACCAGACCCTTACGCCTTGGGACATTCCCTGCTTGGATTATTGATTTCTCCAAGAACTCATTTATTATACATGAACAACTATTCCTTAGGGGTTCATTCATGACGTCTTCTCTGCCCGACTTTACATCAATGCTAGCATTCCTAGGCACCCTCCAGGTATAAATATACCTTCACTTACCATGGCAAATCACGGCTCAGTTACACAGCTCTAAACGGCTCGCTACGGTAAGTTTGGAAGGAATTTGTGTCCCCGCCTGACACACTGACCAGACGCTGTCACCCTGGTCGCAGAGAATCCAGCTTCCAGTGTCCTGACTCCCTTTGCGGGGTGTTGAGGATTGAGACCTGGAAAGTGATTCCAAGCTCTCTCATTCTAAGGTATGGAACAGTCTAGAACCTAGAGGGACTTCTGGCAAATACAAACTATTGCTAAACTATACTATAGAAAACAGCACCTTCTTCTTACCTCGTACTACACTTAGTTTAGGTACACTGGGGTAGAACTATTTAGAAGCATGGGGCGCTAGGTGGCGCCAGACCAAGATGGCCTCACTGGAGTGAGGCTCCTGCCGGACCGGACACATTATCCCCTCCTTCAGCTATCCTGACCAGACTGAGCTAAAAAATCATCTTCCCATGGTGTCAGGGACACCGCGCTGCATCTAGCGGTACCTTGCTTGTAGTGGTGGTATGTTCAGAGACGAGGATATTTGCCGTGGAACCTGCGGCGCGCTGTCACCTTGGTGAGCCTGCAGCCCTGCGGCGGCCTACTCTGCCAGGAAACTCCGGGAATCCGAGGCCTACTCGAGGAGCTGTGTGCGGCCTGCTACAGGCACCTTTGGCGGAGTGGAGGCGGTGCGGAGGCGGAGCCGACGCTGGACTGGCCTGGACCCTGGTAGCAGTGAGCGGCGCCGGGGGAGAGAGCGCCCGGGGGCTGGGGGCGGCCGGACCATGTGTGCACTCCCCGAGTGCGGTCGCCGGACGTGCCCTGGGGCCGGGGCGCCGGGACGATTGGGCTACGGGGAGCGGAGGCTGGACATCCGTGCCTGCTACCTGCCGGTGCGGCACCCTTGGGACCTGCCCGCCTGTTGGAGCTCACTGGACTTCGCACAGAGGTTCCCCCCGTGCCGCCGCAGGCACACATAACCTTCAGGCGCTTGCCCTCCTCCCCACGTGGTGCGGCCTATGGGGCCTACGCTGGCATATTTGGAGTCCTGCTGACTGCGCCTGGGGGGAAACGGCGGTTACCACTACCCTCCTCACTTCATGCCGCAGGACCACCGGAGCGATTATTAACCCCCCCGCTGGAACACTGCGGCGGCTGGCCTCGGCCCTCCCCCTCTCCTGATAAGGTGACTGGACACTCCGGCCTGCAGCCACTCAACTCCAGCGCGGTTCGCGGCCCTTGTGTGGGACATCGGTCCACGGGGTGGTCGTCTCCCGTGCTTTTGCTCCATTGCCACACGGTGCTTCCCTTGGGAGTGCGGAGTGCCTGCAAATAATCTTTTTGCATATACGACGCTCGTGGTTGTGACCCGAGCCTGCGGCTGGAAAACCACTACCTATATTCGGACGGCGAGTAGCACCTACTCATCCACTCTGGTTGTAGCATCTCAGCACTGGCCCCCCTCCCTGCCTGACTGGGGCTGGGCGCATGCACCGACTTCCAGCCTGTGCCTGGTTCTACTGCTCGGGCGGTACCGACCTCCCCCCCATCTGCCTAATCCTCCCGAGAGCTGGCGGCCGCTTCTTCCACTGCGTCGCGGACGCCAAGGAGAGACATTGGCCGCAGCGATGCAAGGCAGTCGAAAATTCAGTTTGAGGCCAAAAAACGTCCAAAACAACGCCGGAAGATGGAGGCAGCCCCACCACGTCGGCCCCTCAGGAGGAAGACTGGAAAGCCCTCTTGCAGGGTATGAAGCAAAGCCTCTCAACCATAGACTCCAAGATCGACACCATTAATGCGTGCATGGACAGTGTGGTGGCTAAGCTGGAACATCACGACACGCGCATTAAGGAAGCCGAGAACCGGATTTCGACACTGGAAGACGGGGCTACATCTTCCTCTAAACAAGTCACTCAGATGGACAGACTGCTTAAAATAATAGCGGACAAGAATGAAGATTTGGAGGGGCGGTCTCGCCGCAATAACGTTCGTATTTTAGGCCTTGCAGAATCAACCAACACCGAGAAAATGGAGCCCTTTTTTGAAAACCTCGTCATTGAACTTTTTGGAAAAGACTCATTCTCCCCTCATCTCATAGTGGAAAGGGCCCACAGATCCCTGGCGGCTCTGCCTCCCCCCGGATCCCAGCCAAGGCCCATTATCGCACGCTTCTTGAACTATAGGGACCGTGACGCAGTGTTACGGCGCGCGAGAGAACTGGGGACTGTACATCATGGCAATGAAGTATTATCATTTTTTCCTGACTTTACCCCTTCTGTTCAGGAAGCTCGGCGCACATTTGCCAGAGTTAAAAAGAAGCTACAAGCGCAGGAGCTCCCGTATGCCATGCTGTACCCTGCAACACTGAAAATCTCCTATCAGGGCAAACAACACCTGTTTCAAAACCCGGAGCAGGTGGAAGAATTCCTGAAACAGTGCAGGAAAGACCGGCATGGAGAGGAATCATCTCGTCATTGCTCCAGATCACAGTCGCTAATGTAACAGCAAGACTAGCTTAATGCACTGATTTGTTGGGCCCTGAGACGGCGCGACCCCTGATTACTGGGAATGTTCAGTTTGCCTCATGCACCACCGGGTGAAACTCCCGGACTCTCTTAAACTTTGCTGGTCTACAGGATCATAATGTGCTCGGTCACCCACCTCCCTCCCACATGAAGTGACTGGGGTAAGCCTGGTCGTAAGTGGGTGTAAGAAGGGAGGTGGTGGGCAGGTCTGGTGCCCCTAGTTCTGACCCCCAATGGTTGAACCCCTACATTTCCCCTCCCCCTGAGGGTAGGGATATGCGTACTGCTCTTTTTTATAAGGAGATGTTGTTTCTCAATGTTCTTTTTGGCAGGGGTGGGTGGGTGGGTGCTATTTCCCCGGTGGGTTGGGGTAGCCGGTGTGGGTGGGTGGGAGTTCCGACATTCAATGCTCACTGTCATAATGACTCTGATAAAGGTTTCGGTCGAAGAAGCTGTACTGAGAGACAGGGCCGCTAGGTGCGCTGCTGCTTTTGATTCTAGTACGAACTGTAATGTCATGCTTTTATATTGTAACAGACACGCAATCAATCCAAAAACTGCAACTGGTTTAGTGGAATGTACGAGGTCTTAACAACCCGAGGAAAAAGAGACAGATTTTAGGCTACTTAGATAGACAAGGGATTTCCATCGCAATGCTTCAGGAAACACATTTAATGTCAGGTAGTTCCCCACTGTTTGCATCCCGCTGGGCATCTAGCAGAGTATTCTCGTCATATTCCAACTACGCTAGGGGGGTCACAATCCTTGTTAAGCGTGGTGTACAGTTCACCCCTGCTGGTACTGAGACAGATGCGGGAGGCAGATATTGCATTATATGGGGCAGGCTCTATTCCCACACAATCCTATTTGCATGCTGTTATGGTCCGAACACGGATGACCCTACTTCACTCCTCACATTATGGGGTAAGATTCAATCGATGGGGGTCGCACACGTCATACTGGGTGGGGATTTCAATACTGCACTACAGCCATCTGCGGACAGAGCTCATCCTCAAGCTGTGCATTACACACGTACTCAACGCACCCTGTTGGATATCGTAGAGGAGCATCGCCTGATCGACACTTGGAGATATATACACCCCACACAAGCGCAGGGCACACACCACTCAGCGGTGCACTCCACTTGGGCACATTTTGACTACATCCTTTGCACCGCCGGGCTTTCCCCTTGGCTGGCTAAGGCAACCCACCTCGCACGCACTTTCTCTGATTACTCCCCAGTACTAGTGACTCTGCACATTCCCCTTGATGCTTCCCCCTACTTAAATTGGTGACTTAACCCTGCTCATTTAACGGACTCGGCCATCAAGGCGGAACTAGATCAGGACATAAAACATTTTTTTGACCACAACATATCCTCAGTGTCAAGTCTTGGGAGGCCTTTAAAGTCACAGTGAGGGGCTGGTGCACTGCTAAAGGGGGTGGAGTCCTTAGATCCCTGTGCGATGACCTGCGAAAACTGGAACTTGAGCTAAAGCATCTAGAGAGGGATGTGGATGATCCTACACAGGGAAACTCGGTCAAAGCCAAACTCTGAGAGAAACTTAATGACTATGCAGAACTTTCAGAAAAGGAATGCAGGTTCCGGGGGAAACCGTTTGCTGCACGCACATATGGGGAAGGAGATAGGCCAGGCAAAGCTCTAGCTTCCACTGTTAACCCCCCTAGATATCAAAATGACATCACTACGCTATTGGACGACCACAACGTCCCGCACAGAAACCTGCCGGACCAGATTCAGGTTCTCACTGAACATTACTCTATACTATACACCTCCCAAAGATCCACTCCAATAAACCTAAACACATACTTGGCAAATACTGCGCTCGCTTGGTTAGGTCCCTCCCAGCAGAAATTTCTTCATCATGTAATTGAGTTGGAAGAAATAACTGACGCCATAATGTCCATGAAATCAGGTAAATCGCCGGGTTCTGACGGGTTACCAATTGATTTTTATAAAACATGCATGCATATCTTAGCCCCAATCCTGCAACAAGTGTATTATACGGCTCTGGAGTAAAATATTCTGCCGACCACTATGCAGGAGGCCCTAATAACATCACTGCTAAAACCGGGCAAGCCGCCTGAATCTTGCGATTCGTATCGTCCCCTCTCTTTGTTAAACTCAGACGTTAAAATTCTGGCTAAGGTTCTGGCGTCGCGCCTTCATCTGTTGATGGAGAGGTTGGTGTTGCCGGATCAGGCGGGCTTTGTCCCGAATCGCGCGACGTCCCATAATTTGCGTACCCTTGATGCGGTGATACAGGACATAACTCCCAACTGCGAGGCTGCCGCTATTTTCTCGATGCCACGAAGGCGTTCGATACGCTGGAATGGGACTACCTGTTGGCGTTACTAGAAAGAATGGGCTTTCCCTTCAGTTTCCTTGACTGGATTAAAATATTATACCGGCAGCCCCAGGCCTCAGTGGTGCTAAATGGATCACGTTCGGCCCCATTCGAGATCCACTGCGGCAAACAACAGGGATGCCCATTGTCCCCAGTCCTATTCGCCATAGCGATCGAGCCACTAGCGGCCAAATTGCGCCAACACCACAATCACCGCTCTCTCATTTACCCGGACAGGCAGTTTTTTTTTTTTTTTTTTTTTGTCCTCATTTGCGCATGAGATGTATAAGGAAATGCAACGGAGAACCTTAGGACTTCCACTTTTGTTCCTTCACTCTTATTCTTTACTTTGCCGATTACTTAGAGTATCCCTTTGGTGGATCTGTCAAATTTTGTCCTCCTTGTCCTTTACCATATTCAATAATTCATAGCGGAGGGGGTGAGAGTAAGCCATCATGGCCACTCGGCGGGGAATTATTCCCACCTGAATTATTGTCACCGCATTAATCATTGGACTTATTAAGGTGTTGTCGGATTACCCTTAAATGTTACTCGTAAAGTAATTTTCCCAAATTTCCCAGAAGTTAAACCTTTTGGAGGGATTTCCCTTCCTGTCGAGTTTATGAGTTGTTATAATAGAGTTTAGCCAGCCCTCAGGTGAAGGTGGTATTGATTTAATCCAGTTCAGGCATATCTCTCTTCTAGCAAGAAGCATCAAAACAAATAACAAATTTTCTTGTTTTCTCGCTAACTTCACGCTACTTACATTAAATTCGGTACATATCCCAAAAATAATTAAAGTTGTACTCACTTTTAGGTTTGTTCCCAATATCCGACATAGCGTATTACCTACTTCCAGCCAGAAGAGATCCAATTGAGGGCATCTATGAAACATGTGTATATCGTCTGCATTTTCAAGCCCACACTTAGGGCAGGATTTTGTGCTTGCTCCTTTGAATTTAGACAATTTTTTAGGTGTCCAGTATGCCCTATGCAGTGTGAACAGGTGATTTCTCTTTAGACGTGCTGGTTTAATCAAAGTCCAACATTTTTCCCATGATTTCTGCCATAAGTTTTCAAGTTCCGGCTCTGTGATGTTTTTACTCCAAATAGGTTCCGATATTGAGGTATTTTCGTCTCCTGCAGTGATTATAGCCCAGTACCATTTTGAAATTTCCTTTTTTATTGGGGAGATTTTGATAATCTCTTTCTCTATTTCCATGTTTCCTGTTTTTTTCTCCGACAGAGAACCTGCCCAGCTTGTGAGTTGGTAATATTTAAATTTTGACAAAGTTCCGTTGGTTATTTCTGTAAGTTGTTCCCAGGGCGTTATAGAGTTTTCTGTCATTAGTTGGCCCCATTTGTCAATTCCCGCCATTCTTAAAGGGGTTGCTAGGGCATCTTTTAAGCACTCCGGGGTGCCTGGAGAATCCCATATGGGAGCCAGGGAGCTGTAGTAAGGGATATTTAGTGAGCTTCTTACTTGATACCAAAGTTTCGCCGAATTTTTTAGTATCTTTAATTTTATCTTTTTAAAGAATTTGGGGTGTCCAAATTTAAACAGGAAGTGGTCAGTTTTGTTTGTTAATATTTGGAGGAAATGGGGGTAAAGTTCATAGGTTTTCATAAGTGATCTCACATTCTTGAATTGGAAAGCTTTACAATATTCCAGAATATCTGGGCTAGCTATTCCTCCTTGTTGTTTTTTTCTTCGTATTTTACTCCAGGCAATCCTTGAGCCTTTAGAAGCCCAAATGAAGGATGTTATATCTCCCTGAATTTTCTTCAGGAAGTCTCTTTTAAACTCCAAAGGTATAACATTAAAAAGGTAGGTAAATTTAGGGAGGATCGACATTTTAACCAGATTTGATCTTCCAATCATGTTAAGAGGTAGCTTGCCCCATACCTTGAGAAGTTTTTTTGTCTCCAGTGAAATCCTGTTGAGATTCATTTGGGGTATTTTCTCGAGATCTTTCACTATTATTATACCCAAATATTTTATTTTATCTTTTGTGTATGGGTTGTTCTGTTGTGTATTCCAGCTCATTGACTCAGTTTTTGCTTCATTGGTCAGGTAACCGGAAACTTTCCCGAACTCTGTGATTGCCTTATTTATTGCCGGAGAGGAACTTTGATAGTTTTCTGTAAATATCATTAGATCGTCAGCATAAAGCGCCACCTTTTTGACCCACTCATGATGTTTAAAGGGAATTATTGAATCATTATTTCTTATTGTGTCTGCCAACGGTTCTATGTACAGATTAAAAAGCAAGGGAGACAACGGGCACCCTTGTCTCGTTCCTCTTTGTATCGCAAAGTTATTAGTGAGACTCCCATTAATTAAGATCTTTGCTCTTGGGTTTCTGTAAGTCTCTGTTATCAGATGACTAAAGTTTAGACCGAGGTTATATTTGCTAATAACTCTATTTAGAAAGGACCAATTGACCCGGTCAAAAGCTTTGGCAGCATCAAAAGTTATTATTGTAAGAGGGATTTTTTCGCTAGTTGCTATATCAACTGTTGCAAAGAGTTCGTGAGTGATTTCTGATATTTGCCTCCCTTTTATGAACCCCTTTTGGTCCAAGTGTATCAGATTTGGCATCACCAAAGCTAGTCTCCCTGCTATTATTTGTGTGAAAATTTTGTAGTCACAATTTAGCAGAGATATGGGTCTATATGACTCACAGGCTGTGGGATTTTTTCCTGGTTTTAAAATAATGCTAATAATAGCGTCGTTCCAGGAGTCTGGAATTTTTTCCTTTTCCCAATATATTTTGTTTAGCAATCTCGTTAGTGGAGGAACTATAATTTCCCTTAGAGCTAAATAGAGTTCATTTGGTAAGGCATCAGGTCCGGCTGCTTTCCCTTTTTTCAAGGATTTCAAGGCTGTTTCTACTTCTTCCATTGTTATTTCTGCGTTCAACTCTTCGTTTTCCAGATCCGACAATTTCGGTAAATTTAAAGATTCAAGATACTTTCCTAATTGCTCAGCAGAGGGGGAGGAATCTTCCATATACAGTTTAGAGAAGAAGATTTCAAACTCCTGCTTGATTTCAGCTTCATCGGTGGTTACACCTATTTGATTGCTAAGTTGAATACTGGCTATTTTGTTTCTAGTCTGTTCCGTTTTGGTTTTCCAGGCCAAAAGTTTCCCGGAACCTTCTCCATACTCGTGGACGGCTAGTTTACTTGCTTCCCACTTCATTTTCACTCTATCTTCCAGATAATCTGCCAGTTTTCCTTTTAGATCTTTCCTCTCCATCTCCAGCGTATTTTTTATTTCCAAGTTTTGTTCTGTATTAATCTGCACATCTAGTTGACTTATATTTTCTTCCAACTCTCTGATCTCTTGTTTAGTGAGTTTTGATTTGTAAGCCCCCAGGTTTATGAGTTTACCTCTGATGACAGCCTTATAGGTATCCCAGGTTATTTGGTCTGAGGTGCCTATTCTATTATCTTCAAAGAAATTAGCTGAGGTTATACTCAGATCTTCCCTTATTTTTGGGTCCAAAAAGAGAGTGCGGTCAACTGTCCATCTAAACTGAGGTTTATTTATTTCCGATTGTATGGTTAATTGTACCGCCGAGTGGTCTGAGAGATGCTCTGGCAGATGTTCCAACACTTTGATGTTCTTGTAAAGAATATTACTAATCAGAAAATAGTCTATTCTGGACTTATGACCTAGTTTTTTGTTGTGTAGAGTAAATGGGTGTTCCTTGTTTCCTTTCTCTCTCCACATATCAAAGAGTTCTAGGTCGTTTTTGTAAATGCTTAGCCATTCTCTCATTTTTGGCAAGTTAGAGTATCTTCCTGGGGGGGATCTATCTAGATTAGGATCTATCATTATGTTGAAGTCGCCTCCCAATATTATTGGATCAGATGTAGTCAACAGTTCTGTATATAATTTCTGTAGGGGACTTGGATCATCCGTATTTGGACCGTAGTATCCCGCTATAATAAAGTTATTGTCATATATTTTTACTTTTGCTACGGCCCATCTGCCCTTGCTGTCTACTACTTTATGTATGACTTTAACGTTGAGCGATTTTTTAAAAAGTATTGCGATACTCTTAACATTGCAGTTCTGATTTGTGCAAACACATATATCCACCCACTTCAGAGATTTTATTATTTGTTCCCATTCATTGCTTAGGAGATGAGTTTCTTGAAGAATGATAACTTCGTTATCTGCTAACTTTAAATATTCAAAGATCTTCCTACGTCTGCTAGATGTTCTGAGGCCATTTACGTTCCATGATAGGATTTTAAATTCCTTCGCTATTTTAGACATGTTTTTATTTTTAGGATTTGTCGGTTTAGTTCCCTTTCCATTTTTCCTTGTCGTTCTCTTGCATTCCTTGTTGCTTCACTTTTGAGGATATTTTTTTCATTTTTTTTCCCTAATTTGCCCCATGCCCACGGTGTCTTTTTTATTTGGTTTTGTATTTTTCTGTGCTTATCTTTCCCCTCCCCGAGGAAGCCTCCTTTCACTCTCTTGGGCGGTATTGTTCGCCCTTTCGAGCTCCATAATTCATCTTTTTATTGCGTTTCCTATCTTAAATTTATGTTTTTGTCCGTAGCTGTTCCTTTATCAGTTGTATAAAATTTTCCACTTCGCTAGGCTCTCTGATGTTGTGCATTTTGTTCTGCCACATGATTCTCAGAGCAGCGGGAAATCTCATCTGAACCGTGGCGCCTAAGGTTTTTAGTTCAGTCATATATTGCCCTAATTCCCACTGTCTGTCCTGGGTGGCTTTGGACATATCTGAGCGAATCCTGAAGGTCCAGTTATCTTTCTTTAGTGAGCTGCTCTTTAATCCTTCACTTAGAATTCTTTCTTTTAGTGTGTACGTTTTGAAATTAATTAAGATCTTTCTTGGCGTCTTCCTATCTCTGCTCTTTCTGAATGGATCTCGATGTACCCTTTGAATGTCATCACTCAAATTTATGTCTTTGGTCCATGGAAAGTATTCCTCAAGCAGAGATATGGTACATTTCCTTATGTCTTGCCCTTCCAGATTTTCTGGCACATTTAGAATCCTAAGGTTGTTTTTCCTTGCTTGATTTTCAAGCGACTCCAGTTTTTCCCTGGTAACTTTGTCCGCGGCTCTTAATTTCCTGATTTCGGATTGGTTTGAGTCTACTTTTTTGTTGAGGGACACCACCTCTAACTCTACTGCCGACACTCTGTCCCCTAGAGCACTCAGCTTTTGGTCTAGGGTCTCACAGACTTCTTGAATCTTGGCCTGGTTGGATTCCGATATCAAAAATCTCTCTCTCATCTCTCCCATGACCTTCTCCATTAGAGTTTCCATGAGTTTTCCCGACTGCTCAAGGGCAGTCTGTGGAGGAGTGCAGTTAGCGGCGCTTATACTTGATTCACTTACGGGTTGTAGTGGTGGAGCCTCAGGAGCCTCTGACCTTTCACCCAGCGGGCTCATGTTACTTGGTGTTTCTGTGCTCATTTTCGGAGAATTATTGGCCTGAACTTCAGGAGCTTCTTTGGAACCAGGTATTAGGGTGAGGGAACTTCTTTCTGCTACCCGCAGGGGTTGTTGCACTTTAAAGAAAGATTTCAGCGAGGGTGTAATTTTGAGCTTATGTTTAAGGGGTACTGCTACCTTGTCTGATCTTGGTTTGGGCTGACGTTCCCGATTCGTGTTAGTTTTTTTTTTGTTTCTTTTGTTCTGGCAGGGTCACTTTTTTAGGTGGCTGTGAGAAACTTTGTTTAGGGAATTGCCTATTTCTAAGGCAATAACTCAACCTTACTCTCCCCCTTTCCTCAGATTCTAGTCCTTCGGTTTGATTTTCCCCTTCCACCTTGTTTCTTGACTTATTTGATACAGACAATGCATCTAATCCACCCTCCCTTATGCAGCCATCTTTTCCAACTTCCGCTATTTGAACGTCCCCCTGTTCTCCCACCTTACATCCCTCAATTAAATCGAGGGCAATTCCCCCTTGATTTTTTCCTTCCCCTCGTACCTGGCTCATGTGATTGCAGTATGGGTTTGAAACTTTGTCACCAGAGATCCTCGTGTCGCCCAGACTCCACGGTTCAGTCTGC
Organism: Lissotriton vulgaris; assembly: GCF_964263255.1. Lineage (NCBI taxonomy): Eukaryota > Metazoa > Chordata > Amphibia > Caudata > Salamandridae > Lissotriton > Lissotriton vulgaris. The sequence continues at coordinate 254,617,792 of NC_141698.1, forward strand.
TTTATTTCCGAGGAAAGATGCCAAAAACGCCAAGTACTGGGCAGATGTTGTAGTTCTGCGCTTCTCTTTTGAGGCTCCCCGTCTTTCTGCTCTCTGCTGACGCTGACGCTTCCCAGTTTCACTCGGGTCCCACTCTGTCCGTGCCACTGCAACTCCCTACCCTGCAGGAAGCCTTGAACTCTCGACCGTCCACTGCCGTCACCTACGCTGCTGCCGCTGCCGCTCTTGCCCCGGAAGTGGAAGCACAATCTGCTCTGCGCTCTCCGGCAGTCTCGGTGTGCGTCGGAGGCTGCTGCCCATCTGTGACGAAAGATTGCAGAGAGACTTCTGACCACCTCGAAGACTCCGGGCTCCAGCGGGTCACGGTCACTCATCCCCCGTGCCTCCAGACGTTCTGAGTTCCGGGGGCCACGCCGCTGTTAGAGCCAGAAATGACTGAAGCCTGACGCCGCTCGCAACTGTCTCTCCTGCTCAGGTTCCAACAAAGATCTTCTTCGCTATGACAAGGTGAGAGCCACTAAGCTGCTAAGCGACTGCTACGGATTCCATAAAACAAGCGAACAGAAAGGTTTAAATTTTGCCTTTAGGCATGAGGATGATTCATGGAGCTCCCGACCGGACCTTCTAGTCGGCCGCCATCTTCCCTCTCCCCGGACAGGCAGTTACTCATAGCATTATATGCTGACGACATGACCCTCTATGTACATAAACCCCAGGAGAACTTGAACCCTCTGCTGCGTGAGATTACCAGATTCAGAGGGATTTCGGGCATACAAATCAATTGGCCAAAATCGGCCCTATTCCCACTGACAGACAAAACCATGCAGTTTCCCCTAGATTACCCCCTAGTCTGGGAGGCAGAGGAGATTAAGTATTTAGGTAGAACTGTGACTAGAAAACGTGACACGCTCATTAGGGCCAATTATGGGACAGTTATGGACAAGTTGACGGACAATGTCATCCGATGGATACATCTCCCACTATCCATGGCGGGTCGCATCTCACTAATTAAAATGGTAGTGCTACCAAAACTACTATACATCTTCACTAATATACCATACAACCCAGGTGTGCATTTTTTCTGTACATTAAACTCGCAAATGTCGCGACTCATTTGGGGTGGGAAACTGGCCCGAATCGGCTTGAAGTCACTGATGCTCCCATACCACCAGGGCGGATTTGACGTCCCTAACTTCCGACGATATTACGACTGTGTGAAAGGCCACTTCGCGCGTACTGGCTTCGTCCCCCCCCTTTATGGCACACCTGGCGGTCGAAGACGGCTATATGAGACCGATGCAACCATCGGGTTACCTCTACTCCGAGGCCAAACTTACTGAGCGAGACCCAACCACTGTCGACTGCACGGTACTGGCCTGGAGACACTTGGCGAAGGCCATGGGGACGCCGTTCCTATACTCGCCACTTATGACCCTAGCGAATGACCCATGGCTTAGCATAACCTGCGAGGAAATTGGCCGTAAACTGCTCACAAGATTGGCATTCGACACGTGGGGGGACCTATACTTACAGGGCAGCTTCCGCACATCAGCACAATTCTTCGGTGATGAATCCCCCTCTGTCATGGATACATTCCTATACGTACGACTGAGGCAGGGAGTCAGGGCGGTCACCCCGACCTTCCCGGATGAACTGGATACAGTACAACCTCTCCATTCACTACTCCAATCTGAAACTCCGAAGCACGTGGTCTCTATGCTCTATAAGCATACACAGGTCACCTCATCCCCTCCTCCCCTTCGGGCTAGGAGGGACTGGGACGATGACCTAGAAGCCCCTATGTCCGATGAACAATGGGAGGATAGTTGCATGCACACTACTGCAGTGACGGGTAACACGCGCCTCAGGCTGGTACATTATAAATTTCTGCACAGGCTCTATTACACTCCGGCCAAACTACACCGTTTTCGTCTCCGGGATGATGACCGGTGTCTGCGCTGCAAGGCCGAAGGCGCGGACTTTCTCCACCTTGCATGGATGTGCAGAGCGGTGGCTACGTTCTGGGATGAAGTATTTAAAGCCTTGTCTGACATGGTCGGTGTGCCTGTGCCACCCTGCCCGAAGATTGCGCTACTGGGGCAGGCTTGCCCCGAACTGACCGCACACCGTACATTTTTTGCGCTCGGCCTTCTCCTGGCAAAGTGCCATGTGGCATGCCGCTGGGGACGAGGACGAGCACCCAAGTTCAAAGACTGGCTTACCATCATGGCCACATGGCAAGAACAGCTGCACAATTACACGGAATTACTTCCACACAAGTCGAGGCCCAAGGACATATGGGGTCCGCTTACTGCATACCTTCTACAACTACAAGCTGACTCTCAGTCGGACGGAGATGAGACAAGACAAGAGATCGTTCCTTCAGCACTAGATACAGCACCTCACGCCTAACATATCATAAACGTTGCTATCCTCCCCAATACACTTACCATACCTACCATATAAAATCCTACCTGTGTCCCTGCACACTGAGACTCCTGTCTTACACTTCCAGACTAGCGTAGCCCGCCCACGTAGTTTGGAACCTGAATTCCACTTTCAACCTGCAAGTTGCACCCATGTGGCAGTCCTAGTATTCCTTGCTGCCCAGCTGGTTCAATGCGTGCCCTGTGACCCACACGACGTACATGTAGCATGTCGTGATGTAAGCTGCATCTAACCCGATTCCATATAAAATCAACTGTTCACACTGCAGCTAATGTGGAGGATTCACGGGAGGAAGAGCAACCAGAGATAGACCCCATTAGTTTGTCGGGTTTTTTTTGGTTAAGTTTATGTTGATTTAGTTGACACAAAAAAATGAAAAAATTGTGAAACCTCAAGCATTCTATCTCCTATAACCACGGTTATCTCCAGTATTTCGCAATGCTTCCTCATGCAGCTCCCAAAAGCCTTTAACGCGGCCGGCCCTGATGGGTTGTAGGCGGCTTGCTGTGTCAGTCTAGCATCCCCTCAAGGCAAAATATATTTCCAAGCAAATGCTGAAGCTGCCGGCCTGACTGTACAGGTTGTAGGCGACAAAGCTCTTTGATGTTGTAATATCCGCACATGTACGGGGTGTATGGTACTTCCCACATACAGTTTATGACATGTGCATCGGAGAACGTACACTTCGAAATCTGTTTTGCATGAGTAACTTCCCCGGATTTCAAAGGGAGTTTGCCTGAGTGGTGGAGGGATAGTTCTGATATTCTCCCCAATGCGCACATGCTTTACATTTAAAGAACTTGTAAAGCCCTCTCTGCGGTTTGAGCCATCCGGCTCCTTTTGTCTATTGATTGTGCATTACAGACTAGCTCTTAGTGAATTGATTTAGCTCTCCTGAATGTTATTTGTGGGAATTTAGTACAGGTGGGACCTTTTGTCAGGTCGCTGCGCACTGATTGCCAATGTGTGTGCAATATTCTACGCAGGTTGGTGTGTTAGGTATTGAACCCGGTAATGAGTCTAGGTGTTGTGTTTTTGGCTTGTTGTTTACTCTGCTTTTTATTCTTACTCTGGGAGAACAGGAGAATCTCCCTTGTGATGTTAGCACACTTCTGCTCAGCTATGGACAGTGTTCTAGTGTTATAGCCCCTACATTTGAGTCTCTTGAAGAGACCTTTTGTGGATGCTCTAAGACTTTCCTGTGTACTGCAATTTCACTTCATCCTGAGGCATTCTGTATACGGTATGCTCTCCTTAAGGTTAGTGGGGTGGAAGCTACTAGCATGGAGGATTGCGTTGCCTGAGGTGGGTTTTTTAAACGTCCTTGATTGGATTTTACTATTTTCTACGTACAATTTGAGATCTAGGTATTTGATGGACTCTTTACTGATTGTGCATATTAAAGGTAAATTAAGGCAGTTGTTGTTAATTTCTGTAGCAAAGTTACTGGCACCTTCTTCAGTGCCTTGCCTCAGAATAAAGATGTCATCTATGTATCTGGTGTACAACATCATATTTTTAGACATTGGTGCATGATGTGTCTTCATGAGTACTTGCTCCTCTCACCAGCCCATATGTAATTTCCCACAGCTGGGGGCGAAGCAAGAACCCATGGCTGTGCCTTGTGTTTTTTTGTAAAATAGTCTATCAAAGATTAATATGTTGTTTTCCAAACACCATTCTGCCATTTGTAGTAGCATCCTGGTGTGTTGGTGCAGTCCTATGGGTCTTGTTTCCAGAAAGTACTTCAATGCATTCAAGCCATCCCTGTGTCTAATACTTGTATAGAAAGTCTGTACACCCTGTATCATAAATACATAGTCATCATTTCATGCATGGTCATAGATTTTAGATAAAAAGTCACCAGTGTCTCTGATATATGCAGGGAGTTCTCGGACATGTGGTTGGAGAAATAAGTCTATGAATCTGCTGGTATTTTCAAACAAACCCCCAACTGCAGAGATGATTGGTCTCCCAGGGGAGCAAAGTGCATCTTTGTGTATCTTAGGAATAAGATACAGTTGAGGTGTTGTGGGATAATCATTTTTCAAAAATTCTAGTTCTTGTTTGGAAATGAGCCCTACTCCTTTCCATTCAAACAGTGCCTTGTGGAATTTTTCTTTAACTCCCATTACGCTTGTGGCACTGATGGGAGCGGTATTTTCTAAAGACAGGGGTCCCTAGACAAAATGGAATACTATGCTGAAATAAATATAGACTAAATAGGTGTTATATTCTTTGTCCAGCCAGACAGGATTTAATGTCAAATAAGTATATAACATCAAATACACACAAACATTCAAGTGGCACACAACCAGAGTCCTACTGACACAAAGGAAAAAACAATAAGAGAGAGGTTCAGGCAAAGAGAACGTGTCTGCGTTGCATAAATTATAGCAGAGACAGGTAACGTAAGAACACCATTGTACAATAAACTTTAAAATATATTACATGCATATGGTGTAAAGACTGTCAACAGTGTTTCAATCCCTGGGAAAAATATTGGGATCATCTTCAGGACATTTAATTATGCATGCCTGTGTTCAGGACATTAAATAATGCCAGTGTACTTTCAATAAATTATGCTATATTGCGCAAACCATGGAAATAAAAGGGGTTGGAGGGAGAGAAAGGAGAAACATGCAGTTACTGGGGGCATTCCCTGAACCATACGCACTAAAGTAATGGCTTTGTAGTGAATACTTAATGGAAAAACGTTGAGTGGATAAATGGCCGTGCTGCAGAATAAAAATAGAGCATAAGAGAGCCAAGAAGCAGTTTTGGCGAGCGGTAATTGAAAAAAGAATAAAAAATGGAAAGGAATTATAAGTGACAGATGAAGGCCAAGTAGCAAGTGGTTTGCTTAGGCTAGGAAAAGCCGTCGGCCGTGCTTATAACCAGGAGGTAATGTAGTGCTGGTGACTGATGGGGCTGTAGCCTTCTCTGTCCTGTAGTTGTGTCATTGCCTCCCTGTTGTACATTTCTAGGGGCCATAGGACTACATTTACCCCTTTGTCGGACCATCACACTAAAGACCTTTGTTTGATTTTTTGGACTAAGGTATTATATTCCGTCCTTTGGTTATGGTTTGTTTTGATGAACTCTCTGCTACTCATTTTAGCCATTTTTTTCAGGTCTTTGGTTACCTTGTCAGAAAACATGTCTATTCCGTCTTTCAGCATCATGGGGGTAAAGACAGATTTGGGTCTGAATGGCGTACGTATATTTTCATATATGTCTAGCTCTGATCTTAGCGCCACTTCCCTTGGAGGTATTTGACTTAGCATTTCATCGCAGTCCAATTCTGCCAGATCTTTTAGTAGGCTCATGTCTGCCACTCAGAGATTGCCAGCAGTAGTAGTGTTTATAGTTCCTGTATCATTCTCTTTTGCATTCCTTGTTGCATTGAAGAAATGTTTTTGCAGTTTGAGCTTGCGTGTGAACTGGTGCACATCTACCCTGGTATGAGTGTAATCAAAGTTTGCATTTGTGCAATATGACAGTCCTAAAGATAAAATGATCTTCTCTTCTGACATCAAATCCATATTTTATAGACTAATTTCTGTGTTGTCTGTGTCTGTGTTATCTCCTTCTGTTCCTTCTGTATGTAGTTTTTGCCGCTCTTTGCGTTGTGCTTTCCCCATCTTCTGTCCTTCCTTTTCCTTCTCTTTGGTTTGGTGTTTTGTTCTTTGATTGATCTTGGCGTGCCGGTCGTCATCGCAGGCTCAGGATACGTTCTAACTGTAAAAAACAAACTCTTGGACTGGTGACGGGGTTTTGCGATTCAGATTTCCACTTCCTGTACCTTCTGGGTCTGATTCTACTTCAGAGCTCAATTCTGATTCACTTTGCTCCACTGGTCTCAATGGATTTACTGCTGTGGAGGATAGTTGCTGGCGGCGGATGTTTTTGAATTTTTTGGAGAAGGTATAGATTCTTCCATTAATGTAATTGTTTCCGTCCCTTTGAAACTTTACGGCCTTCCTGTCTTTGATTGTTTGCTCATATTTCATCACTCTTGTTTTTATGTCCACTAGGATCTTCTTGACATCGTCTTGTTTGTCTATTTTTCTAGCTCGTTGCAGATTTCATCTATTCTGGTCAATATCTTCTCCCGATCACTTGTGGCGAAATTTATCAGTATTTGTAGCATGTTCCTGGATGAGTGCACACTATTGTCTGCCCTCTCCTGTAGCATTGTGGGGTCTGGGTTCTCGTACGTTGGTGCCACGAGAATCCTCAGTCCCCTAGGGATGCGGCCCATATCTAGATTTCGTTTCAATGATTAGCATTTCCACCATTTCGATACTTCATTTTTCTGCAGGTTCTCTAGCTCATGTGTTAATCTATACTGCATTGGATGTTGACAGCATAAAAGTGAATACAATTAGGTAGTCTGTTCGATGGCTCAGGAAGAAGTCTTATTATTGGTTGTGGCTTAAAAAAGAAATGTAATGCAGACATTGATGCGGTTTTGAATCTATGGAGTAAACCACACCAGCTGTACCGGATTTAGAAATAGCATGTTCCTTCTAGAATGTGCTGTGAACTTGTGACCTACTGGTTCCACTGGATTGTTAGGTTTACAGAGCTAAGAGTGTATTGGGGGGAGGTGAGCACAAATAGTCTGTTTATGAAAGGGGAGAAAGGGTTAACAAACACTAACTATTCACAAGTGGAGACAATGCAGTCTAAAATGAAGAAATAATTCCATTTGCTTCCTTTCTCATGATCACAGAGTGCAAAGTTGAAGAGGTTGTCATTTCATGATTGCTTTATATAAGATTGGTGTACAATTCTTGAGCTTAGTTTTTACAAATGCTAACAGTGTCAAAACTATCCGGAAGAGCGAAAACCACAATATAATCTCCAAACTGAATTTGCTGGTATGTACATAACTTTTTATTACTTTATAGAAATTACATTAGAAATGAAGATGTATATGGGTGTTTGATAAAAAAAAGAGTATCCCAGGGATACGAATATATACATATCAGATGAACTGTATCTATTAGAGGGTATGTGTTTAAGAGGTTAGTGGTGAATGTTTTAGGAAGCAAAATAAATATGAATTAGTGCCTCTTTATTACATTGTGTACTTTATTGAAAAAAATAGTATAGTATTGTGGAAAGTTGCACTGAGGAACTAAGAATGTTTTAAATTTCTAAAAATCCTGTGCAGAATGGATACATCTGTTATTTGCATTCTGGGAGTTGTAGTACTTTTAGTAACATTATTCAACAGGAATACTGTAGTGAGAAATAAAAGATGAGAACATGTTGTACACCTGTATATGAATTAGAAGGATGTATTACTCGTTAGGTATGTAGTGTTTGTCAATGTGGTTTTTAACTTATAATTTTTTTTAGTATTTGCTTAGATGGCGAGATATGGTTCTTGTGGTTGCAGATAGCTATATATATGGTGGGACTTCTGACTTTAGTTAAAGATGCAGAGAGAAATATAGTTTTGGAAAGATGGCTTCAAAGTGTACATCTGTTAAGAAATCGCATACATGTTGACACGGTGATCTATGTTCAGTATCGCTGATGAAAACGCCATGTATATGGGGAGGGTGGTGTTTTTTTTTAAACATGCTGGGCCAGATTCACAGAACTAACTTAAGACAAAATCCTAAACTTACTACCATTTTGGTATTCACAGAAGGCACTTAGTCATTTTGGTATTCTCAGACGGCACTTACTCATTTTGGTACTCACAGAAGGCACTTACTCATTTTGGTAAATAAGTGCCTTTTGTGAATACCAAAATGGTAGTAAGTTTAATATTTTGTCTTAAGTTAGTTAAGTGAATTGGGCCCAGTTTGTTTAAATTTGAGAAGGACGAAAAATGCAGAATGCCTTGATAGTTCTTGTACTAGCTTCATTTGGAGTGTAACTTTTATTTGGATAATGCAGGATATATGTTTTAGAGGCAGAAGAAGTATTTGAGAAATGATGTAGCTATACCATTCACAAAAGGTTTTGTGTTTTAAATGTTGTTTTACATTTTAGAAACTTACTGATGCATGTGGATGCTCAGTAACAAAGCAATGTATGCTGCTAGAGAGCCATGTATGCAATTACATACCAAGTGTGATATCTAGACTTCAGTCACACATAGCTCAGTAGAAAAGCATACATATAATAAAAGATGAAGTTTGATAGTTCCAGAAGGAAATAACTAATGGGATAGATATATAGTCACTACTGTTATGTATCTAACAGCAATAAAGATGTGTTCATAGTCAGTCAGGGAGCAGTCAATGATTCAGAATCCATGGAGGTATTCAATTACCTAGACACTACTCTTGTACTCTTGCAATCAGGCAGGCAGAAATGATATAGTCATTCAACTATAGAGGCACTACTTATAAATGTATCTAAGCACCCAAACAGTAACCATTTACTTATGTAATTAACAAGGCTGTAACAATGCAGTCATTGTAACACTGGTGTAGAAGCTATGCAGTCAACTAAGCATACGCTTACATCCGATGCTGTCATTGAAATACTGAGGCACATGCATGAACTCATGTAAACCCTCAGGTACTACTCATGCACTCCTCTAATAACGTAGAGAGTACTATTGTAGTAAACTTGTTATTTATCCAGTGGCTATGTACTCATATAGTTACTAAGGAAATACTCTTGCACTAATACAATCACCCCAGCAGTGTACTTACTTTCATCCAGTCTCTCAAGGTTTAACAATGGAATCATGCAATCATTCAGACACTTGTCATGTACCCATGTAATCATCCAGACATTACATACATACTCATTGAATTATCCAGGCACTACTCATGTAGTTAGCCAAATACCCAGGCACTACCTGTTTACTGAAACAAAAACACTTGGGCAGCAGGCAAGTAGACATGCAATCACTGAAACACTACTCATGCACTCATCCTATCCTGTATCCTCTAGGTGCTATGCCTGTACGCAAACAATCATATATGCACTATCCATGCACTCTATACATCATGTATAAACTATCTATGCACTCCTGCAATCATCCAGACACTTAAGCGGCACTCATTTAATCATCCAACCAGTATCTATGCACATATTCAATTATTGAGCCATTAGGTATAGGTTTTTATAATCGTTCAGACACCACTCATGCACCCATGCAAACACCCAGATAGTAGTGATACACTTATATAAACATGCAGGCAGTAACTATGCAGATATGGAATGACTCCTGGAGTTCGGATTTACTCAGGGAATCATCTAGGCAGTATCTGTATCCTCAAAGAATCACCGTGGTACTATCAATGCACCAATTAAATCATCCAGGAAGTTTTCACGTATTCAACCACAAATACATGTTTTTACACGTTTTACTGAAGAATATGTAGTCTTTTGGAACCATCTGGTGAAATATATATACAAGCTGTGACCTACTCTTTGGATGTAGTTGGAAGAATTAGTGAGGTATGTGCTTTAATAGATAAAGTGCAGATTGTTATATGCACCGTTTCCCAATACATCAGATATATTTAAGTAGAACAGCACTGAGATAGTATATAGATCACTAACACAGTATTAGAGAGGGATCCAATAGCTCTTATGTTGTATTTTTATATTATAGTGTTGAGACACTGTATGTACTTATGCACTTAGGGCTACATTTAGATGAAAGTAATGCAGTGTGCAGCTGCAAGCCATTTGGGAGTGCCATGCTGCATTGGTTTCAAAGCACAAGGATGTGTCATATTTACAACAATATGATGGATCCCTATACTCTCCCCTGTGCTGGAGCAGAACTGGCTGCCATGTGCCAACTGAGATACCCTTGCACCATGGTGCAAGGGTGCCTGTGTAGTGGGGATGGTTGTTTTTGGGCAGGAAGAGACACCTTCCAGTACAAAAACAATCAAGAGAGGTATTTCCATCTTTGTATGCATGCTGTAGAAAGCAGCACACATACAAATATGAAAAAATGAGGAGAGAGAAAAGTATTTCTCCTCACTGCATCTCCCTTTACCTCCCCTGGCAAGGTGTAGGATTCTAACGCATTGGCAGGTTTACAAATTGATGTAAATTTGGGTATTTGGCAGATACCATGGTTGTTGCATGGGAACACCCACAGCAACACCCATTGCATGCTTCTTTCATGCAAAGTGCTGCCTGAAAAGTGCCTGTATTTATAAGGCCATGAAAAGCTATGCAGTGTGGCTATACATGGATTTGTAAATATGGAGCACCACATTACAGCACCGGTGTGTCAAAAAAACAAATGCTCCGTGAAGTGCATGGGGCTTGTAAATATCCCTTCTTGCCTTTATGTTCATTTTAAAATTTACTACAAAAGGGACAAACTGTTCTTCCAGCATGTAAAAGTGAGATATGCTGTAGCTGTGTTGGGCAAGAGGGTGCTAAGTGTTAAAAAGTAACTAATAAATAAGGTTTTGTCTTTTGTTCTGGGTTTGTTATATTGATGTAAGTGCACTCAGAATTATTTCTAGGTTCATCTGTAGATTTAAAACTGCAACATAACATGAAAACTGTTTTTGTATTCTGTGTAAGTCTGCAGTAAAATAGTTGGTAGATTGGCTAGGGTAAAATAATTTCTTTTTTTTTACAGACCAATAGCTACATCACTACACACAGTGAATAGAAGTAAGTTTTTTGAACATTTTTCTAGTACAGACACAATGGAAAGTATCTTTCCCAAGTAACTTTACACAGGTGTGCATATAACAGAGACTGTCATGCAAGTAAATGAGTTAAAAAAAGCTTAAAATATATAGAAATCTTTAATAAAATACATTATCATGATCAAAAACACATTTAAATATTAAAAACATTTAATTTTAGTTCAAAATTACATAGGTGGCAATAATTAAATTGACGCGCGTTCTTAACCGCTTGGAACAAGCCCTACGTTTTATCCCTAAACTTCGATACAATTTGAATAAAGAGGAGTTTATATCATTAAATGCCCTTAAAGAAAATGAATCCTTGGTCGTGAAAAGTTGTGACAAGGGTGGCGGTATCGTGGTAATTAACTCAGAATATTATGACCAAAAAATGTATAATATGCTCAATGATCAGACTTTTTATTTGAAAATTAATAGTAATCCGATAGTAAAAATAATACAAAAAATTAAACATCTCACCGATCTACCTTTAATGAATGGTAACATCACTCCAAAAGAATATGAGTTTCTAAATACTTCGAAGAATAAAACATCGTGTATCTACGGTCTTCCAAAGATAGACAAAAACATTGAAGATCCACCATACCGACCAATAGTTTCCACCATTGGGACCCCTATGGAACCAATGTCCAAGTATATAGATCAGATTTTGAGACCCTATGTACCTCTCAGAAATTGATATATCAAGGACACAGGTGCCATGATTTTAAAAGTTGAAAACCTTAAATTTAATTCAGATGTAGAATTGTTAGTGACTCTAGATATAGAGTCACTATATAGTAATATACCTCAAAAAGAAGCCCTTGATGCCGTAATTTGGTTCATAGATAAATATAACAACCCGTGCTGTAAATCTTTCATCCAAGCAGGCTTACACCTTATCTTAACTGAAAATTTTTTTGAATTTGGACAAAACTTATACCGCCAAACGAAAGGCATAAGCATGGGTGCATCTGTGGCGCCATTGATAGCCAATATTGATATGGCTTTATTTGAGAACAAGTACATCCATAATGACAAGCACCCTTCTTTGAGTCTGTTTCCCATTGATCCAGATACATAGATGGCATTTTTCTGGGCTGATGGGGAACAGACCCTTAAGGAGTTTTTATTGTGGCTAAATCTTGTTGACACTAATCTTAAATTTACAGCCAATATAAGCACTGAAAGTGTTGAATTTTTAGATATTGTCATAAAACATAACACAGGTATATTGGAGGTGGATTTGTTCGTAAAGCCCACAGCAAGAAACACCCTATTTTATTTTGAAAGCAACCACCCACTTTGCCAAAAGAAGAGCATTCCCGTTTCTCAGTTTTTGAGAGTTAGACAAAATTGTACTAGATTGATAGATTTTGATAAACAGGCAATATAAATGTAGAAAAAATGTATAGCTAGAGGATACCCTCACCGGCTGGTAAAGGACTCATATAAAAGGGCGTTTTTCTATGATAGAGACCACCTTTTTAATGCTAACAAAAATAAGGAAGAATGTAAACTAGTCTGCATTACTAAACACTCGACTCTGAATGAACAAGTTAGACAAGTCATAAATTCATACTGGCATCTTTTAAACAGTAACACTGATCAAAAAAAGTTAGGGAAACCGATGTTTGAACATCGACTAAATAAAAATATTAAAGACTTAGTGGTACATTCCAGGTTTACCTCCAAAAAGACTGAAATTCCATATCTTCAGAAAACTATTGATGTAGGTAACCCCATCAAATGGACAATAAAATGTTCAGCTTGTTAGTCCTGCAATAAAATATTGGAAGGCGAAATAATGACAGTGAACAATTTTCAGAATTAGGGTACACGCTCCCTGGAATTGTAAAACACAAAATGTTATATACCTGCTGCTACGTCCTTGTAACCTAGGTTACATAGATGAAACATCCAGGTCAATACAAACTAGGCTGACAGAACACCTGTCAGCTATAAAGACTTGTAAAATTATGGCACCTTTGGTTAAACACTTTCTGGAATACAAACATAAACCTGAGGACATAAGATGGCAGATATTAGAAAAAAATCCATACTCCAGATAACAAAGGAGGACTTTGTATCCATAAAAAAAGAGAAGTGTTCTGGATTTTTGTTTTAAATACCTTCAAATCTGTCCTGAACAATGAGTTACCCTGGGAAAATGCTATTATCGAACACTGAATCCTATTTAGCCCTTGTTTCTAGCAAGTTCCTGTTTATTTATTGTCTCTGTGTAACAACCGGTAGGTCTGATGGTAAGTCTGATGGTATTACAAGGGAAAATCTGGCAATATAGTATAGCTGTAATAATGGAATTTAAACAATAATAGTGGCTTTCTGATTGAGCTAAGGAATATATAAACATCTTGTTCTCGGCAAAAGAAATTCTTTTTAAAGCATATACATTTTATTTGTGATTTTTTCACAATACTTCGCCGTCTAACGATACTCACCATAATCTATAGCAGCGGAAAATATATATAACTAGTGATCGTTTCATTGAACAATAAATGAAAGTATGTCCCTTTTAATAAATAAACATCGCCCCACTCAGGTATCACATGACGTTATACGTCATTGAAATGCGCGTATTTAAACATATGATAAGATCCCTTCGGGTTGACCGCGCTTCATCCACGCCAGTCAGACCCGGAGTCTTTGAGATAGGAGAACTGTTTTTACCAACAAGGTACATTACTAGGGTTGTGCAGTTACCGTGCAACATCGATTCTGTAACATACACTTCTAACGGAAACTAGTTACCACCCTAATGAACCTCTCTCTCCCCCTTTTTTAATTTTTATTTTTTTGCTTGTTACGTCGGTAGATCCGCAAACATCAACGCACGGTTTCTTGCCTTTTAAATGGCCGGATTTGATTACCTGCGCCTGACATAACAACTCGAATCAAGCGAGGTACGACCCTTTTGCCAATATTTTTTTGCCATTTATAACTTTGTACTTTTTCATTTTTCGACACTAGGAGAATATATTTTCCCTATTTTTGTCTTTTTAAATAGATCTATATGGTGCACAGCACTTATAGTGCATTCTAATGAGAAAGTATCGTGACTGAATATAGCGATACAAAGGTAAGCGGTGGTTTAGCCCTGATAATTAGAAGTAAGTGCTATTAGGAAAATGTAGATACTATATCACTACAATAGGAATTAACAATAAAAATAAAAAGTACAATGTAAATCTTCTAGAAAAGTTGAAGACTGATTTTAAAAAAGAGGCAATCACCGTTGTTTCCTTGGAATTTTTTCCAGATTCCTCCGTTTTATATATTTCTTTTATAAAATCGATAAAAATTATTACCGGGCTCTACAATCAAAAAACAAGGGCTGAGAGATAAGAAATATGTTAGTTTCTTTTCTAACTTTATTTTAAAAAAAAAACCCCAATGGTTTTGGTCTATCGATAGGAATTATAATCCTTGCCTCTTTGTTGGTTTCAGTTTGGTTAGCGTAATTGAAACGTTACCGCGTAACCGAGTTCCTAAAGGTCCCGGCTCTGAAAGACTGTTTTCAGTTAGAATACGTGAAATATATCACAAGTAAGCATTTATAAATGATACTTCTTCGCAATTTAAGGAATAGATTTGGTTTATTTTACAAAAAGATAATTTATAATAAGAATAATAAATCTGAGAAGAATAGGCTCTCTCTTTCAAAAATATTTCTTTCTTTCCCTCTTCTTTGCCTTGAGAGATTCTGATTTTAATTATACAACATATGACATTTTTCATGTCTTGTATAGTCTAAAAATATTAAGGAAGAAATTGATATAGTATGATTTTCTAGTTGCATCGGTGTATGTTTGATTTAATAAATAAAATGTGTTGTGAATTTCATCTTATAGCCAGTAAATATCAAAGCCTCTGCATATGTAATTGATATTTTATTTGTGAGACTGCAAAAAGATTTCAAGTGTGAGTTCAGTTGATTTAATTTATTTTATAATTTGAATTTTTAGGAAATTGGTTAGCTTTTCCCGAAGAAGACACCTTTTCGTGTTGAAACGTGCGTTGATTTAATTATTGCCACCTATGTAATTTTGAACAAAAATGAAATGTTTTTAATATTTGAATGTGTTTTTGATCATGATAATGTATTTTATTAAAGATTTCTATATATTTTAAGCTTTTTTTACTCATTTACTTGCATGACAGTCTCTGTTAATGCACACCTGTGTAAAATTACTTGGGAAAGATACTTTCCATTGTGTTTATTATCCCTGTCCTAAAAACGAATTTAGTTTCCAGGAGGTCCTAGTTGTTTACATGAAAAATACTACTAGTACTGAGACTTTCTTCAATGAAGAAAGCTATCTCCAGGATAACAGATTAGTACATGTTATTGATGAAAGCGAGCAAAGTTATGAAATGAAGAATGGCAGTCCTGTAGCAAAAGAGGTGATGGTAACTAGAAATGTAGAAGAAGTTATTGCAGAAGAGGTACATGGGAGGCGTAGTCAGGCCCCTGTATACAAATGGAATTGTAGTAGTGTTTGTAGTATTAGACAGCAATATATTGATATATTAAGGAAATTCCTACGTATATTTCCAAGCAAAGTTTGTAACACAAAATAAGTATTTACAAGGTTTGGATCCTTGCATGCTGAGAAAGCATGCATATTTGCAGGGAAACTCACTAGCTTGTTTATCAAAGAAAGTGTGCCAAAGTACCTTTCATCATTTTAGAATGTTACACCATTCAACAATGCAAACTTTAGTTAGGAGGCTGTAATTGTGAATTCACCTGCTTTATGTTTAGGAGAAATTAATAGGGCACTTTTCCATGTTACTTTGGCAGAGGTGGAGAAGGTTTGTGATGATTTGCAGTTTTGTTTCTTTGGTCCAGAACAGGACTGTAGGGAAATTGAAGAGTTGATAATAGGAGGAGTTGTAGAACAGGATACAGGTACTATAGTTGATAGTTTTGAAAAAGACATTACAACATTTAAGACAGTATGTGCTAAAAACCAGAGTATTTTGGTATATGGTGTTGAAGCACTAACCACAAGAATTAAATGCAGTCTTGTCATTCAGTCATTCAGTTATACATTCATTGCATTTGTACTCACTCAGCCATGCAGGCTTTTGTACATGCACTTATTTATATGCTAAGTAACTTACACAACCATATACTTAAACAATAGTCCCTAACATACTAATAAACTTACCAACATAGTCTCACACTCATACCAATGTACATTTAACATATATGTTTTCTCTTTTGAACTAGAAAAATACGATTTTATGATTTTTTTTGCATTTTTGGGAAACATTTTCCATTTTTATGATTTTTTACCGAAAAAGCAACAAAGCAATAGGCACAGACAAGGAAAAACTGTGCTTTACATAAAAAAAATTGCAAGTATGTCCATTGATGGTTTCAGGCATTGTAACCAGGACTTGCTTTCCAACACTCAAAATTCTCTTGCATATTGGACAGAAGATGCCAGGTTTGGCAAAAACAAGAAAAGTACCAGGAATGTTTCAAAGATGTCCTTAAGTAGCAGATATTTCTGGCTAATTTTCTACAGCACCAGATGTTCTTTTCTGCTCCTTTAGTCTTCTCATTTCACCTCTCTACAGACGCGTACTGTGAATCATAGAAAGGTGTTTGTTCATTGAAGATTTACCACAGAAGTACTTTTTGTTTCTGACACATGAGAGGACCTTCTGACAGACACATGTAACTTTCTGGGCATCCACTTTTTCTACCCATCTGGGATTGGGAAAAAAATTCCCAAACTACACTACCTTCACTCTTTCTAGTTGGCTCCTCCCCTTCCTTTCCTCCTTGAGATTCTGTTGTTGTTCCACCAGAAAGTCTCCTGTAGTTGCCATGGTGAATACCAGCAAAATGCAAAAAAGCACTAAGTCAAATTCAAATTGTAATCTGGCTGCAAAAACTCTGAAAACTCACAACCACTTTATTCATGAGAAAGTAAACTAAAAAAGTGTAAAGTATATTTTACTATTGTCAAAAACCTCCGGAGTCATGCCCCTGCTCAACTCTGGAAATATGTGCCACGACAGTGCGCAAGGGCATTGCAATTCCGTAAAACGGATTAAAACAACTATAAAAATGTTTTTGAATTCTTACTACATTACTATTTTTATTTTATTACTAAACCTCTACCCTAAAATTAAACCATAGAAGTATTGATATATGTATATTACTACAACCAAAACTACACCAGACTTGTGTCCCTGGTGTAACTTCAGAAATATATGCTTTGATGGTGCACAAGGTAGTGGTAACTCGTTAAAACCTTTTAAAATGAACATATAAATGTCTTTATATTTCTTACTACAATACTATATTTCCTATGTCACTGAACCTCTAAGCTAAAAGTAAACCATAGAGGTACTATATAAGTGTGCATTAGTACTACTGAAACTACTCTGGAGCCGATTACCCTACATGACAGGTTGCAATAGGTGAGCTACTCCAATTTAAAAAAAAGAAAAAAAACAATAAATGTAACCTCGATATCACTATACACAGTTTAGAGTCAATTGTGTTTAGCAAAGGTGTTGAGTAGCATACCAAAACATCTCTTTACAAACTCACTTAAACATATGCACTCACTCATACATCCATTCAGAGGCTCATGCACCCATTCACAGACACACTCAGAGACTTACTCAGCCACTCAGAGGCCCACTCAGACACTGATGCACCCTCTCACAGGCTAAACCTAGAAACTCATTTAGCCAGCTACAGAACCTCTCAGACTCCCACAGACCCAACCAGAACACACTAGCAGACTCACACACCCACTCACAAATTAACAGAGACTCACTATTTACTCTCATGCTCACTTAGAAACACTCACACACCAATCACAGGCCTATTCAGATACTTACGGATCCACTCACACACCCATACAAGCACTAAAATGTACAGGGACATTATAGTTAGGATCAGAGTTTACTCGTTCAAAAACAGTGAAATACAGCAGTATTACTTAGCCGAGCTGACTATAAATTGTGCACCCTGCACTGCTTATAACCTCACACATTACATCACTCATGACAAGGTCAGTGATATCATTGATGTCATTACTAGTGACATTTCAAATGACATGATAAAGGGGGACTGTCGGATCCGTGGAGGATCTTCACCCCTAGATATAAAAATGTGGTTTTAGTTTATTATCTCTAAAACTAATGAAGGGATGTACACCAAATCACATAAATTGCTGCTTTCAAAATCAAGAGCTATCTTTCTGCCAAATTTGTTGTTATACCATCCAGTGGTTCCGGCTGTAGTGAAGTTCAATATCCCCATGGGAATTAAAATGGGGAAACTGCTTTAGTACCCTCCCATTTTCTTGGGCCCCGCTTGACTAATCAACCTGAAACCTTCAGGACAGCAGCTGAAGTGAGTGGAAAATTTGTTTTGAAAATTGCACGAGGATCTGTTAAACCACATCAAAGTTATTGGCAAACCAAAAACACTTTACCCACTAAAGCATGATCCTACATATAAGTACCTACTGGCGACTGCCAGCTTGAGTCCCCAAAAACCCACCAAAAAGACCAAAAGGGGACAGGATAGGAATACCCTGACTCCCTAGACCTGGAGGTGGGGTCCAACAGGATCCCCTCCGGGGGCCCAATTTTTAAAATTTTTGCCACAAATTTGCAAAGGATCCGCAGCAGATTTTTTAATAAAAAAAAATCAGTGTCCAGTACTCCCCCCCCCCCCCCGCCCCCCAGATGGCCTTGGATCTGGTGAAAATTTTGGGATGGGGGGCATGTGGCCCCCTTCCGGGACTGCTTTTAGCCATGGAAACCACTACCATCCAGAACATGGCAGCTTGGGGTCTTTGCCGAGTCACCACTGTGTTGATTTCCTTTATTACACCAGGCTGTATGCTGATGCTCAAGCTAGCAGAGTACTACTCACATCCACCAGACAATGCCTGCCATATCTGATTAAGCCCATTTAAATGACATGGTGTGATTTCAATTAAGATGATATATCAGGGTTAATTTCTTATGCACGAAACTCAAGAAGCACTTTTAACTCATGCAGAAAAGAAGAGAGAGACAATGGTAGTGCCCAAGACCATCTGAAGCCCACACAATTACATGACATGAATAAAAAAGAATCAGATGAGTTTAATCGTCCAAGGCCTTCAGAGTTTATTTGAAAATAAAATAGTCTCCTATAAGAAACCAGCTTTGAAATCTCACAAGGAAAAAGAACGCATAAAGGAAAGGCTTTTTTCAGACCTTCACGTTAAATTGGACTCAGAGATGATAGATTTTGCAAGGGCTGTCAAAATAACTAATTAGCATCATGAATACAAAAGCGCTCATCTTTGAATCCACATCAGAAATTTTCAAAAGTGTCCAATGGTATGAGAGTTCAAAGTGGCATGTGAAACCCCACCGGAATACTAAGGAGGCGCCAGGCACTGGCTGTATCCCGTTGTTTTTGACTAGGTGTCACTAAGCTCCCGTCCAGTTGATGAAAAGTTAGGGTGCTCAGCCCTAACCTTCATGCCCCTGCATATTGTAGGGGGAGATACAGCATCCCCCAATGTTGCTAAAACAACCCCAGTATGCTAAAGAGGAACCCTGATGAGTTGGGAGGAGAAAAACCCACCTTGCAGTTATTCCACCGCATTAAAGCCATTTCCGCGTAGGCACTTTCCGAAACTCAAAATGCTTTCTGCAATAGATACTCATTAAGAGCTTTCCAAAGGGCCTTTTATTCTTTCAAAGGCAGACATCAAACTGTGTATTCATTCACTGGCACTGCATGCTCATGAAGTTACTTTCTATCTTTCAGAACTCCTTCTATATCACCGACACAAATGCCAACCCGAGATTTCTTAATTAACTGTTCAGCAGACTGCATGAAATCAGGCACTTCAAAGGCCTCTGCCTTTTAATTTACGTATACATGTAAGTAGATATTTTATACAAGATTCCTTTCTGAAGCCAATTCTTCAATCAGATGCATTCTTTAACACACAAGTCATATGAAAATGCCTTTTTTAATCTTTGTAATAACTTTGGCACCTTTTGACGGATCTCCACAAAATTTTCCCAAGAAAAGTGCTGCTTTTCGACTGGGAAAATTTCAGGTGATTCATCATATATGGGCTGTGAGAAACAGGGAATCCCAAAACATGTTTTCCTCATTCAATTTACCATAGGCACTTTAGAAACAGCTACAGCCAAAACCTCAGAACGGATTTACACCAAAAGTGGCAGAAAGATATCTCTTGACCAGACACAGGGGCTTATTAGGATATTAGGATGTAAGTTGGAGTGTCCTCCAACAGACACTTTGGCGGAAATGGGACAAACCGACCTCTGGTTGGCGGTCCTGAATGCCTAAATATGATGCGTCCGCACATGGTGTGCTTGCATTCTCCCATTCCTCTTTGTAAGCTTGTGTTACAGCCCAAAAAAGTCAGTAGCACAAGTTCCCATTGAGAAATGGGATATTGTGTTAATCAATGAATCCTGTGGCAGGCACCTCAAGGTGCCTGCCCCAAGGGGCAGGGATTAACAAAGGGGCACCATAGGTGCCCCCTTGAACCCAGCCGGAGGCCCCAAGGAAAGGTTGGCCCTGCTGGGGGCCCCCAAACTCGCTTCCCAACAGACTTTGGCATGGAAAGCCCATGGAAAACTAAGCACCATAATTCCAAAGGCAGAAACGCCTGTCCTATGAGATTACAGAATGGTTTCCGACTGGCCGATGGGCTCCTGGAGCCAGTCGGAAGCCAGCTGGAATGACTGGTTGATTTCAATTCTGACCAGCAGGATTGTAATCAGCCAGTCAGAATTGAAACCATCGATCTCTGTCATAAAGCCTCCGACCTAAGGTCAGAGGCTTTGTGACCGAGTTAGGAATAGGCCCCATAGTGTTTTTTGTGTTTAGTGTAAATTGCATGCTTGCGTCCATGCCATGCACTGCTAATTACCCCTCATATTATGCCACATATTACATTTTCTAATCATTGATAATATCACTGCAATATGTGCTATGAAATTATTGATGAGAAAACTGCATGGTGGAGGCGCGAGTTATAGGTACCTTACGGCACAAGTATACCTACAACTGGTGAAGTTCTATGGTTCTTAGAGTTTAGAATGTTGCATTGTTATTCAATATTTTATCTCACTATAGCGTTACTTTAATCTTTGTTTTTTTCAGTGGATCGATAAATAGAAATAGATAGATAGATATGTATACACACAAACATATTTAATCAATGTTTAAATATGTAATAATAATTATTTTAATATTACAATTGTAACTTTTTTTACGTGTTTGTTTAATGATTATTGGTATTTGAAATTAGGTCTAGGTATATCTTTTATTACGTTGAAATAAATATACAATATATTAAATCTAAAGTAAAATGTTCAAGTAGTTTGGATTTCTTTAAATGTATTCTTAAGGCACATTGTTTTTAAATTAAATTACTGCATTTTAAATAATTCATTATTTAATGCATTACATTTTTTTTTCTTTTTTATTGAAAGAAACCATGAAAAACAGTACAAAAAAGAAACATCAACGCAGAAAAGAACAGTTGTCAAAATAACCAAATCACGAGATATAAACACAGAAAACATATAATAAATAGAAAAAAGAAACGTCACTGATAATATTTTGGTCACATACTGGCATAAACCTTAAAGTGTTTCAGTGTCAACATTAAATGGGGAATCATCACCAAAGGGGGTGCACAAAAACCTCTGCTTTCGTTCCAGGGGCCCCATATTTTAGTTCATTTACCTGGGCATCCCCTGCTCTCATATACCACCCTTTTGGCCCACATGCACTAGTCCATGTCATCCGCCCAGTCCCTGTGTTGGAGCACGACTCCCCCCTTCCATGTTCTGGCTATATTGCCTTTTGCTATTATACAGCCCAGCAAGACCCATGTTCGTTCAGTCTGAGAGAGCTCAATGGCGTCCCAAATGTTTAAGAGACAGAGTCGAGGAGAGGTTTCTATAGATCCATGACATATAAGGGACATGGTGGACAAAACCTTGCTCCAATACTTTTGAAGAATAGAACAGTCCCACCACTGGTGCAAGAAGGTGCCGGGGAAACACAGCCTCGGGGACAGAGTGTGGAATCCAAGAGACCATCTTAACAAGTGCTGTGCTGCTATAATAGGCCCTGTGAAGTATTTTAAGCTGTATATGCTTGAAGCAGGAACATATAGCCACCTCCCGAGGAGAAGCTAGGGCCTCCCTCCAATCTTCGTCAGGTAAATCCCCCACGTCATCCCACCATTTTGTGGGTAGTTCGTCAAATGTTTCCGGTAAATTTTTAAGTATTTTACAGTAGGTCAAAGAGATGGGCTTGTCTGGGAGATAATCCTCTAGAAGTCTATCCTCCAGAGGTGAAGAAATGGGAAGATCGCAACCCTTGGGAATTGCCTTACATAATGCACTACGTGCCTGAAGATATTGAAACCTTCCCCCCTCATGTAGTTGGTATTTTGCTTGTAACTCACTGTAGGGAACCACCGCACTGTTCGCCCACAGGTCCCCTACTGTAGAGAGACCAATCAGATCCCACTTTTCAAACCCTGGTTGAACCGAGAGCATTCCCAATTGGCACGATTCCAGTAAGGGAATAAACTGCATAATGTTACCCTTCCAACCGAGCACGGTAGTTGCCGCATGCCACCGCGAAACTGTGGTAGAGGTCAGAGTATAGTTGGGTAGATGCCTAGTCCCACCATACAATGCCCACAAGTAATTGCCCACAGTCAAATTAGGCCCGTCCATCCTGTATGCTGGATCTGTAAGAGGACGGTGGGCCAAGTGATTGAGGACCACTAATTGTGAGGCTCAGTAATAGGCTTTAATCACAAGGAAAGCAATACTCCTGTCATACCAACTTTGTGTAAGTTTGGTCAGGGCATTCGGGCGTGCTGCCATTCAATAGCAGTGAGAAGACCTCAGAATCAATTGTCTGGAAGTAATGGGTCGGGACAGGATATGGCGTATTCTGCAGGGTATAGAGGAAACGGGGAAGTGCCATCATTTTAAAGAGGGCAGCTCTACCCAATAGAGTAAGGGGCAGTGTCTTCCAATGCATGTCAGCTCAGAGGCGATATAGGAGAGGCAGGAGATTTCTCTGATGGAAGACGTCCCCGTCCCTCTTGATATAGATGCCCAAATAGCGGAAAAAGTTTGTGACTATATCGGCACTGCAGCCCGGGGAAAGACTTGGGGGTTTTCCACTTAGGACATTAATCAACGACTCGTTCCAGTTAATGGTGTAGCCGGAGTACTTTCGAAAGAGGGTGAGAATATGCAATAACTCATGGATCGAGGTTTGACCAAATACAGGAGAATGTCCTCGGCGTATAGGGAGATCCTGTCCAACCAGTCCGAAGACCAATTGAGTTCTCCGATAAGGGGGTCACCTCTAATCCACAGCGCAAAGGGCTCCTGGGTCAGGGCGAACAACAACGGTGACAGGGGACAGCCCTGCCTCGTACCTTTCCCCAACTCAAAAATCACCGATCTGCCACCATTCACTGAAATGCGGACCAGGGGTTTAGCATATAGCAGACACACCTAGGACAGAAATCGTTGGCCAAACCATACCTTTCCAGAGAGGTGAACAAAAAAGGCCACTCAATCATGTCGAAGGCTATTTTGGTGTCTAAGGACACAATTACTGCATCCTCTTGTATGTTGGGGGCCCTGCCCAGCACTCCAAAGAGGCAACGGAGATTGAGCGCCATATTTCTAGCCGGCATAAAACCGGATTCATCCGGATGAATTAATTTGTGGAGATGGGGTGAGAGGCTGAAGGCCAGAATTTTAGCCAGGATCTTGACCTCCGGGTTGAGGAGGGCGATCGGTCGATATGAAACACATTGGTCCCGGGGTTTCCCTTTTTTGTGTATGACCACAATGTTAGCTAGTCTCCTTGTTTTGGGCAGGATACCACGATCCACACTCTCATCATACATCCGTATGAGAAACAGGGCCAGCTCCAATGAGACAGCTTTACAGAGCTCAATTGGAAGACCACTAGGACCTATGGCCTTCCCGGACTGCAATGCACCAATCGCCTTAGAAACTTCTTCAGAGGTCAAGGCAGTGTCTAGGTCAGTGACATCCTGGGGGTTCAACCTTGGTAAGGGGAGGGTGGAAAGTAGCTTGGCTGTCTCCTCCTGTGTGGAAGTGGACGTGGGGAAACAGAGCTGCTCAAAATGGCTAGCAAAACCCTTAGCGATACCATCTCGGACGCATCGCCTCATGCCATTGGGAGCCACATTGTTAGCCACCCACCTATTGGTCAACTCTTGCTTGTCCAGCCATGCAAACAATTTACTGGCCTTGTCCCTAATCTCATAGACACAATACTGAGTGACCTGGTAATGTGCTCGGACCGCATCTCTAGCTATATCGCTGTATTCTTTTTGTTTCACAGCAAGTTTGAGGGAGGCATCCGGAGAGGTGGATGCAAATAGTTCGCGTTCGAGACAGGCCACCTCCAGTTCTATGTCTTCCAACTGCTTACATTTCTCTTTCCTGTGATCCGCCACTGCCGCCACCCCGCAACCTTAGATCACCGTCTTATATGCCTCCCAGAGCGTCACAGGCGATGCAATGGAGCACTAATTTTCCAGAAAATAATCATTAGTGGCCTTTATCAACTTGTCCCGTATCTCTGGCACCTTAAGATACCATGGGTTGAGAGCCATATTGCAGCAAGAGCGAGAAGGCACACCACCATAATGAGCCAGGATGAAAGAGTGGTTCGAGATGCCCCTGGGCAAAAAGGAGATTTCCCCGAACATATGGAGGTGAGTGGCTTGGCAGAAGAGGTAGTCTATGCAGGACATACTACCATGGACCCCAGTATGGAAGGTGTATTGTTTGTTGGAGGGGTGGTGTGTGCGCCACACATCTACCAGTCCAATGGGGGCTATCAAGTCTGCCAATAGTTTCCCCTGTGGTTCTCATTGTCGAGGTAGAAAGCGATCCAGTTCACCAACTATGGCAGTGTTGCAGTCTCCCCCCAGCAAAGTGTCCCTCTCAGGTAGATTCAACATGTGGGGGCCTAAGTCAGTCAGGGTGGAGGAGTGTAGCCTGGGTAGTGAGGTCACGTTCAGGGATCGACCCTCCCACCATCCAGAAACTGTGACAAAACAGCCAAAAGGGTTGCATGTAATTTTTTTGATTTTAAAAGGAAGGGAAGTGAGTGAGAGTATCCCCACCCCCCTGGACCCCCACATGTAAGTTGCTGTCCAATCTGTTGAGTGCACAGTAGGTGGTGACAGGGCTGTGCATTTCTTGGAGCAACACAAGATCGGGGTGTGTCATTTGAGGTATTGTAGAACTATCCCCCTGTTAAATCGGTCACATTCCAGGAGTTTATTTAGAGTTCACCCAATGATGTATAAGCGGAGGGCTTTCCACTCATTTGTGTCGGAGATCGAGAGCCCCACTTCCCACAGGGGCAAAAGTGCAACAGTGCATAACGAGACACATCACCCCAGCAGCAAAGGAGAACAAGCGGATCACAGACGCACCCAGGAGGAATTTGTCAGAGCCACCCGGGGTGACCCAAGGGACCATAAAGGAAACATAGTGAGCGGAACTAGACCAGAAACATAACAGATGTCCGCAGGGTAGTACTGACAGTAAACCCATCGAGCTTGTATGGGACCTTGGAAGACAAACTGCTCAAAAAACACAATAAAAATGAAATAAACACCCTGGAAAACCACCTGGACCCCCCCACCCGTCTCCCTGCAACGTGGACTCTGAACTGGCCACTACCCCGATTTGCAGAGCACTTGTGTACCCATAACTAGAACCGTATGGAGGGGAATACTACACAACCATACTACCCTAGAGTTCAACCGTCCCCCCTAAAGAACAATTACATTTGTCAAGGATGAATCCTGAAGAGCCTCGTAGCCCCGAGCTGGAATTATGTAGCTCTGACCGTCCTGGGCGGTATGTCTCCCCACCCCTTTTTCCAAAATCAAACCTCAGGTAATTACCTAATATGACCCTAATGCGCCCAGTGGGGGACACAAGACAATTGTCAGATAATGTTCGGAAGCGAATAACACCTCCCTTCCATTAAAACAGGAACTGTGTCAAGGGCCACTGTATTGCCGGTGCCTCAACCAAACACTAAAAACAGGGTGGGACCCCAGTTCATGGCAACGTCTAATGACACCTTTATCGGGTTCTCTCAGTCAACCTTTTCCAGATGGCAGTCGGATCTATTAGGGTGATCTGGGGATGGGCGACCTCATTTCTCGGAGGAACGCCACCTCTCAAACCAATCTCAGGCATCCTCCGGGGACTGGAAGAACAATGACTTAGTGTCCTATTGCACACGCAGTTTTGCTGGAAAGAGCATGGCATATTTCAAAATGTGGCCCCTAAGTGCCCGTTTTACTTCTGGGAAGGGGCGGCGTTTCTGTTGCAACTTAAATGCAAAGAATGGAAAAAAGGTGATGCTTGAGTTCTCAAATTTGAAAGGTGGTCCGACTCTTTTTCGAAACTCGGTTTCGAAAGTTGAAAATTGGCGCCAGGATGGGACGTGGCAGAGCAGCCAGCTTCGGAGGGCCTCCAGGCACCCTGTGGGCACGCTCGACAGAGAAATAGTTGGCGAGTGATCAGGCTGTAGATGATTTTGGATTAAGTCTTCAATGAACAGGTCTGTGGTCTAACCCACCGCCCACTCGGGAACCCCCAAGATGCGCACGTTGCTTCTTCTTGCCCCGCCCTCCTAATATTCTAGTCGAGCCCCCAGGTCCGACGTCTGGGCCATCAGTTCCTTGACCGTCATTTCCAGCTGAGGCGTGGAATGTGTAAGTGTTGCAACAGAATCTTCATTCACCTTGACCCTCTCCCCCATGTTTCTCAGATCGGTGCGTATGAGGTTGACCTCTATAGAGACAGTGTTAATCTTATGTTCCAGTGCTGTGCAGACTCCCTGGATAGCCTCCATGATGTCCAGCAGTGTTGGAGCCCCGCCTTCAGGTTTTTACTTTGCCTCCTCGCCACCTTGCCTCCCCTCTGCCCCACCAGACTTGGAATGGGCAAATTTTGACCATTTTTGCAAAGAGGATTGCCTGGGTCCCTTCGCAGTGGCCATTGTGTCCCACTCTCTACCGCAGGTGGGAAACCACCAGACCAAGGGAGCAGCGAGTCTAGGGTATGCAGAACTGCAGACAGCATGGGCCGGTTCAGCAGCATCAGGACCTCTGCTCGAAGCAAAGTGGGGGGAGTCAGGGCCCTCAGGGGCAGGAGTCAGATATTGCAAATATATCCTCTAATATGTGTTACCTTTGATATTTAGCAGCCCCCTTGATTGTAAATGGCAGTGGCTGGCTCCCAGTCAGCTACAACACAGTCACAGAGGGCCCCCAAGCCCCGGAGAGGTCACTGGGCCCAGAGCAGTGTAGCGTGAGGAAGGTTGGTGGGGCGTTGGCGAGGTGGCTGTGTCTGTCCCCACGGAGATCACCCGGCCACTTACAGAGCAAAAAGAGGGAGGAAAGCGTTCACAGAATTGCAACCCCAACAATGGGCTCCAGCACCGTATGGAGGCACAGCGGGCGCAAACACTGACAGGGACGTTCCATTTTGACTCACAAGGGCAGCCGCTGGAAGAGCACCCCGGGCGGCAATGCACCGCAGGTACACCGGGCGCATTGGCTTGAGCACCGTGGGTCTCACCAAATCACCCGCAGTTCGTGGAGGCCTGTATGGACCTCCTACTTCGGAAGGCTCAGAGTGGCAACAGCCGTTAGCAGGTCCGCCTCTCACCGGGTGCCCCCCAGGCCTGACTAGCTTGCTCCCAATACGCTAGGCTGGTGGCAGGAGAAGCCGTGCAACATCATGGCCAGACCCTCACTCCCCTCCCGGACGGCTATGTCAAAGCCGATTGTGCTGGCTAACAGGGTCGGATTCACTCCGGTGATGGATCGGATGGATCCCAGACTCCAGGAGCTTTAGTGGCAAGCAGAACTGTGGGCAAATGGATAAATGTAGCAGATGTAGGGGAGATTCAGTTGGTGGTCGACTGGAGCGCTATCTCAGTACGGCCATCTTGGGTTTTGGCTAGCCTTGCCCCCTCCATTTAATACATTTTTCAAGTTAAAAGTGGTGTAACATTATCATTGCTACTAGATTCAAAATAACTATATTTGCAATTGATGTACATTAATATTTTGAAATAAAATATGTTTTTATGTTGAATAATGTACCTATACCTTACCAAAAGGAAATCTCTACCTCTGGTGGCACTGACCTGAATACCTGAATATTTGTAAAACTTTATGAGTAGTAACTTTACCCTTGGAAATCTGTGGTGAAGACAAATAGTCTAAGCTTAATAGTAATGTTATGCTTATAAATGGTGTCTAGCAAAAAATAATATAAAATTACTCCTAGCTGAAAAGTAGATTTGAACGTGACTACATCTACATGTGTAAGTTTACCTGAGTGAATAAGGCACTTAATGTGTTTAGATTAAACCTCACAATCTATTCACTTGGATGAAGACGAAGAACAAGCATGTAATGTGAATTCTGGACTTCAAGTTGTGATATTCTGCTGAATACATAACCATTTATTTTGCCTGACAATTAATTACGACATTTATAATTAATCACAAACACTGGTGTACCTTCAGGATTCAATAGCTTTGTCTTTGCAGCTTGCATTGGTTTCTTCGTTCGAGGGAATGGCTTGACTACCATCACATTTTGTTGTTCGAATGCGCTTTTTAACTTGCTGACTGTAGAGGACAAAATACATTTATTTAAGTGGACAGCCTCCCTTCGTCTCCCTTTCCAATAAGTGATCTAAGCCACTGCAGCTACACCTCCAAAACATCTTCACTAATACATAAAACAAGCATTACTTTATAAATATCATTGGCAAAGTACAGCATGATAAATATTAATAAATAGAGTACATTGATATGAAAATTGTCATTAGAGAACTAACAATAAAGTAATTATCAGACCTGAAAGGTTAAAGTTTTCAGTCTTACAATATTTTTTATAGACTACCGCTGGTAGTTTTAGATATAGCTTTCATGTCACTCACAACTGGGTTTTCAAAGTTGCTGTACATAAACCATCCTTCATCTAGTTTTTCAGCAAAGATGAGACATTCTTCCTTCCTTAAGTCGTTAGCCTCAGAATTCTCTAGTTTCTTACCTGTTCAGGTAAATTCCTCTACAGCCCCCTCCCCCTCTGAGGTGAGGAATCTAAAACACAGGAGAAATCCCCCGTCTAATCATACTTTTTTACTGTCAACTGTACAATGGTAAACTTTTTCATTCAAATTAACTTATAGCGGAGAATGCAGAGTGCTAATGATTACTCAGTTTGTGGATTCTCTGTTGGAACCCTCTCTAGCAAGTTTTTGCAACATAGTGGGTCAACGAGAATGAATTGAGGGTCCACTTGGTGTGGTGTCCTGGGCTGCACCTTCTTTAGTGTTCTCAAATGCTTCTGGAGAGAGTAAGGTGGAGGTTGTACTTAAAAAGGTATATGCTCACTCAAGCCTTTCACTGAGGGTTTGGATTTATTCTTACGTTGCAAAATTGGTAATAAAGCACACCTTACACTGCCATAATTTGTGACACAAGAACCTGTTTGTTCAGAGGTGTTGTTAAACATGGAGGTCATAATGAGTTTTTGTTTGAAGTTTCTTTTAACAGTGCCTGTGATATTTCCCTCATGGTTCACCACTATCAGCCCATAGTTATGTCTGAGTCCATCCGTGGAAGAACAGATGGTAATCAGAAAAAATGTATTTATTGTATTTATCTCATGTGGGGGTCTCAAGTTCTTTGGCCTGAAGTTGGTGAGTTTCGTAAAGTCTACATTTGAAAACAATACATTTTCCTATTCTTTCCGTTACATATCCAATGGCTCATCCTCTAAACTCAAAGATCTTGAAATGTTAAGTAGCTTCCTGTTCCAGGTACTCTGGATGCTTCAGGTCAAGGTGTGGTCTTCCTGCTACAAGAGTGGGTGGCTCACTTTCAGCACTCTTCTGCAGTTTCAACATGAAGTGGAGTCTGCACTGGGATGCTTTTTTGTATATATACCTGCATCTTTTCCAGAAGGCTTTGCTGTCTTGGTCTCTGACCAGTGGTTCTCCAGTGTGTGACTCCGGGAAACTTGATGGAGTTTGGAGCAGTCCTTCCTTTTCAGTATGGATTGTGGATGAGGCCTTAGCTTCAGAATCTACCTTTCTGGAGGGTTCTAGCGGACGATGTTACATATCTGTTTCCTAGCAAGTCTCTTATCCTGTTCTACCTTTTGAGGTCAGTCAAATAATCTTCTTGATCATCTTCAGGTAATTGCATGTCACTGGTGGGTTCTCTTTGGTGCTTGACCTGATGGAACTAAACAGGTGAATTCCCTGGTTGTCTTCAAAATGTTGACATCTGTGGATGTCCAGGACACTAATCTTCATATTTAAATAGAGAGTGTCACTCAAAGTTTTTCTTGATGCAGCAAGTGTAGAAGGAGACAGTAATGAAGAAGGGGCTGTCTGGCCAGTAAACAAATGTTGGTGAACCAAAACTGAAGACTTCAAAAGTGTGATGGGAGGCAGAATGCATCCCTGTTGATCAAAGGTATGAAGAGGAAAGAGACGGGGAGTAATATAGATCATTACATGACATCCAGGCAAATCTACAGTAGAGGTGAATAGCTTCCTCTAGTTTGGCATCGCATTAACACCTCCATAATAGAAAGCAATATTGTGTCTTATGGTTCTTTCATTTGCATTTTCTAAACTCATTCTTGTTGTCTGATTATCTAAAATAGTGGACCATCTTATAGTTTACAATTGTATTTATCATCTATGTTACCAATCGCAAAGGGGTGGCTGGTTATACTTTTAAAAGCATGTCCGATCTTAATGGTTCCTTATTTTTGATATATATTTGCATAGCTCAGTGATGTGATGCACAGTAGGCAGAAAATGCCTGCTGTCTCCTGGTTTTGATAAACGCCTGCACATATGGTTTATGCTATGGAAGTTTCTGTATTTGTTCCCTCCACAAATATTTAACCAAAACAAGAATGCAAAGCCTAAAATCTGGATTTTACCCTGTGGCTCCTTTTTTTCCTGTTCTCCTGTTGTTGATTGTGGGAATCTCTACATTGAAATCTCAACCAAGAAACTAAAAATAAGAATTCTCCAAATTATAAGAGCAATCAGAAATGGAGACAAGATCTATCCAATGGCCAATCACTTTGAAAAATATCATCAAAGATCCCCACCAGGATTCAAATATTATGGAATCAAACATGTTAAGGCTCATCCCCCGAGGAAGTGACACGGAAAAAAGAACTGAGAGGCGTCTAGACTAATTTTAATGTTGGGGGCAGAGATACCATGGCGACACAACAAAAATGTGGAGCTTTTTGTGCATTAATATGTTTTATTATACTATGAGAGTTTATGTACCAATAAGGAATCATTCTGACATCATATCTGACACAAAACAAGTATGTGAAATCAAATGTGTACATATAATTGTGCTGAAAGGTAGTGATCTACATATTTAGGAAAATGATATGTGTATATTAGTGTGTATCTCACATGGACAAGGAGTTCCCTTTGCTAGGAAAACCATTCATTGATCACTTAGTATTTTCCTCATGCACCTAGCACTTTTTCCTTGTATTAGCATAATTAATATGACCATCAGCAGGATGTTTGACGGTACGACGCGTACCGTCACAATGCGTGCTTTAACAACGCATTCCTTACAACGCAAGTCGTTACCACGACTTGCGTTGGGGGCGCGGATTGAGAATAGTATAATTTACTATTCTAACACCAGTCCTCGTGGACACTAGGGAAGGTGTTGGAATAGTAAATATACTATTCTTAATCCTCTAGCGCCCTCCAGCGCAAGTCGTGGTTACGACTTGTGTTGTAACGGACGCGTTGTTAAAGCCTTGCGGAGTAAAATCCGAGTGGTAAAGGATGTTTCCCCCATCAGCATGATAACAGCTTATTGTGAGCACAAACACAATTAAATCATGTGCAAAATGTTTGTGGAAGCTCTTCACGTTGTAGTTGGCACTTTATTTATTAATTCAGATAATTAGTTGAGGATCAGGATACCTGACAACACTTTTCTTATTAGGAGTTGTGCAATTGATGTCATACAATACACCTAGGATAATTGTTGGTTACTTTATTCACCTTTAAGGATTTGAGACAATTAGAAACATGATTGCGTAATGGGATAATTGCCATCATTAGGGAATGAATCAATGAGGAGATGAATTATAAAGAGGGTGGCAGTGAACACTAGATGGATTGGAGGAAACACCTAGCATTTTACTAAGTATGCACTTTACTTTGGTAATAGAGAAAGTGTAATCAATTGAAGTGAAGTATGTCAACAAATGCACTTTAAAAGCACTTTACATAGCATTAGGCACTTTAACTGTTGACACGTATGGGTTGTCAAGGGGGTGGAATTAAGGATTAGGACAAGAGAATCAATGTTCTGAAATCACATGTAAGAACTAGTGTTGTGTTCATATCTAGGACAATAATTCGATATTCCCGATTTATGCCCTTGTGGGGTTATAATCAATATTATCCTGACAAAGGCATAAGAATCAGATTCATATTCAGTAATAGCCCATGCAATTCAAAGCACAGCACTGCTACTCCCATTGACTCCTAGAAAGCACAACGCGTTCTTTAAACAAACCAAGTCTCCAGCAACCCGGGAAAACCCCCCTGCTTTTGTTTTGATTTGAACAAGAACTCCTGATGTCCAGCAAGAACTGTTAGTTTTTGGTGACGTCTTATGTCCAACCTTACGTCAAACCCGTCACCTTTCAGGTATAAAATACCAACAGTTGCCTTAAGCAAACACACAGTGGTTTGGAGCAGAGCGGCCATCTAGTTGCCCGAGAGTCCAGCTGATGCGAGTGCCCACAGCAGCCGCCCCCCCTGTTTGACGCACTGAGAGAGACACTGTCTTTTTCTCCAGCTGAGAAAATCCAGCTCCGGTGTTTCCAGCCTACCCTTGCGGGTTGCTGGGATATCGAGTCCTGAGGAAAGAGATACCAGACCTCCCACATTCTATTACCAAGGTACGGAGCTGACTAAACCCTTTAAGGGAATTCTTGATGCAGATTCTTGGCAAAATTATCTTAACCAACTTAACTTAAAACTGCTACTTACTCATCCCATCCCAAGTATTAGGCTTAGGTCAGGTACACCGGGGTAGGCTTAGTTAGAAGCACCAGTTGACTACGTTAGTCAATGTATTTATGTATGTATATATTTTATCAATTTTAAAGTATCATATGGCTAAGAAACCGTATCAATGCTTTTACAGTATTATTTTATAATACTACTTTTACTGTACGCACTTTACTTTACTCTAAGTATTGCAATTGTGGCAAATCATTTCTCTTGCATGAGAAGGAAGACTGCTCAATAAATAACACCTTTTTATTGAAAACGCCCGTCTCCCTATTTCTCTGCATTCTGGTGAAACTAAGTATGCACTGCTGACTGAGTGAAATAGCTGTCTACTGTTTTCACACAACTCTAGAGATATACTCTTATTCTGAGGGAGCAAAGTTGTCGTGCTTATGCGGTTGTCGGAAAATGAATCCCTTCTTGTCTGAGCCAGCGGAGCTTGTCCCTCCCTATTCATTCAAGAAAGTTTCCAGTGACCTCTGAGCTAGCTGGCGCAAACCTAAATTAAGTTTAACATAGTCAGTAGAGACCTAGATTACCTCAGTCCTACGTCTACACTGCTGTTTATGTTATTCCAATGCGCAGAGCCTATAGGGAAAATAGGAACTACACTACATGGCGCCCAACGTTTGGTAAGGCGATAATCTAACGCAAGACACTAGAGTAGCTCAGTCATGCTTTTTCACACAGAACCCTTTCCCCGTAAAAACTCCAATAGGCGTCTGGTGTGGGTGAAAGGTTAATATCCGCCGGAACTTAGTAGGATGAGAATCCTATGTAATATTTTCTCGTTTGATTAACGTTGAAGGATACACTCTTCCAAAATATTGTGCACCTAATCTTTGTTTCCTTGAAACACGATCTGCAACAGAAAAACTTTCAGTCAGTAAAATGCCAGAAAGTGACGAAGAAAGGGAGCGAATAAGACTAGCAGCTCAACTCTTAGAGGAAGACACAAGTCTCCATGAAACCGAACTGGATGCTATAATCATTCCAGTCAATGTAAGAAGAACTATAACTCTAAAACTTATAGAAAATGGACTGACACCACGAGGTGGTACAGTCATATTCGTGATAGAGGCACATGAATATCGGCAGACAGAGGTATTCTATTCATGGATACATTTTCCAGCAGCACACGCTACGACAAAAGACTTCCACTATTACAAAACAGAGGAACCTCCGGATGAATACACTTCTTTTGAGAAGATTGAAATTCCACTAAAATACCAAGAGCAACTGCTCTGGTTTAAAGGCGCCCTAAAACATAATAATCACATCACCAGGCTCGGTCTACTAGGTAGACCAGAAGAAACTGGACGGTCTTATGCAACTATGCAACACACCCAGACTATGAAATAATGTCAAGCGAAGAACTCCTAGTTAAACTAAAAGAATTACCAAAGGCATATAGAGAATTAGTTCAATTGGCAAGGGATGATATAGAGAACCTCCATAAATTGAAGGAAACAGATATAGCAGCCCAACCATTGGAACTTGCCAGAATCATTGAAAAATCCTATGAAGAGCTAGGAAGAGATAGTATGGGTGGGAAACCGGTAAAACTCCAATAACTGAAAATCCTGAAAAAACATTTATTAAAAATAATTTAAAGACTCCAAAAAAGAGTTGGGAAGGTAATAAACAAACCATTCCCAGGGAAAAAAGTTTCCAGTCCAGAGGAAGGTCTCCTCAGCGTAGAGAGAGATCTCCAGGCCGAGAAAACAAATCTCCCCAAAGGGAACCCTCTGAAAAAAGATACAACCTTAGAGATAGGGATAAAATAAGAAAACCAGACAGATATCAAGATGTTGATACACGTCCCTCTAGATCCTTCTCACTGAATCCTTCTTGATCTTCCTCACAGAAATCGGAAAGAAGAGGACGGTCAGAACACAGAGAAGAGCACGCCAAGTCCAAAGACAAGGAACCTGCTCATCAAAGTAAAAAATTACAATTTCCCAGAAAGAAGGTAGAAAGTATTAAGATTAAACATGCCGAGAATTCTGAGGACACAGCTGAAAAACAGAGAGTGGGCCCAGACAATGCTAGACAGCGGAGCAGAAGTGACCATAGCTCACAAGACCCTGATGAATCTTCTGGAGACAGTGGACACGAATGAGTACATTCAAGTGGAAACTGCAGACACACGACTTAGTGTGCCCCATAAGCTATAAAAAATAACATTAAATATAGAGGGAGATAAAACCAGGAAAATAAAAAGTCTCTTTTGGGAAAAACTTTCAAAAGGCTATGACATTCTGTTAGCTGAGAAAGACTGGCCACCAGAGTTTGTCAGGGAGTGCCCTCATGGCGAAGAAATGATTATGCCTGCCTTCTCGAATCATATCCCGATTCATAAAAAATACACATATGCAAGAAAATGGGCACTAGCCCAAGCTCCTGCTTTGTACAAAAATCATGTAGGATGGGATGAGGACTCACCTCACCACAAGATCCAGTTAAAAAATCAGCCCACTGCACAAAGGCAGTACCCAGTTAAACAAGAAGCTAAAAAACAAGTCTCGGAGATCTTAGATCAACTTGAATACCAAGGGGTGATCGAAACATGCACCTCTCAAATGAACAATCCTTTTGACACCTTCACTCCTGTTGTAAAACATTTGCAGTACAAAACTCACATAGTGCAGCACTAATGAATAACATTGTGCGCAAAAAATATAAAACGACATTAGACATCTCTAATGGATTCTTCTGTCAAAACATTGCACCCGAAAGCAGGTATTTGTCCGCTTTCTCAATATTTGGATCGCAAAAACAATTTTGCCGACTTCAACAGGGATTCAAGAATAGCCCAGGATTATTCTCAGCTAGGGTAACAGAGTTACTACAAATATATAATGATGAAGCATTATCATATGTCGATGACATCTATCTTATAGATGATGACCTGGAGACTCACATAAAAAGGGTGAACACCATAATACTTGGACTCGCCTCAGAGGGTTACAAATTCAACTTTAAAAAGTCACGAATTGCCCATCTAACTGTCTTATTTTTAGGATATGAATTAGCAAGTGAAGGCAAAAGCCTGGCAGACAATTTCTTAGAAAAATGTGCTGTACTCCAAGCACCAAAAATGCTGAAGAATTTACAATCATTACTAGAATTCCTGAATTTCGGAAGAACATACATTCTAAATTATGCTGAGAGGGTTAAACCTCTCTGTGAATTAATAAAACAAGGTTTCAAACAAACGAATTGGACTCAGAAACACACAGAAATTTTGAGATCACTACAAACAGACATGTTAACTAAAACAAAATTGCAAACACGTGAAAACACATGCAATCTTGTAATCTGAGTCATCCCAGGAAGATGCGGATTCACATACCTGACCTCTAATGAGGGAGAAACGGTACCCATAGCTTACAAATCACATTTGTACAATGTAGCTGAAATGAAATTCAGCTCCACAGAAAAAATTCTAACTGCGGTTAGAACTGCTGTAGCTAAAGAAAGAGGCTTAGCCCAAGGCAGAAGAATATCTGTTTTTTCATCAGAATCAGCCTTTGAGGCGCTAACAAGTCCTCGTAACCTGGTTAAAGGGGTATTAGTTCCAGAATGGGTAGAATGGGAAACTTCTTTTGCTACAGAAGACGTGAAATACTATTTTGACCCAAAACTGAAAAAACTAGATGATCTAGTATATGAACGCGAATATCCTCTGCCAGCTGAAATTCTGCCTCTAGAAAAATATACCTGCGTAATCTCTATGGACTGATTCGCACAACATAATGATGTAGAAAATAAATCCCATGATGCAGCGTGCGCGATTGTTAAAGGTCGCTGGCGCTCTGGTAAATTCAAACCAATGATTACCAAAACTGAATCACTCAGGAAATGTTCAGCTCAGCGAGCTGAAATAGGAACTTTAAAGATGGCGCTCGAAAATGCCGATCGCGAATTCCCCACAATAGTATTTGATTCGTATTTCTGAGTCAAATCCTATAACTGTGACATGCAGACATGGAATAAAAACGGTTACAAAGATGACACAGGTGCTACAATAAAGCATAAAAGGCTTTGGGAACAGGTAGTTCTTTTGCAGAAAGAACTACGAAAGACTCACGTGATACACGCATTGAGTCATCGACGTGATGGCGTTCACGTTGCAGGGAATTCATTGGCTAACACAGCCACAACAGAAGCGGTTCACCCGGCTTCTGTAGCCACTGAAAAGCGTTCAGAAAAACACATAGATGGGGAAACCATGCTAGCGGTAAAAGCCTCATTAAAAGGAGATTATTCAGCATTACCTCTCAACTAGCCACTCAGTAATACATACTTAATTGATGCAAACTCCGTTCCGTTTGCTCGAATCCATGGAGTGGGAGATAGGGTAATTCCAAACACGAACAGGAGAGTCTTCCTGATTGAAGACGCACACATGGGACTGGGTCCGAGGCAACAAGAGATCGCGAAAATCTCTAAAGGAACTACAATCGGAGTACTGGTGGCCGGGAATGAGCGTAGATATCTACTATTTTGCAAAAAATTGCAAGGACTGCAACAGAGATCGCAGTTGTGAACCGGTCCAGCCTGTAGCCCAGATACCACTATTAGAAAGCATCAGGCTATCTATAACGCAGTAATCCGGTCGGAGAAATGCGTCCCCATAATAATTAAGACTAAATTCACATAAAAATGTAGATCACTGCACTCGGCTGACACCAGTACTGTTATAAAAGATTTGCGAGTCTATATCGGCACATACGCAATAGGCATGCTACATTCTGATCAGGGTACTGCGTTTAGCTCTCAAGCTTACAAAGAGGCCATGAATAGAATGGGCATCGCATTGCGGTATTCTTCTCCCTTCCATCCTGAGGGAAATGCGGTTGTGGAAAGAAAAAGATGGGAGATAAAGCAATCTATAACGGCAAGGGTATTAGGTTCAGGTGATGGGTGGGTCAAACATTTAACAAGTGTCCAAAGTAGTCTTAATAATCTGCCAAGAAACTCTCTAAAAGGTCTCATCCCATACGAACTATTGTTCGGAACTAGAATACATATTCAGGACCTTGATAGTCACACTTCAGTGGTAGAAGAAAAAACCTTTGATGTCAAAGATTGTTTGGCTGTTTTACAGGATTTAAATGAAACAAGAAAAAACCTGAGTAACATAAAGTTGAAACAACAGTCGACATCCACTGAAGAAAAACCCCCTCTCCCAGCAAGACCTGTCTGGATTCCAAAGATTGGGGATCTGGTCAGAGAAAAGATTGCGGTAAAGAAGGAATTTGGGCCTTTGTACAGAAAAGCAGTACCTGTCTTAGCTGTCAACGGACCAAGATCATTAGTACTACCCGCCTTGCTGGTAAAAAGGAGAACCGAGTTGTATCCATCAAACCTGGTAAAACCACAATCATGTGGCCAATAATAAGTAGTAGGCCAAGTGGACTCCCAATAAATAGCAGAATACCAAAGTTTGCTATAATCCAAGAGGCTCATGCTGAGAGACTAATCAAAATTGAGAAATCTGCAATGAATAAAAAAGGACTATGCAATAATGCCACTGAACTTGTGCCTCTTGAAACCCAAATAATAACAGTTCGTCAAGAAACACCAATCTACAATGATGCAGCCTCAGACTATTCTAATGAAACAAAGAAAAATGCAAAAGCAAATGAAAATCCGGAAGCAATTCCAACAATTGACAGAACTGCATCAGGCTACTTCATCAACTTCGACAATTTTTCTGAAGACCCAAGCGAACATGAAGAAACAACTCCAACAAAAAGTTTTAAAAACAAAGTAATTGAACTTTTCCACCAACTAAAAGAGTTGAGGGGAATTATAGTACAATGGACACAGCAAGTCATAACATCAACTTGGTCCTAAAGCCACACACATCCTCTCACATTGAGCTAAAGAGAACTGTCATCAGTGAACATCACAGCCATTCCAATACCCGGTGGGGTAGCATGGGACAGAACTGATTTTGACATATTGGGCCCGGTCGAGCTCTTGAAGTATCCTCACCAGCTCAAGATTTCATTAAGTGATTTTGTGACACCTAGTACCTTCTCTGATGACTGGGACTTTGAAAACATTAATAATATGATGTCAAATTTAGTAATGTCAGCCAAATTTACAGAACAAGATTACTTGCAGGGTTCATTCAATTATGAAGAGCTTTACTGCTACAACAATTATGGTGATCACTATTTGCATAAAAGTGCTCAGCCTAGAAATGTTTTATCTTTCAACCAGTGGAAACACTGTCCAACTCCACCAAAAGGCAGTTCGAAAACATTTTTTGAGAAATTCCAATACTTCTCAGGGTTTAATAACAGTGATCCAAGAACGTTTTGTTTTAAAATGTTAAATAGAACAGGAATGAAAACAATGTTGACAAATACTACATTGTTTTATAAAAAAAAAATTATGACAAGATGTCTACATTAGGTTTCGAATTTTGAAAAAACACCATTGAAGCAAAAACAATCTGGGGTTCCAAAGATTGGCAAGTACAAGGCCTAGAAGCACTGTTTAGGGCCTGCATGATCCCAGAACAAATGATATTCTTGAATGACACAATTCAACAAACTACTTGTCTTGGCCTAGCTAAGATAAAAGACTTGAATCACCGTCTATTCCGAAACCCATGCCTGATAGTGACAGCACTACTGATGTGGAGATACACCAAAACAGAACCATACTGTTTGGAAAAAGTGGTTGATCTGGCCAACAGACATGAATACACTGCTGTTTATGTTATTCCAATGCACAGAGCCTATTGGGAAAATAGGAACTACACTACACTAGTGCAAAAAAACGCACTCTCAATAACCACTCATGCACAGAAACTTTTTCTGTGAAAGAATGCAATAATATATGGATTGAAGAATCCACTGTTACATGCATATGTAAAACCATTGAGGATGATAGATGATAGATATAAATATAATTTTTTCTCCTCTCCCTCAGAATACAATTTGTTTTATTCAAAAATAACTCTTTTTTGCACTTTAACAGGGAAATCCTTCCGTCCCCTTCCTAATGTGGTCATTCTGAACAGTAACATTATCATCGGATGATTTAGCATTAAGGCACTTTAAATAGTGATTCAAAATGTAATTCTAACATGACAAAATAACATATGAAATGTGTTTGTTACTTTAACCAATAGATATGCATTGAGCATTAGAAATGATATGTTGTGTATCATACACCACTTATGAAACCGTGTGGAAATATGTGATGAGAAAACGTGCCTCAAATGTTTGAAACGAAGCATTATAGTACATAATGGAATAATTGTAAATCATTTTCTCTCATGAGTCTTGCACTTTGTAGATGATAACTGACAACTACAAAAACGTTTTTGTATTTATGACTCGAAAGCTTCATGTTGTGGAAATAGAATGATACTGTGCCAGTTGAGAAATTTATACCAGGGAAATGTGATGGAACAAATGTTGTTAGCGTTCTAGCATACAAATTTGCTGTTAAAAATGGTGATGGACAATTATCCTAAAACATGAATAAAACATTGCCACTACAAATCTAAAGTAGGCCCAGTGGAAGATGTCAAGCTGAAATGCATTGGCTGTGATGTATGCACTATCTTGCAACTTTGCTTGTTTTATTGTCTTTTTGAGGCTTGAAATAAACCTTAATATGTGCATGATTCCAGCTTTTTGTCATCATTTTATTTTTGCTGGAGGAGCTGCGATCTCTAGATAAGGAAGTATCAGTGTGGAGTTAACCTGTGCAGATATATATAATGTCATTTGGAATGTCTTTAGTGATGTCATCATTAATGTAACTGGCTATGTCATGAGTGATGTAATATGTGAGTCCCCCTCCAGGAACCGATTTCAGCCTGCAGGGACACATTCCTCCAGGGCCCGTCCTTTTTTTTTTCTTTTAGTAACTGTAATTGCATTTATATAGCGGTTTGAGGCATCAAAGCACTTATTCTGTGAGTAACGCACTACCACAGAACCCAAAAGGCATCTGTTGTGAATTAGTATAGGGAGATATGAAATTAAAATGAGCGATGGAATTGTGAGCTGTTTATTTTGATTGAAAAAGGGTAGTGGAGTGATAGAAGAGGAAAGGGTTTGCATTTATATAGTGTTTGCTACCGCTGATGAGATGCTGAAGCGCTTTTCAGTGGGTAGCACATTACTCTGAAATCCAAACAGGATAGTGGGGAATTACTATAGAAAAATACGAAATTAATTTGAGCAGTGCACATGTTAGTCTATTAGTTTGATTGAAAATGATAGTTGAGGGGTAGAGTAGAGAAGGGTTAGAAAGTGTTTTTTGGGAGCTCCAAGCAGTAGGAGGAGGTTTGGGGTGAGTAAAGGGGAGGTAAAGGAGAGAAGAGTCAGAGGGAAGGGTTTAATTTGTTTGAGATATCTTACTAGTAAAGAAGGTATGAGATGATGCAAGGAGGGGTAGAGGAGGGAAGAGTCTAGAAAGGTTTATTTTGGGGATCATAGTAGTAGAATAGGCTTTGGGCTAAGTGAGAGAGTGGATGTAGAGGAGATATTGAGAGAAGTATATGGTGAGAAACAGGGT
Source organism: Lissotriton vulgaris (assembly GCF_964263255.1). NCBI lineage: Eukaryota > Metazoa > Chordata > Amphibia > Caudata > Salamandridae > Lissotriton > Lissotriton vulgaris. Next base: position 254,659,710 of record NC_141698.1, read on the forward strand.
AGTGCATTGGAGAGAGTAGCAGAATGAGGTTTGAGATGAGTCAGAGAGTGGAGGTGAAAGATATATTGAGAGGTATAGTGTGAGATATAGGGTAGTGGATTGGAGATGCTGAATAAGAAGTAAAGTAATAAGTATAAAGATACATAAGTACACAGAAGGTGTATATGGACACAGAAGGTAATATATGCAGATTTAAATTGTATTTATTGAACTCAGTCTTTTAAGTGTTGCTGTACTTTAAGTTAATTTATTTGTTGTTTGTTTTCTTTAATTTTTTTGTAATTTTATAGAGAAGCAATTGCAGATAGTTATGATAAATGATATACTTATTTATGCAGTCACCTATATGCATGTTAAACATTGAATGATATAATCATAAGTAATATGAACATTTGTTAAGCAGAACTAACTAATATCTACATATTTATAAACATAATATTATACACATTTTAACAAAGCAATACACATACATAGGTATATGCTGTATATTTATTTATAAGTATTGTGGTTATGTGGGGAAGAGCCAGCATCTGAGTTCTTCTGACGATAATGCAGTTACCTGTAGATATTATGTTTAAGGGTAAAGAGTTCCATCATTTGGCTGCTTAAACAGAGACAGATGTGCCACCTATAGTTTTTAACATGTATGGAGGGATTTTGAAGTGAGGTGCTTTGTTAAATGTATTTCGTGATTTTATTTCTTATGAAGAGCAGTCCTGTTCCATGTAATGCTTTGTGGGTGATACAAAGCAGCTTGAAAGTCGATCTTCTGGCAGCCCGTAACCAATGTAGGGCCTTCAAGGCAAGGGAGAGGAAGGCTTGTGGTTTTATATGTAAGAGGAGTCTGATAGCAGAGTTCTGAATCTGTTGCAGTCTTTTCATAGCTGTTAAAGATGATCCACGGTAGCAGCTATTGGCATAATCAAGTTTAAAAAGAACAAGAGAGATCAAAGCCTCGACCTTGTGTAGCAATCTAGGTGGGGTAAGATGCGTCACAGGGATTTTATAGTAAAGAAGCTTGACCGTGCTAGTTTCTCCACGTGGGCACTTATTGATAGCTGTAATTCTGAGGTTTCTTACTTCCTTTGACACTTTAAGCGGTGATCCTAGTTTTTCAGGCCAGGTGGTGAGTGGGTCATAATTTTTCCAATCGCCACATGTGTATTTCTGTTTTGGAAGCATTCAATTTGAGATGGCTCCATTTCATCCACTGATCCACGGCTCTAAGGCAACTTAAAATTTGTGAGTTTCTATTGTCTTTGAGGGTTTCCAGTTTAAAGAGTGTTTGTGTGTCATCTGCTTAGTTGTAGCGTGCAAGGTGAAATTGATTGATCAGTGCTGGTAATGACTTCATGTAGATGTTGGAAAGCAAGGGTGAGATGATGGATACTTGTAGGACCCCTGCTTTTGTGAAATACGGTTTGGACGAGAAAGGCAGGTATGGATGACTTTAGTTCTCTTTTAAAGGTAGGATGTGATACAGTCGAGAGCTCTCCCATCTATGCCGGCTTTGTAGAGTATTTGTATTAGAGTGTCAAAGGCAGCTGAGAGGTCCAACAGAAATAGTACAGCAACCCTGTTCTGATCAACTGTGGATCAACTGTGGAACAATACATTTAACAAAGGAACCTTTGCTCTAGATTTGGCACCTCACTTCAAAATCCCTCCATACATGTTAAAAACCATAGGTTGCACATCTGTCTCTGTTTAAGCAGCCAAATGATGGAACTCTTTACCCTTAAACATAAGATCTACAGGTAACTGCATTATCGTCAGAAGACTACTCAGATGCTGGCTCTTCCCCACATAACCACAATACTTATACATAAATATACAGCATATACCTATGTATCTGTATTGCTTTGTTAAAATGTGTATAATATTATGTTTATAAATATGTAGATATTAGTTAGTTCTGCTTAACAAATGATCATATTACTTATGATTATATTATTCCATGTTTAACATGCATATAGGTGACTGCATAAATAAGTAAATCATTTATCATAACTATCTGCAATTGCTTCTCTATAAAATTACAAAAAAATTAAAGAAAACAAACAACATCACAACCTTGGTTTGAGATATTGTCATATTTAGTGATATTTAATGTTTTCTTGAATTCAACAGCTAGGCCATCTCCTCTTTTGCCTACATGATTCTTTGTGATAGTTTGATAGCCTAGTGGAACGGCTTCATGCAATACTGGAGCCATGTCATCTCTCAACCATGATTCAGTTATAAAGAGTAAGTCAGGTTGTGTGTCAGTGAGAAGGTCATAGATGGGATACTTATTTTTTAGATTGATTGAGCATTTATGAGTAGACTGTTAAGAGAATGTGCATTGGTGATGGTGTGACTTTATTTTGAAGGAGAGTGGGCAGTATTTTGAGGGTTTGTAGCTGGTGTGTCCTTAGTGCTGGTATTAGATGTATGTGGATAGCAATAGTGTAGATGTTGTTCTGTATCGTGTTCCTCCTCTAGCAGGCTAGGAAGGCCTTTTGATGGGTAAGCGTGTGTAGGTGGTTGAGAGTGAGTTGGTGAGCTGTGTTGTTTTGGTATAGTAGACTTGTTGTGCAGTAGACAGGTAGATGGAAAGTTGTGAATAGAGGCATGTTGCTTATTTTGTTTGCATCTGTTTAATGTGAAAGGTGTATGTGTTAGGGGTGGTGGTGCAGCATATGGGTCACGTTGTAAGGTTCTAAATTATCCAATGGATGAGATTCAGTTATAAGAGAGTTGCTGTGTTGCTGTGTATGTGTTAGGGGTGGGAGAAGAGAGAAAGCTTGGCAGCGGAATTGGTTTAGGTTGTGTATTATTTATGTAGTCAGGAAGGTGGAATGGGTGTATGTTTCTAGTTTGAAACTGAAAGTGAAATGAAGTGTTGTGTGTGAGATTGTGTAGTGCTGGTATGTGTTTTATGTTTTGCTTTTGAGAAGTAGTGAGAGATGTGGCATATTGACTATCAAGTCTGTTACTACACTACAAATGTATAAAACATGTGTATGCTGGTAGGTTAATCCCAAGAGGCTGACTACCTGCTAATTCTTTTCGCAACATTTTGGGAAGTGTATATCTATAATATTTGCTACTCAATAAAACACACTTAAAAAGAAGCAGGTTGTATAGTCTGCTGCAGGGAATATGGGCTATTTAAAGCATTTGGGATCTTATTGCGTGCAATTGGGATCAAAATTTGTGAGTTTACTTTTCTAGTCACAATACTTGTAGCTGTGCAGTTCAGCAGGATCCAACTACTCAAGAGGTGTAAACAAAAGGTGTCCAGAGCAGCAACAAAAAATTGGCTAAATGCAAACAAAATGATGGCTATACTCAGAAGGCCCTTTGACACTCGTTAAAAATCCCAGAACCTTGCAAGAATGATGCGCAGGACCATCTAGCTGCTTAAGCATCTGGAGAAAAGGTCTAGATGTGTTAATACATGTCTCGTCATTGGATCAAGCGTCTTTTATTCCTGATGACCTTTCAGTACCTGCATATTTTTATCTACTTTGTGATTTCTCTCCTAATAGCTATTGCCTGAAAATATTACATGATTCCTTTGATACCCAATTCTTGCAATTAGGTAGAACTGAATGATCATGCCACAAATGATGTATTGTGTCTTGAAAGTGCAAGTAAGAATAGGCAATGTTTGTACATATGGAACATCATTAAAAAAATCCCTTTAACAGACAAGGCAACTGTAAATAGTAACCAACGTAAAAATGCCACATTTCACTGGGCCAAGCCATGTGTTCTGTTTTCGCTCCTGTTGGTTGCAGAGTGTGGTGCGCCTCAGAATCCGGCTCCATCCTCGGCGCCAAGTGCCTAGCGTCCTCCTCCAGACTGCGGTGGCGGCTTACAGATTATGGCCATGGTTGCAGACCCCCAGCTCCTCCTCACTCTTAGCTCCCACACAGGGGGATTGATGACTAGGTCCGCTGCAGCATTGGAAGCTTGGGAAAGGTGATGAGGGGTGAGGGAATGTTGAGAAGGCGGGGCCGCCACTCGGCTCCCTCTGCTCTGCTCCATTCCTGTGGTGCTGTGCTTGATGTGTCAGGGGAGCTCCTGGGTGTAGAGCAGGGGACGCAACCTCTCCTTCCTCTGCAGCGTGGTGTCTGTAAATGTGAGGAGACATGGAGGTGGTTGTAGGAGGTGGATTAGGGGCTTGGCTGACTCCATTGACACTACTCACTGCGGGGGGTATTTGGGATTACACTTAGCACAGTCAGCCATCCCTGCCACCAGCCCTATGGATTAGTAGTGATAAGCAGGCAGGAGGGCCTGGAGGGGTGTAGTGTTGGCATTGGTCAATGGAGATTGTGGTTGCCATACCATTGCCACTGCTGATGCTGTTGATGTAGGGGTCTGAGACCTCTTCTGGGAAAACAGTGGATCTATTCTTCACTTGGTGGCCTCTGTAGTTACAGCCCTTGACGCTGCAGAAATTGATGTGGCTGTGGTACGTGCGTATGCTTTGGCGGCTTACAAAGTAATAATTGGCAAAACATTTTTGAACTTTAGAAGGGTTACTGAAGCATATGGAGGATTAGAGGACATTTTGTAAGCGCTGTTACATTGAAAGGAATTATTAAAGGAGGTGTATTTAGATAATACATGAATATTAACCAACAGAAGGTAACCAAGAAAATAATAGAAAACAATTTAGCATAAAGTAAAATTAAGAAAAAATATAACCCCACACATGAGCCAACCTTGAGGTCAGATCGAGAGAGAGCACCTTTCTCCACCTTTAAATTGGAGAAAAAACCTCAAGGTTTAACAGCAAATTTCATTAAAGTAAAAATTGACGGGGAGGCCAAACCGTGAATCTCACCTGAGTTTCTGATGTTTGCAAATTCAGCTAAAATTAAAAATAAATCGATTTTTTAAAAGACCCAGCAGGAGTGATGTTATTTAATCAAGAAGAATCAGATACTTTATCCTTACCAATTACACCAACGATTAAAATTAAGACAGCTATGGACCGACTTAATGGTACAAATGGTATTATAGATCCAACTGGTGACTATCCAGAACAAGAATCAATGGAAAACAAAGACCAACCATGGGGCTCTATTATGGCCCAGGAAATACTTACAATAGGAGCCCACTCTCCACAACTGTTTAATAAATAATCATCTGAATCATTTCTTAAAAATTCTCAGCAAAAAAACCCAGGAACAACTACTAAGAACTGGGGCTCACCAACCAATTGAAGCACATGTAAAAATCAATAACAAATCTAGAGCAGTAGAAAAATCAAAGTATCCAAGCTGTAAACTAAAGCAAACTCATTATGCGGAAATAAATCACAATGAACTATTGCCTGTAAAAACCACACAAACATTGACCTTGCTGATGTGGTCCCTTAAATTTCAAAACAATATAAAAAAGGAACTATTAGGTGGTGATAAACCAATTCCCAAAGGCAAAGCTTGCTGGATCTCAGTGGAAGAGAGATTGGATAACTGGAAGCATAATTGTAACGATAATATACAAATTTGCCAAAAAATAGGGAGTAAAACAGCTTCTAGTAATATCCCAGGTAAGGCTAATTATCACCTAAATCTCAAATCCAATGACTCTGCAATAGCTACCGACCCAGGAACTATATCAGACATCTTATTTAGAACATCACAACGTACACTAGAAGAACTAACTTATCCATCAAATAAAATGGATGTCCAAGTAGACCTGCTTAATAATATGGCAAAAGCAATTTCAGGGATCGTTCAGAAGCAGGCCAACTTAAATAAATTAATAATGAGGGCACAATCTCACGCAACTACATTAAATATGGAGTGTGCCTGCCGCCCAATGTTTGATAAGCTAGCAACAATCCCAGAAGTCTTGACCACCCTTATTGAGGATTTAAAAACAAATGTTGGCTGTAATAAAACTCCTACCATATCACAGCAAATAATTACTAAAATGGCTCAAAGAGATGGTTGTACAAACCAAAACACAGACTCAGAAATCAATAAACAAGTGTTAGCCATCCGCGAAAAGATATAGTGAGAAGGAAAACGAGAAGAAATAACTCTAAATTGACAGACTGATTCCCACTTACCCTCTACTCCGCACATAAAAACAACGTAAAGCTAGAAATAAAAAAAATAATCGGAGTAGTAAATGATCAGGATGTAATGGACAACCCAGTATCGTGGGAGGAAATGAATAAAGGAACCAGGGAGTTAGGGAACATTTGAACTGAAACATATAATGATACATTGGAAAATGAAGATATCCTATCCTATTTTTTGGATGAATGTACAAAATACGGCCTTTCCTGAAGAAAGAAACTTGCCTAAATATGGAATGGTCACGTGACCCATAGTCTATCTGGGAGCAGTCACTTCCAAAAGCAAAATGACAAACAAATATGAAGCAGATGAGTTACTGAAAACTTGGAGGAGATCAATCACCAGAGTTGGTATAGGCACCGCCTCCTCCCATAAATAATCCAACGACTCTTCCAAATAACCCAGAGAAAAAGGAAGTAAGAGCTATGATAAAAAATAAACATAATCAAGTTGTGAATTAGAAAATGCCATGGTTGATAAATAAATCTGGTAATGTGTCTATCGCTTGTGCATCAGTGGACTTAGATGATCTAATAATTTTTGTCCCTGAATATCAATCGAGAGGTAACCAAGATATCCTCAATCGTTGAAATATCCTTAGACTTGTTAGGGCAATTGCATCTCTCAAAAAAGTTTTAACAAATGACATAAAATCAATCAAGTTTTTTACCCCAAAGGAATGGTAATCTGCAAGAGTCTACTTTGGTGACTTGCGTTTCCGAACAGCTAGTGTCAAAAGTGCTACAAGAAAAGTATTCCTTTCTGAAATGGGTAATAAAAATCAGCAGAGGAACAGCATTTTTTTACCTAAATCCTTTCGTTCTTTCAAGAGAGCCTAGTAGTGATAATGGTAATATACAAGTACACTCAGTACTTAAACACTCAATTGGAAAAACAATAAAACCAGAGATAATCCTACAGTTAGGAACCCAGAGTACAACTCAACTTAATTAAGTCTGGTTAACAACGGAATTGCATGGCAGCCCCTCCCTATGACAACTATAAGCATGGAATATTCAGGAGAAACAAGTAAAGCATCTACAGGAAACCATACAATTATGCTCATGGAACATTAATGGCATAAACAATAAGAAATATAACACAAAAAAGAATACATTATTCATACATTTCCATATCATAATATTACAAGACACTTGGGAAATTGAGCCATTTGTGATGGATGGGTTTACTGGCTATTTTAATCCAACCACTTAAATCAGACAATACGGCTGCCCAATGGGGGGTGGGGGGGGGCTTGGCGATATTACTATCTATTGGTTTAAAGACTAAAAGTGAGCAGGTGGTAACAGACAATAATATTATTCTAATAATAAGATTATGTGAACAACATTTATATAAACCTGGAAGCAAAGGCAAGGAAATTGATGTCCCATGAATTAATATATATATTGTCAGAACTAATACATAAGGAATTGTTATTGGATATCATGAAATCAGGAGATTCCAATATAAATTTGCTGTGGCCTTTTGCAAAAGAAGACAATATACTACAACAGGATTATAGATGGTCAGTTCCCAATCAATATTGCTCCCTTGATAGAAATGGGCAAGCAGGTTGGAAGTACTAAAACATCTTTAATCCCTTGGCTTAAGGGTGCTGAACAGGAGATATCAAAGTGACATACCACCTAAATGGATATTTCAGGCTGCAAGCTTGCAATCAATGATAGATTTTACATTAGTAACTCTATCTTTACTGCAATTATTAACTTCATTTCAGATCCACACGGCAGAAGAAAGTGACCATAGCCAGCAAATTATTGAGATAGAAGTCCAACCAAAGTAACATGAAAAGGCAGAACCGCTTCCAGGAGAGGTAGAAACAACTAATTATAGGAGACTGTGCTAGTTGGTAGGATCACTAGAGGCTGCAATTTTAGTTGAAAATTGTTTCATTGATAAGACAGGATTTGTGGTTGACCAATGGTTAGAATTTACAGAAATATGGAATCAAAAGTGATTAATCGTCAATGTAATTCTCAGATACAGGATCTAAACAGGGTAAAAGTATCTGAATCGAGCAATAGAAATATGAATCAATAAAGGAAGTACCCCTTGGAATCAGGAGCTTAAAGTTAAATAAATAAAGATTACTGGAGGAAAATCTGGGATGATAAGGTAAAAATAAATCAAACCCTTTCGGCTAAGGCTCTGTTCTTGAGTAAAGAAATTAAATCTAAGGGCTTTTGGGAGGATGATCAACAACTTGAACCGGGCTCCAGTCAAGATTGCAACTTCAACCATAACAGAATCAACATGGGTAGAGTTCTTAATAAAGCACTTCAAATATTCAAGTGAAACATAAATATACCCTAACTGTGAAGAAAATAGTAACATCATGCTGGAACAAAATGTTCCAGTGGAAAATAAAATTGAAATTTCAGATTTGCAAGTTTGCAATTTAATTTGAAGCAGCAGACAAGATGGGGCACTTGGCCCAAATGGTATTCTGGAAGACTTTTAAAAATTAGATGTACCTTTTTGGGCAGGGTACCTATCAAAGGTTTTTAATAATGCTCTGCAATTAAAAACAATTCCTGAATCTTGTAATAGCTCTATAATAGTATTGATACATAAAGGAGGATGGTGGTCAAAACCAGAAAACCTCCACCTTATTAAACATCAGGACACCAAAGCTAAGCTTTTCGCTGGGACACTTCTGAAAGAACTTTTATATTGGGCAGAAGAAAACCAGCTTATCCCCCCGAATCAAACTAACTGGGTTTGTTCAAGGTTTAGGCATGTCATCCAACATTTTAGTGCTTTTATTAATGACAGATGAATTCAAAGTAAGGAAACAATCAATCTATCTCTGTTTTGTGGATTTTAAATCTGCATTTGACTGTGTTGAATGTCACCTTCTGTGGTAAAAGCTGATTAAACTGCATATCCCACCCTGCCTATTAAAAGCAATCCAAATGTTATATTGGGATACATAGATAAGAGTAAAAATGGGTGATAGTTCCATTTTCACAAGGAAAATTAAACCTTCCTGCGTTTGATACAAGGCTACGTTCTTGCACCATACATAATTAATTCGTTTTTGGGTGATTGAAGTGAAAGAGCCACTCTTGTGGTTTGACATCCTATGATGGCCTCCGACTTCCACCATTTTAACTGACTTTAGTGTGTTATTTTACCCTAGCCTTAATGTAGGATGGTCCAGCATATACTTGCTTCTCTTCTGTCCTGTAATCTTGCTGGTTTTCAGTGGGAGCTGTCACAGAGTGGAACTGTCTTGCCAATAGCAGAGCATGTGGGATGTGCATTTGAAGGTGTGAGAGGGAGAGAGAGGTGTAGAATGTGTTTTTTTGGTCTCGAAGTGCACTGTTGTGGGCGGTGGTGCACACATGTACTCGGAGTTGTGTTTTGGTGAGAATTATGAGGTCTTACTATTGGCTTTGACGTGTCATCTTGCTTTCTGACCTTGCTTCAAGCTTTTATGTGTGCCCAGCAGTGCTTGCAAGTTGTTCAGGTTAGGAGAATCATAGGTGCTTACTTTTGGCTTTGACATGGCCTCATGTCTTCTTGTTCCCTGACTTTGCCTTGCTTCTGCGTGCAAAGCAGTGCCGGCAATTCACATTCAAGGTCTTTCTGCTCCTCACTTGTTTTTCGCCCCTTACTGACCAGAGTGAACTGGAACATGTTGTGAGAAGTGTTGGTGGAATGTACAACTCTGCCTCAGAGCCAAAGCACAAGAGCTAGGCCAGCCTCCGTCTTGGACTTGACGCAGACTGGTACCAGCCAGCTTGTTTTTTTCCCATGAGAAGGGGGCGAAGTTTTCTGGAAGCTTTGCTTCACGTTGAGTAATGGTATTAAATCTGGGTGCTTTCGGGGGCCAAGTGGAAGTTCACCACAGAATAGACACATTGCTGTGGAGGTGATGGAACTTGAGTCCTGACTGAAACTCCTTCCTGGGCTGTTAAAAGGACTTCCCCAGCTAGAGTTGACAAGGAGGTTGCAGAATCAGTCGGTGAGGTGTTCCTATCCATTTCTATAAATATTTTCTATTCTTTGCTACCTGTATATATTGCATTCTATTTCAAAAGGTTCATTTAATTAGTCACTTAATATATGGGAGTCCGCAATTACTGATATATTCAGCCTGACATTTTAAACATTGCATTAATAAACGTGTATTTTATTTTTCAAATGCTCCTGAATTTGTCTTCTTGCCTCGTCTTAGGGGTTGCTGGGTTTTTTCCCCGCCTTAGGGAGTGCTGTGCAAACGTGTATTATTTAAGGGTGCAGTGGTAAAAAGTGCCTCGCCTTAAGGGAGTGGTGGGTTTTTGCCTCCTCTGTAGGGAGTGCAGGGTTTGGGTGTGGCTTTTGGTGAGAAGTCATTCATGACATCTTGGCGTCATTTTCTCAGGGTTCGAATGTTAATTTAAAAGGGGAAGAAATATGTTTTCTAGAAAATCAAAGGCAGATTTCCAGATACCGATTGAGATTCCAGGATGGGAGATGGTACCATATGGTGTGCTTGCCCATGAGTGGGCTAATTGTGCTGGGTTGAGTGAGAAGAATTGGAGTGCGTGTTTAGCTGACGCTGAGCCAGCACAAGCAGTTGTGTGTTTGTAAAAAGTGCATGTGGAAAAAGGAGAGGAGTTTGCTTTGTTAGAAAGAAGGGGCTGGATCTCCTTAAGTGTTTATCATAAAATGTATGAAAAATATGCTCACCTGCAGCGTGAATTTGAAACATTAGAGAAACAATTTGTTGAAGCCACAAATACTTCTATGATGTTAACATGTCAGAATAATGTATTGCAAGATAAATTGGAAACCGACCAGAGAGTGGCAGAAAAGGCTACAGTTCGAATCGTGCAAAACAAGTCTTTGAAAAGATAATTGAACATGTGCCAAGCTCTGAAGCCATTTGCTTTGACCAGCCAGGATGAATCAGATGTGAAAAATGTGAGCTTAGAGAACGTGCCAGTTAATCTGCAGGCTTCACAGACTGTCTTAATTAATTCTTTTGAAGACGTTCCTCAGCAAGACATGAATTTAAACCAAGAAAATGGGAATGTGCAGGAAAATAACTAGACCAGTTTTTTAGACTTAACAATTGCGGGTTGCAGGTATAAATTAAACATGCCAATCAATGATGAATTTTGCTTTACATGGAAATACACTATTTTTAAAAATGAAAATGCGGTAAGGTGTTTTTGAATCTGTACAACAGACTGTGCAGAATGTTTCAAACACGTGGTCAATTCAGAAAGGAGAAAGTGTATCTTGTGTGCGAGTCCAAGAGCAGTGTGCTCTTTATAGTTACTGTGAAGAACAGGGAAAGAAAAGTATGCTTTTAAAGTTGTGGACTGTAACATTTCTTAACGCTGAACAAATACAGATGTTTTTGTGCTTTTGCACATTGAAAGATACTGGACAGAGGACAATTAGACAAAATTTGATTTGTCAATGGGACATAGCATACGTGATTAAATGGCATATACAGACGGAGACTGCAGTTTTGCATGAACAGTTTGCGCAGGTCCCAAAAGAAAGTCCAGGGGGGGCAGTTTGAGACACAGGATTCCCCAGTGAAGTGGCAGATTGTACTGCAAAGTGCAGCTACTGTGCATATCAGAACTTTTAATGTCCTTGCAGATGAAAAGGCTAAAGTTTTGGAGACAGAGGTAGTGAAATACGATTACATGACCAAATACGAGCATCTTGGAGATAAAGACCATACAACGGTTGGGCAGAAAATGAAGGGATACATATCGCCCTAGACTTACCCCGAACTATGATTCTTATGTGTCAGAATGCACAAGCCAGACCAGTCTCAGAGAAGGTGAGGGCCGAGTTGAAGGAAGGAAAATTACCAGAGCAGGCGGAGCAGCTGGATTGTCTTGGGCTTCTGCCAATTGATAAAGGGAGCACGTATTCAGCAATGAGTGGAGAAATAGTCAGGAGGGAGACTGACTCAGCCCTTCTTAATGTGCAGGGAAAAATAGAGTTTCACTCCAATACCAAGAATTCAGAGGCTAAACCATGGGTAGAATACTCAGACAATTCCTCAGAGCCAGCAGTGAACCATGCAGACAGGAATGATAATATTTGTGCCTTACAGGAAAACATGCGCATTTTGAAAAAATTTTTTGCATGAAGAGTGATGCTTGTTTCTTTTCTATGTCATCATACTGCAACGTGTTTGTGTGCTTGATGCCCGTACCCCCGTATGGAGGGGACCCTACCCTTCCCTTCCCCTCCCCTCCCCCGTCAAACCTGGAGTGATCACCGGACAGTGCAAGCTGATATCCTGTGGCTAAACGGACAGGACAGGGACGTACTTTGCCAAGACCGATGAACTGTTTTATAAATATGGAGTTAAAACTAAATGCGAGAAGGCTGTGTGTCCTTCACACAGAAGGGTTGTTTGCGTAAAGAGAAAATAGAACAACAAAGATGTTGGGAGATTTGAATTGGACAAGAACAGAAGTGTTTTTTTTAGTTAAAGAGTTGCCTTTTTTTAGTACAAAATATATAGGTTTGGCTGCTTCAGCATTAGAGGTTCCAGTATTAAACATTAGAGACATTAGGAGCATTACCGAGTTCAAAAGCTCAATTCATTTATTTTGTGTATCCATCAAACATTTATTTTTGCTGAGTATCCTGATATGCATGAGCTATTTCTACATGCTTTTGTGATTTCACGGTATTTTATTTGTGCTTTCAGTACAGTATGTGAGAAGTTGGCCTGGTATATAATGCTCACTAATTCTAGTGATCACTTTGTACCATGCCAAGCAACCCTTATGATGATCGGTTGTAAGTCAACCTTATAGACCAGTTATCCTAGTGGTAACGTGGACAAAGCAGTCTTAGGCTAAACTCTGAAAGGCATGTGAAGCCAGCTGTATTACCATACACAACCCCCTTGAATACCAAATGAAAGGACACCACATAGATATATATTGAAAATATATATATATTTATTAACTACAAATATCCCCTGAACTCTTTATGAGCACAGAAGCACAAGCGTTAAACAAAACACAGTTTAAAATACACAAAAGTTGCACAATATGGATGAGCCCTAGGGGCCACCTAAACCATATACTAAGAAAGTGGTATAAGAGATACCAATCTAAAAGGAAACAGGCCTAGGGCCTTGGGAATCGCTGGAGCTGATCGGGACTAGCAGTGACTAAGTCGGGAAAGGCCCGCGGGACTCGGGTGCAGTGTTTAAAGTGCACGCACTCACCAATACAAAGTCTATGGTGCGTAAAAGTTAGAAAGTTAGTTAGTTCGGAACCTTCCGAGTGACCTAGAAAGCTGAAACTTGTGACACAGGCCCTAGAGGTGTGTACCAGTGTAGGAACACCAGCATTGCTGATTTACTCACCCACAGGATGGGGGTGCATAGGGTCAAAGTAGTGTCGGGTTTCGTCACGCTGGTCGATGGTGCTTGGAGCTGAAGATGCTGCAGGCGGCTCGATGTGAAGAGTTACGGTGGATCCAAGGATTGATCTGAAGATGTGAAGATCTGAAAGCAGAGGGGACAATGTTCAAAGTCACTAGTCAGTGACTACCGTGAAACCAGATTGGAACCAGGCGATGTCGGGTGCAAACAGGCGTTGAGGTGTAGCTTCTCTCTGCAGCCACGTGGACACCGGGGGTCGAGGATGTCCAGGAGTCAGTCACGAGCTGTCCCATGCAGGCTTCTCGCTGTTGGCGGTGTCGGCAACTTGATTGAAGCAAACAGGCCGTGGCTAATGCAAGCCACGCAGGAATCAAGAAAGGCTTGTTACTCAAACCAGCAAGGTCAGAGCGGGTGCTCCTTTTTACAGGAGCTAGGGCAAGTCTGGAGCAACCAGACCCGCAGTGTAGATCTTCGGTTTCGTTGCCAAGATGGCCGCTGACCACGTGGCTAGTGGCCGGGATGGCGCATCGAGTGGCACAATGCAAAAGGGCCCCACGCAGATCGTTGAGATGCTGGGGGGCTGATCTTCGGTGCAAGGGCTGCTCGGTGTTGGGGGTTCTCAGTCCCCAAAGCACAACCTCGAGGATGCCTCTGATGCTGCGCAGTCAGCTCTTTGGGTGTCTTCCAAGATGTCTGGTCCCACGTCTCTCGGTGCCTCCACGGGTCCCTTCTTTGCAGGGACTGTGGATCGGGCTGTGAGAAGTCTGGGAGTCTGGATCTTGTCAGGCTCTGGGCTCGGGCTCGGGCGGGAGGTGGCGGCAAAGCAGACGTCGATTCGCTGGTTGGTACCTGTGTTCACAGGGTGGCCACTCCTAGGCCACAAGGGAGATGCTCTTCAGTCTTCTGTGCAGCAGAATGTCGAAGTCCAGTCGTCTTCTTAGTTTCAAGTTGATTCAGGATGATCTGCTGTGCAATGGCACTGCTCCCACTCTTATTCCCAATCTGAGGGGTGGATCACCTACTAGGTCCCTCCTCTGGGTGGGACCAGGAAGGGGGGGGTTACACCCCCTTTCCTTTGTCTAGCTCCTCGCCAGGCCTGGGTCTGGAAAGTCCCAGGACCGGTTTGGACTTGGTTATGCACGGGGACACCTTGTGTGCCCTGGGCATGTCTCAATCTATTCAGCCCTGTCCTACCCAATACACAAAATCCTGTCTGTGGTTGTGCTCGCGCCTCCCAAGGCAGGAAACCCTTTGTCCAAGCCTCCCTCGCTGCAAGGACTCCCAGCAGCAGGAGGTCAGACTTGTGTCTGTGGTGGCAGCATCCATTTTGTGATGCTGAGGCTCTGGTTAACTTTAACCGGGGTTAAGGCTACACACATGTCGTGTCCCTCTAGAAGGGTGGAATGCTATCGCCGTCGACAGAACTGTCGAGGGGATAGTATTCCAAATCGTATGACACCTTACTCGACATGTTTTGATAAAGCCAAACCAAAGTTAGCATATGACCGAGAGGATTATAATGCACTTAAGAGTATATGGTATGGCAGTATCCCGGAACAGCTTAGGGAGTGGTTCCCGACAGCTGCAGACAGGTTCAGCTCATGCTAGAGCACCATCTCACATATTTCCAAGCACTCTGCCTCCAGGATTGAAGAGGCCTTCCATAGGAGTGGCTGATAGGAACATATGTGTCCAGTTTAAGGTTAGATATAGGGATACTATATCTAAGTAAGAGGTGATTACACCAACTTACCCCAGCTGAGTGATCAGCCAGTTGTGTCAAATATGGAGGCCAGGCCAGGGGTGGCACAATACATGCTGCAGCCCCTGGTAGGCCTTGGAAACACCTATGCCCTGGGTACCTAGGGTACACGGTTACAGGGGCCAATAAGGTGAACCAGTTCCAATTGTGTATGCACCTAAGGTACATGGAGTCCATTTTAAGGAGAGAGCAATCAGCCAGGGGCCCTGAATAGCAGGATCCCAGGCCAACTATGTCAAAAACCAGCTAAACACCAGGCAAAAAGTTTGGGGGTAACCATAGTCAGATATCTACCTTCCTACATAACCCCCCCCCCCACAAACGAAAGGAGATAAGGCTATCCTTGACCAGGTAAGCCTATATTGCCTAAGTTGCCATATAAGGAAGTACCAGCTCTGGCTTGGTTACCCCCTGTCTCATGGTCCACTAAGCAATCCCTCACCCTAAGGGTATCTGAGGGTCTCCACCATAGGGAATCTCTACCTGTGGTGTCTCTTTGCAAAGTCAAAGGCTGGTGTTGGGATGGAGTACTGAAGTGAGATTCCTCTGTAGGACTCAGCTTCCTCCAATCACTCTCCACCATGTGTGCCTTTCTTTCTTTGACTGAGTTGCACTGTGCTCTCAGGGTCAACCTCTGGCTACCTAAAGCTGGAGGCTGGGTCCCTCTGTTTGGCTTACTGGAGGGACAGTTCAGGTTTGGGCCCTTAGGGTCCCAGGTTTGGCTGTGCCCAACAATATCCATCTGGGGGAGGTCCCTAACTACTTTTAAGGGGGATCCCTCAGGAGTTTTTAAAGTTTGCACCTCACTAGGGCTACTAGTTTCGGTGCCCCTAATCTGTTGATGGGGGTGCTTTATTTGACAGGGCGTTCTTTGGGTCTCACTGTCCTTCTTGTCCTCTGCAGCCCTGGGCTGAGTAAGGCAAGGTAGAGAGGGGCAGGTTACCTGCTCCAGACTGGGTCCCACCTGAGAAGGGTCCACTGCCATCAGAGGCTCTGTCAGGCCAGGCCTAACAACCTCTGGGACAGTTCCTTCATCAGGGGTAAGATCAGTTCCCTGAGGAGGCTGATCCTTTCCCAATGTCTGGTGGGAGGGAGATTTCTCTTCCTCCTCAATACTCTCTGTTTGGGTTGAATGATCCATCATTTCAGGCTTCACTACCCATGTATCAGTTTGAGTTTGGGCTGTGGCCATCACAGCCCCAGCAACCTTTTCAGGAGGAGACTCAGTTTGGGTATGGGCTGTTACCATCACAGCCCTGTTACTCTTTTCAGGAGGGAAGTTAGCTAAAGATGGGGCTGAGTCTTGCACAGCCCTACCAACCTTTTCAGGAAGGACATCTTGGATTGGGGCTGTAGCCATCACAGCCCCACTAACCTTTCCATGGAGATTTACCATTTTAGAATGGGTTTGTTGTTCAACCTCAGCCCAGGCTGAGATTTCCAAATCATTACCCAGCAGGCAATCTACAGGCAAGTTTGCTGACACTGCCACTCTCTTTGGGCCAGTGACACCTCCCCAGCTAAGATTGACTACTGCCATGGGATGATTGGTTTCTATGCCATCAATGTTTGTCACCTGATATTTGGCATCAGGTAAAAGTTGCCTTGAGGGGACTAGACATTCAGCCACCATGGTGATGCTAGCCCCTGTGTCTCTAAAGACCTCAACTTTCAAACCATTGATGAGGGGCTCCTGTCCATACTTGCTCAAAGTGTTTGGGCAAGAAGTGAAATTGGCAAACCCCATGCCAGTCTCATAGACAAGAGTATCTGAGTTAGGGGACCTGGTTAGGCCAGAATCCACCTGAGCTCCAAAAGTAAATCCACCCAAATTCTTGGGGGTGCTCCCACCACCTGGGGGACCACTGCTGACAGTGACAGGAGGTGTTGGAGCCTTACCTGGAGGTATATTCTCCGTATTGCCATTCTTGGGACAACAGCTGTCTGTTTTGTAATGCCCAACCTGTTTACAGGCATGACAATAAGGCTTTTTCTGGGTGGAAGAAGTGTCTTGGGACCCACCCCCATTTTTGGAGTTTTGGGGCCCTGGGGAAGTCTTTTCCTTACTTTTATCCCCACCATTCTCTTGAGGCTTGGTAGTCTCTTTCTTTTGGTCACCACCCTGGTTCTTAGGCCTGATCCTGGTTCTGACCCATTTGTCTGCCCTCCTACCCAATTCTTGTGGGGAGGTCAGATCAGAGTCAACCAGGTGCTGATGTAGAAGCTGATTTTGACAATTACTTAAGATTTTCTCTCTCATAATTAAATTATACAATCCTGTATAGTCAGTAACCTTACTTCCCAGCAACCAGCCCTCCAGAGCCTTAGTGGCACATTCAACAAATTCAGACCAGTCCTGAGTCTGTGTCTTCTGGGTGTCTCTGAACATTAACCTGTACTGTTCAGTGGTTAAGCCTAACCCATGAATCAGAGCACTCTTCAGGACCAGGTCGTTTCTAGAATCCCCATCACTAGCTGTGAGGAGTCTGTCTCGGCCTCTACCTTCAAAGGAGAGCCACAAGATTGCTGCCCACTGCTCCTGAGGGATCTGCTGTACTCTACAGGCTCTCTCAAGTGCAGTCATCCATTTGTGGATATCATCCCCAGCTTTGTAGGGGGGCACAATCTTACTCAGGTTTTTGGTATCAAAAGACCTGTCTTTATCCTTGTGGATATTGCTGCCACCAGTGGGTTCTATTACCCCACTCTCTCTAGGCTGTCTTGCTCTAGAAAGTTTCTCTTGGGCCAGGGCAACTTCTAATTCTTGTCTATGGATCCTCAATTCAGCCTCTCTCATTTTGGCCTCATGTTCCCTTCTCTGAGGGCTAGTCATCTCCCTCCTGGAGTGACCATGAGAGCCTCTAGAGGCCTGGGAGGTATTGGATTCACCTGAGTGATTCCTCCTCCTCCTATGCCTCTGGTTAAGTCCACTTGGGTGCCTGGGCAAGGTCATCCTTGCTTCAGTCCCAAATATACTTAAGTTAGCCTGGTTAAGCCTACTGACTAGCACCTGGCTATTTCTACCATCATCAGAATCACTGCTCCCCCTTCTGTCTCTTCTTCCTCTTCCTCCTCTGGATCTACCTGAGGAGCTCCAGTGATGGGGGCTTCCTCATCTACTAGAATTATAGGGACAGGGGCATCAGCATTGTCAATTGTCATCCTCAGAAGGAGAGCCTTCTTCAGCATTCCCTGTGGGGTCTGCTTTAGAGGTCTTTAGAGTCTCAGACTGGCCTAAGAGCTCTCTAAGGTGGTCTGTAGTAGGGGATGGCCCTGTCTTCAGACCCCTTAAGACACAAAGCTGTCTTATTTCCTTAAAGGAAAATATAGCAAATCCGGATGGTGCCTTTGGAGGGTCACTCTCAACAGGAGTAAGTCCATTGGACCCCTCTGCTCCAGACATTTCTCTAGTGTGGTGGATGTGTTGCAATCCACCTACACTGGTGTTTACCTACTAAACCTATCTAGTAGTTGTAGCCAGGGTGTGCTACTCCCTATCCTCTACAACAACTAAGTTCAGTAGAACATATGTATACTAGTCTTGTTTTATATGTACCTAACAGTTACCTGTATGATCTTTCAAATGATAATCTCAAAGATTGTAATGGTAAAACAACAGCAAGCTCAGATCCCAATCCGCTGCTCACCAATGTGAGAAGTTGGCCTGGTATATAATGCTCACTAATTCTAGTGATCACTTTGTACCATGCCAAGCAACCCTTATGATGATCGGTTGTAAGTCAACCTTATAGACCAGTTATTCTAGCGGTAACGTGGACAAAGCAGCCTTAGGCTAAACTCTGAAAGACATGTGAAGCCAGCTGTATTACCATACACAACCCCCTTGAATACCAAATAAAAGGACACCACACAGATATATATTGAAAATATATATATATTTATTAACTACCAATATCCCCTGAACTCTTTATGAGCACAGAAGCACAAGCGTTAAACAAAACACAGTTTAAAATACACAAAAGTTGCACAATATGGATGAGCCCTAAGGGCCACCTAAACCATATACTAAGAAAGTGGTATAAGAGATACCAATCTAAAAAGAAACAGGCCTAGGGCCTTGGGAATCGCTAAAGCTGATCGGGACTAGCAGTGACTATGTCGGGAAAGGCCCGCGGGACTCGGGTGCAGTGTTTAAAGTGCAGGCACTCACCAATACAAAGTCTATGGTGCGTAAAAGTTAGAAAGTTAGTTAGTTCGGAACCTTCCGAGTGACCTAGAAAGCTGAAACTTGTGACACAGGCCCTAGAGGTGTGTACCAGTGTAGGAACACCGGCGTTGCTGATTTACCTCACCCACAGGAAGCGGGTGCATAGGGTCGAAGTAGTGTCGGGTTTCGTCACGCTGGTCGATGGTGCTTGGAGCTGAAGATGCAGCAGGCGGCTCAATGTGAAGAGTTCCGGTGGATCCAAGGATGGATCTGAAGATGTGAAGACCTGAAAGCAGAGGGGACAATATTCAAAGTCACTAGCCAGTGACTACCGTGAAACCAGATTGGAACCAGGCGATGTTGGGTGCAAACAGGCGTTGAGGTGTAGCTTCTCTCTGCAGCCAAGTGGGCACCGGGGGTCAAGGACGTCCAGGAGTCAGTCACGAGCTGTCCCACGCAGGCTCCTCGCTGTTGGTGGTGTCGGCAACTTGATTGAAGCAAACAGGCCTTGGCTAATGCAAGCCAAGCAGGAATCAAGAAAGGCTTGTTACTCGGACTAGCAAGGTCAGAACAGGTGCTCCTTTTTACAGGAGCTAGGGCAAGTCTGGAACAACCAGACCCGCAGTGTAGTTCTTCAGTTTCGTCGCCAAGATGGCCGCTGACAACGTGGCTAGTGCCCAGGATGGCGCGTCGAGTGGCACAATGCAAAAGGGCCCCACGCAGATCGTGGAGATGCTGGGGGGCTGATCTTCGGTGCAAGGGCTGCTTGGTGGTGGGGTTCTCAGTCCCCAAAGCACAACGTTGCGGATGCCTCTGATGCTGCGCAGTCAGCTCTTTGGGTGTCTTCCAAGATGTCCGGTCCCTCGTCTCTCGGTGCCTCCACGGGTCCCTTCTTTGCAGGGACTGTGGATCGGGCTGTGAGAAGTCTGGGAGTCTGAGTCTTGTCAGGTTCTGGGCTCGGGCTCCGGCGGGAGGCGGCGGCAAAGCAGATGTCGATTCGCTGGTTGGTACCTGTGTTCACAGGGTGGCCACTCCTAGGCCACAAGGGAGATGCTCTTCAGTCTTCTGTGCAGCAGAATGTCGAAGTCCAGTCATCTTCTTAGTTTCAAGTTGATTCAGGAGGATCTGCTGTGCAATGGCACTGCTCCCACTCTTATTCCCAATCTGAGGGGTGGATCACCTACTAGGTCCCTCCTCTGGGTGTGACCAGGAAGGGGGGTGGTTACACCCCCTTTCCTTTGTCCAGCTCCTCGCCAGGCCTGGGTCTGGAAAGTCCCAGGACCGGTTTGGACTGGCTTATGCACGGGACACCTTGTGTGCCCCGGGCATGTCTCAATCTATTCAGCCCTGTCCTACCCAATACACAAAATCCTGTCTGGGGTGGTGCTCGCACCTCCCAAGGCAGGAAACCCTTTGTCCAAGCCTCCCTCGCTGGACGGACTCCCAGCAGCAGGAGGTCAGACTTGTGTCTGTGGTGGCAGCATCCATTTTGTGATGCCGAGGCTCTGGTTAACTTTAACCGGGGTTAAGGCTACACAAATGTCGTGTCCCTCTAGAAGGGTGGAATGCTATCCCCGTCAACAGAACTGTCGAGGGGATAGTATTCCAAATCGTATGACACCTTACTCGACATGTTTTGATAAAGCCAAACCAAAGTTAGCATATAACCGCGAGGATTATAATGCACTTAAGAGTATATGGTATGGCAGTATCCCGGAACAGCTTAGGGAGTGGTTTCCGACAGCTGCAGACAGGCTCAGCTCATGCTAGAGCACCATCTCACATATTTCCAAGCACTCTGCCTCCAGGATTGAAGAGGCCTTCCATAGGAGTGGCTGATAGGAACATATGTGTCCAGTTTAAGGTTAGATATAGGGATACTATATCTAAGTAAGAGGTGATTACACCAACTTACCCCAGCTGAGTGATCAGCCAGCTGTGTAAAATATGAAGGCCAGGCCAGGGGTGGCACAATACATGCTGCAGCCCCTGGTAGGCCTTGGAAACACCTATGCCCTGGGTACCTAGGGTACACTGTTACAGGGGCCAATAAGGTGAACCAGTTCCAATTGTGTATGCACCTAAGGTACATGGAGTCCATTTTAAGGAGAGAGCAATCAGCCTGGGGCCCTGAATAGGAGGATCCCAGGCCAACTATGTCAAAAACCAGCTAAACACCAGGCAAAAAGTTTGGGGGTAACCATAGTCAGATATCCACTTTCCTACACAGTACATGAGTTACTTCTTTAACATGTATTTAGGAAATTTAGTTCTTTACTCACAATTGTGTTTTTCAGTTATGAAATGCAATATTTCAAACATAATTGCGCTGTCAGTTAAGACTTGCTTTGAATTATATGCTGTTATGATTTCACAGTATTATAAGTGTGCTTTCAGTTCAGCACATGAGTTTCTGCTTCAACGGGTGCTTTATTAGTAGTTGTGCTTTTAATTGTGAAATGAGGTATTTCACTTGTAGTTGTGTTTTCAATTAAGAAATGCAGTTTTTGTGCTTTCAGTTAAGAATTGCAGTTTTATACTTTCAGTCAAGAAATTCAATTTTTCATTCATAGTAGTGGCTTTAGTTAAGAGGTTCCGTTTTTGATATATGTCAATGGTGATAGTCAAAGGTCATGGGGTGGAATGTAGTGAAAGAGCCACTCTTGTGGTTTGTCACCCTATGATGGCCTCCGACTACAACCATTTTAACTGACTTGAGTGTGCTATTTTACTGTAGCCTTAATGTAGGATGGTCCCACATATGCCTGCTTCTTTCTCTTCTGTCCTATAATCTTGCTGTCTTTCAGTGGGGGCTGTCACGGAGTGGAATAGTCTTGCCAAGAAAAGAACATGTGGGATGTGCATTTGAAAGCGTGAGAGGGAGAGACAGGTATGGAATGTGCTTTTTGGTCTCGAAGTGCAGTGTTGTGGGTGGTGGTGCACACATTTACTCGGTGTTGTGTATTGGTGAGAATTATACGGTCTTACTATTGTCTTTGACATGGCCTTCTGTCATCCTGCTTTCTGACTTTACCTTGCTTCAAGCTTTTATGTGTGCCCAGCAGTGCTTGCAAGTTATTTGGGTTATGAGAATTATAGGTGATTAGTATTGGCTTTGACATGGCCTCGTGTCCTCTTGTTCTCTGAATTTGCCTCGCTTTTGCATGCAAAGCAGTTCCTGTGATTCACATTCAAGGTCTTTCTGCTCCTCACTTGTTTTTTGCTTCTCACTGACCAGAGTGAACTGGAACATTTTGTGAGAAGTGTCTGTGGAATGTACTACTCTGCCTCGGAGCTGAAACACAGGAGCTTGGCCAGCCTCCGTCTTAGCCTTAATGCAAACTGGTACCAGCCAGCTTGTTTTTTTCCAATGAGAAGAGGACGAGGTGGAAGTTCACCACAGCATAAACGTATTGCTGTGGAGGTGATGGAACTTGAGTCCTGACTGAAACTCCTTCCTGGCCTGTTGAAAGAACTTCCCCAGCTAGAATTGGCAATTATGTTGCATTGCAGAATCAGTCAGTGAGGTGTTCCTAAATATTTCTATATATATTTTCTATTTTTTGCTACCTGTATATATTGCATTCTATTTCAATTGTTCATTTAATTAGTCACTTGATATATGGGAGTCTGCAATTACTGATATATTCGGCCTAACTCTTTAAACATTGCATTAATAAACGTGTGTGTTATTTTTCAAATGCACCTGAATTTGTCTTCTTGCCTCGCCTTAGGGGGTGCTGGGTTTTTGCCCTGCTGTAAGGAGTGCTGTGCAAAGGCATATTATTTAAGGGTGCAGTGGTAAAAAGTGCCTCGTCTTAAGGCAGTGCTGGTTTTTTTCCTCCTTTTTAGGAGTGCAGGGTTTGACTGTGGCTTATTGGTGAGAAGTCACATTCATTACACTGATCTAACTCAAGAGCTGGATGAAGTTAATGCACATTCTCCAAGGTTAGGAGAGAAATATATACCAAATCTCCAATATGCTGATGATGTGATTCTGTTGAGCCAAACATAGGTCGGATTGCAGAGAATGAATAATATAATATCAAATTATGCGCTGCTTGAAGGGATGGTAATATATGAAGAGAAAACAAAGGTGATGTAAGTTAGTAATAAGAGTCATGAAAAAGATATGTGGTTTCTACAAACTTAGCAACTAGAACAAGTTAAAACATATATATATACATATATATATATATATATATATATATATATATATATATATATATTACCTACTGGCGGTCGCCAGTAGGTATATATAGTTAGGATTTTTTCCCTATGGGATTTCTGAAAATTCTATGCCTAATAACTTTTGCGTTCGTGGACGGAATTGGCTGAAATTTTCAGGAAAATGGCACATTTTGTTTCTGAGCAGACCTTGAAAATTTGGGGGGGTTTTGTGGAGGGGGGGCCGAGAAAAAAGGGGGGTCCCAAAACGCCTTTTTCCCATGTTAATTTCCATAGGGCGGTTGGACTCACTTTTAGCCCGAACGGCTGAATGGATTTTCACGAAACTTGGCAAAATTGTAGGGACTGTTAGCCCGATGTGCCTTTGCTAGGTCTCAATATATGTGCTTCAGTGGATTTTGAGAAATTAACGTTTAAATCAAGATATATATCTGTAACAGCGCTCCGGGCAGCTATCCGGTTAGCGAACCTTTCGCGTAACGGAACTTTGCGATGAGAAGCTGATTGGCCCTCCGGTGTCTGTCAACATTCTAAACAGTCCGGAGCGGCCGCCATCTTGTC
Source organism: Lissotriton vulgaris (assembly GCF_964263255.1). Lineage (NCBI taxonomy): Eukaryota > Metazoa > Chordata > Amphibia > Caudata > Salamandridae > Lissotriton > Lissotriton vulgaris. The sequence continues at coordinate 254,683,865 of NC_141698.1, forward strand.
TCTCGGTAGGATCGAGAGACAAGAGGAGGCCAAAACAAAGGGGGAAATTACCATAAGGGGGCATAGTAGATCCTCGTTGACCCCCTAGGTTTTATGTGGAGGTTTTAAAAGGGCCTAGGAGGGTCCAAAAAAAAAAATTTTTTTTTGCGTGGTAAGCGCCAAGTTCGCGAACCGGATAGCTTTCTGGGCAGCGAACTTTATGGATAAAAGAATGAAAGACTTTTCTAATACTGTATGTTAATTGTTTGTTGTTTTTCTTGTTTTTTTTTGTTTTCTTTATTTATTTATTTTTTTTATTATGATTGTGTTTCATACTTTATTAAATTTTCTAACATTTCATTGTCAGAAATGTCATAATTTATTATAGGGTGTAATTGTTTTTCATTTTGAAGCAAGTTGTCTACTGCTTCAACACATTGTAGAAGTTCGTGGTCTCTACTGTCATCCATAAAGTCATCAAGTTTGTCTTGGCTGCTCTCCTTCAGTTCAATCGAAAATGAAACTTGCTGCTCGCCTTCCATTTTGCCTGAAATTTGGATTAAAAAAATATATATTAGTAGAGATAGGGCACTGTTGGGATTAATTTTAGATAGGCAGTTTTTATCAGTGAATTTATCTTTTGGCAGTGTATAGTATGAGAGTGGAAATAGGACTAAAAAAAAGTGTATGTGATTTAACCAAGACACTACTACTACAGAGGGATAGTGTATATGTAGCAGAAAAAGTCTACTATATTAAGTCATAGTGCACAATATATTAAATTATAACTTACCTTCACAAAGAAGTTGAAGTTTTTTGAAGCTTTTGAAATAGGAGGTACAACAAGAAGTAGTAGTCAAAATGGCTGTGTTTCCTTCTCTCCCTTTATATATATACAGGTATATAACCAATCAAATGTCAGGTAATAAAAGTAGAAAATGAAAGTAACATTTTCATTGGTTGTCAATTCCAACAATTCAGATGTGTTTTGTGAAGTAATTTACCTCACGGTACTTGGAGAGGTCTACAGGCTAAATGGCTAAATGGAATTTCAATGAAATTTGTGAGAATGGAAGGGATTGTTATGTAGTATGAGCTAATCTATATTTGGTGAGAGTGTTTCTAGTCGTTATTCTGTAAATTACTTTCCCGCCTTTTTTTAGGACCGCTTTCCGGGAAGCTGCCCGGTTAGCGAACCTTAAGCGTCACGGGAGTCCACCATTTTGTGTTTCGTTCGCATTAAGATACAAGATGGAGGGCAAATAATGTTTAGAATGGGTAGAAGGGGTCATGGTAGACTTATCTTGACCCCCTAGGTTTTCTGAGCGTGGCTGAGGAGGCTTATATGTGCGGAAAAAAATTTTTTTTTAAAAAAATTCCGCGAGGTTAGCTTTCGGTTAGCGAACCGGGTAGCGCTCCGGGGAGCGAATTTTGTGGAAAATTAGTGAAAAAAGTTAGAGAAAAATAATAATTGTGAGTGATCAGATGTAGGGTAGCTCTGAGAAGAGCTTTTGGGTTTATGGTACATTTAGGTACTTATAAGTAGGTACCAATGCAGAGTCTTAAATTCAGAATGAAAATTCTGTTGCCCTCATCTGAGAAGTGAACTCCATCTCCTCTGTAGATATCTTGCATGTAGTAACGCAAGTTATTGTTGTACAGAGAGCCCATTCCATGGTCTCTCATGTAAGCTGAAACAGATTTGTTTACATGCTTCCTCGCTTTCTCAATTTGTGGACAAAATTGGTTGGACCACCTCCATTTCTGTCTTTGGCATATATTGGAATATACCAAGGCAGTTTGAGGAAAAAGTGCCATTAATTGCTCCAAGGTGTCCTTTAAAAGCATTTCCAGACCTACCCCTGTCAAAGTGCCCAAATCATTACCTCCACAGTGCACTATTAACAGGTCAGGTTTTGGCAAATGCATAAAGGTTTTCACCAATGGTATCAATTGGTGACATTTTAATCCTCTTTGGCCCAACCACTTAATTTCCACATCTTGTAAATTGAGGTTGTGTAAATTTCTGCTCTCAGCATACCTTTGAGCCCAGTGGATGTAACTATGTCCAACAATCCAGACGTTAAACATGGTGGAAGAAGGTTGTTCTGCAGTCAGATGAAGTGTGGTAATGAAAGGGCAGTTGAAACAGTAGGAGTTTCTAAAGAAAAAAAACTGTGGATTTACAATGCTAATGATTCATTAGCAGTGATTGGTGCATTTCCATTTCTGAAAACAGAAAGTTAGGGTGCATGGATGTGTTCTTTGAAAGATGTAATTTGAATGGTCAAGGAAGAAACATTTAATGAAAGATTGCACTGGATACGCAGGTGCACTGAGAGTTCAGAGTTCAATTGAAACATTGTTGTGTGAATTTGCAAACATGAGAGGTCTTCCAGGAGGTGGTTGCTATGGAAACAAGGCAGACAGGGCAGAGGGGGGAAGGGTTTTGATTTGAAAAAAGTGAGGGAAGAGGTATGATTGGCTAATATGAGAGATATGTGAAAAGAATATCTGTATTTCTGTGCTTTCAATAGCTGCAGCCTTTGGAGTGCATCCTTTTTCTTCTGCTGAAGACAATTTGGTGTATTTCTGAGACTGTTTTCAAAACTCAAAAAATATTTGCTAAGGTGAGAAAAGATTTATTTAATTTAGATAGAGAATAGTATGATTTAAGGAGAAAATGATGAAGAAAGCTGTGTTTTTAAAATGTGGTTTTGTCTCTAGTGATATACTAATAGAATTAGTTTCAAAGAGAAATTATAATTGCATATTTGGTGTAACATTCTGGCATGCAGTTACACAAGATATTGTAATACATGGAGGCCATTTCATGGTCTGTTATGTAAGCTGAAACAGATATGTTGCTTTTAAAAACGATTTAAGAAATCAATTACATTTCTAGATATGTACTGCTAGAGCTTCATAGGTTGTTTTGGGCCATATTTATAAGGTATTTGAGTGTCTAAGATGTTGTGTTCGCCTTTTAAAATGTAAAGTGTTCCTCATGGGACAAGTGTCTTGTAAATACGCTCCCACTTGTGCTTGGCAAATTTAGATTTTGATTATGGGAGTTACCTAGCCATGTTAATAGTGTCCCAAAAATGGTGCTAGGGCATTCCAGAAAACACTTTCATGTGTCTCAAGGACATTTTTAGTCATTTCTTCATGAATGCAGGTATACAATTGATTTATATGCTGTGTTTAAAAACGAATTTTGAAATGAATTAAATTTCAGGATATGTACTGTTAGAGCTTCATAGGTTGTTTGGGGTCATATTTAGAAGGCATTTTAGTGTCTTTGAAGTTATTTTTCCCTTTTTAAATGGAAAGCGTTCCTCATGGGGCCCTGAGCAGTTCTTAGCCATGTTATTTAATAGGAAGTGGATAACATGGCTAAGAGCATTTGCTGGGAAATGCATGAATATCGCTGATTTTTCTGCTATATTCATGCATTGTGGCCGTTTTTTTTCACATTGCTTCATAGGTTGTTTGGGTTCATATTTAGAAGGCATTTTAGTGTCTTTGATGTTATTTTTCCCTTTTTAAATGGAAAGCGTTCCTCATGGGGCCCTGAGCAGTTCTTAGCCATGTTATTTAATAGGAAGTGGATCACATGGCTAAGAGCATTTGCTGGAAAATGCATGAATATCGCTGATTTTTCTGCTATATTCATGCATTGTGGCCGTTTTTTTCACATTGCTTCATAGGTTGTTTGGGTTCATATTTAGAAGGTATTTTAGTGTCTTTGATGTTATTTTTCCCTTTTTAAATGGAAAGCGTTCCTCATGGGGCCCTGAGCAGTTCTTAGCCATGTTATTTAATTGGAAGTGGATAACATGGCTAAGAGCATTTGCTGGAAAATGCATGAATATCGCTGATTTTTCTGCTATATTCATGCATTGCGGCAGTTTTTTTTCACATTGCTTCATAGGTTGTTTGGGTTCATATTTAGAAGGCATTTTAGTGTCTTTGATGTTATTTTTCCCTTTTTAAATGGAAAGCGTTCCTCATGGTGCCCTGAGCAGTTCTTAGCCATGTTATTTAATAGGAAGTGGATAACATGGCTAAGAGCATTTGTTGGAAAATGCATGAATATCGCTGATTTTTCTGCGTTATTCATGCATTGCAGGCCTTTTTTTATCACATTTGCAAGCATTTCTTAGCCATGTTATCCAATGGGAGGTGGATAACATGGCTAAGAGCATTTGCTTCAAAGGTTGTTTGGGGTTATATACCATTTTTGGGAAATTATTAACATGCCTATCTAACTCCCATAATCAAAATCTAAATTTGCCAACCGCAGGTGGGAGCGTATTTACAATAAATTTGCACCATGAAGAATGTAAAATAGCATACTAGATACTCAAATAACTTATAAATATGATCCAAAACATCTTATGAAGCACTAGTAGTGCATATTTCCAGAAATGTATTGGTTTTCATTTAATGATTTACTTCATTGGTAGGCCTTCACATGTTTTTTTACCTTGGTTTTTTTTCAGTGAAAATCTTATCTGCAACCATGTGTTGGCCTCACCTCAAATAAACAAAACAGGTGATGGACTGAATGTGGATCAATGACACACATTCACCCCAGTCCAAAGATCTGGGCCTAAACAAACCTTTAGATAGGCTACATCTTATCGTCATCCTGAATTAATGATTTAAAATATTAGGGAGTGATTTATGAGTGTTGTATGCCTGTTTTGTACCATTGAGTGTCATTTTTGTGATGCAGTGCTGGTGGAAAATATTTGCTATGTTAAATAATTAGTACAGCATTAAGTTTTAGATGACTGTTATTTATTTACTGTTTGGTAATAGTGGTTAATAACATTTTATATTATATTTTTTCACAGATTCAACTGCAGATTCTTTCATAGTTTGGAAAATGCCTTCCAGAAGTCGAATACGAAAGGCTAGAAAACGTCAAAGACAGCAGGATGATGTTTTATTGCAGCAGTCCTCTTCCCCAAATACTTGTCAAAACACCAAGAAAGGTCCGGGTAAGAGCACGAAATCATTCTTAAGAAATATTTGTAGTAAAAAAAATTTTGCTCAAAAAAATGTGTCTCTTAACAAAAAGAGAAGTAATTTAAATGGAAAGGAGAGACCCATCACAAATGTTACTGGTAGAGGAAGAGATAACTCTGTGCATGATAGTAGAAGGAAACAACAGTTTAGGGACATTCGACAACGAATGTTCCGTAATAGGATATTAGTTAATTTATTGAAAAATATTAAAAAGAAAGGCCAACAGAAAGCGGCATTTTATAGGAAGAAGAAAAATGTAGAGAAAATTATTGATCATGCTTTTGAAATCAAGCGAAAGTTGTTTATTTTGGTAATCAATAGAATTAGGAAACTAAGCAAGGTAATTTCTGATTTCAAAACAAAAAGTAGATGGAAGAGAGTAGTAAATCGTACTAACTTTTGTGAAGTTTTTTCTGGAGAATGGATGCATAGTTCAAGTTCTGAGGCATTTTTTAATGAGGAGACTTATTTTCAGGATAATGATTTGGTGCATGCAGTTGACATCAGTGGTCGAGCTTATGAAGTGAAGGATGGTTGTCCAGTTGAAAAAGAACTACTTGTGACAACAGAGACAGAAGAGGCGCTAAGTGATGAGGTTTTAGGAAGACGTCCTAAGGGTCCTGTGTACATTTGGAAGTGTAGTTCTATTTGCAGTGTGCGACAGGTTTCCATCAATTTGCTATGTGATTTTATACGGACATTTAATAAGAAAAGTTTGAAGCAGAAAATGAAGTTGTTGCAAGATTTAGATCCTTGCAGAGTGAGACAAATGACAGGTTTGCGTGGTCATTCACTGGCTTGTCTTTCCAGGAGAGTATGCCAGAGTGTTTTTCATCATTTCAGGATGCTAGCAGTGCATCATAATAAAGTGAGAAAATTAGTGAGAATGTTGTATTATGCTAAGAGTCCAGCAATTATGCTTAAACAGTTATGTGCTGCTCTTTTGCATGGTTCTGAAATAGATGTGAAGAATCTTTGTGAAGAAATTGAGTTTTGTTACTTTGGTAGTAAAGATGAGAATGTTCAAATTGACCCTGAAGTAGAGGGTAATGTGGAAGATAATGTACAGGTTTCCAGTACAGATAATTTTCAGAAGGAAATTGCCACGTTTCAGATGAAATCAAGTGAGAGGCCTAATTTCACTTGTGTATGTTGTCGACGCACTTATTATAAGAATCAGACTAAGGTAGTGGATTTATATGCAAAAAGTGAAAGGGAAAATAATAGTGAATGGAAGGATTTAGCCACATACTTGATGGTAGAAAATTATTTTGATTTGGGATCGGATCAACGTGTGTGTACTTATTGTTGTAATAAATTAAACCAAAACCAGATGCCTGCTAGGGCAGTTCATAATAATCTGGAATTGGTTGAGATTCCTTCTGAATTGAAGGATTTAAATACTTATGAATCTATTTTGATTCAAAGTATCCATCCCTTTCAGGCTATTGTAAGAATGGAGCCAAAGACAGGGAAATTGCCTCCAGCAGATTTACAGAGAGGATTAAAGGGAAGAGTTGTTTATTTGCCTCTAGATTTGAACAAAAACATTAACACAATTGGAATAGAAAAAGTGGAAGAGGAACCTCTGGTTATCTTGGTTAATGGGGTTCCGACAAAGAATAAGAAAATATGGCAAGATTTAGTGGATGTTAGGAAAGTCAAAAAGGCAACAGTGTATTTGAAGAAAAATAATAAGTACTATAAGAATGTATATGTTGCAGAAGAGGAAGTAAGTGATGAAGAGGATAGCGATTTGTGTGCTGGCCAAATTGAGAAAGTAGAGGCCTCTAAAAGTGAAGAAATATATGAACATTATAGTGTTCATCCTTTGCATTCCAAGGAAGTGATGGGGAATGCTATTGAGTTGTTTCAAATGAAACAAGCCAAAGGGAGTCCCATTAGTGTTTGGGAGGAAAGTTTGGAAGCTCGGTGTTTCCCACAGCTATTTCCCACAGGTCAAGGAGGAAGATATGATGAGCGACCTCGTGAAATTCCTGCGTCTGAATACCGGACTTTACGATTGTATGCAGAAGATCCTAGGTTTCGGCAATGCATTCCCTATTTGTTTCATCTCCTGTTTGAAAGCGATCTGTCTGGACTGTCATATGCAGTGAACCACATCTTAAAAAGTGGTATACAGATGCGAAACATCTCGGCAAGTGACTTTATGCATAAAGTCAATGTCCAAGACAGTATTTTGGATTCTCACTTAATTAATCTCATGGCGTGTCAGCGTGGTACTAATGAGTACTGGTACCGTCGTCATGGTGACTTAAAATGTATGCTGAGGAACTTAGGAACTCCGACATGGTTCCTCACTCTGAGCTGTGCCGAGTATGGCTGGGATGACTTACTTGAATTTCTACGAGAGGCAAATGGAAATATTGAAAACATTGAATTCAAGACACCTGGAGAACTGTGTTCTTTGGATCCTGTGAATGTATGCAGGTACTTCAATCATAGATTTGAAGCTATGATGTCTTTCATCACAAATAAAAAGAATCCACCTCTTGGAGAGGTGTTGGATTTCTTCTGGAGAAAGGAGTACCAAGCAAGAGGTGCCCCTCATATACATATGTTGCTGTGGATCAAGGATGCACCTAAATTTGGAACAGATCCGGATGACTTAGTGATGAATTTCATCGAACAGTATTCTACGTGTGCTGTTCCAAACGCAACGGAGAAGAAAAGTCTAAGAGAACAAGTTCTACGTTTCCAAAGCCATCGTTGTGGAAAGTACTGTCGTCGTAAATTCAGAAACAAGGACAAGTTCTACACCAAATGTCGTTTCAACTTTCCACGACCGGTGATTTCTAAAGGAAGAGTGAACAGTTTGATGTCTTCGCTGCGACATAATGTGACGAGGAAATCACCCAAGAATACATACAATTTGAAAAGGAACGAAGAGTCCAAGTACATCAATGACTACAACCCAGTGATTTTGTCCATGTGGAATGCCAACATGGATATACAGTTTGTGGCTGACAACTGTATGGCTGTGGCTCGGTATGTGACATCTTACATCACCAAAAAAGAAAAGACCGAACTGAAGGATATGTGGGAGGACATTTCCCATGAAAAGAGCCTCAGCAAGAAGTTGTACAGTTTCAGTCTGAAGATGTTGTCGCATCGAGAAATCGGAGCTTACGAATGTTCTGATCGATTGTCTTCAGCAAGTCTCTATGCCAAATCCAGGAGTCTCGTTTGGGCGAGTCTTGGTCTTGCTGCAACGCGAAATCGAGTTCTAAAACCTGTTCGGGAAATTGAGTATTTGGCAGAAAAGGAACCAAACAGTACCGACATTTTGAAGACCAACATGTTGGATACATATTATCCAAATCGAAGCAGTCACCTTGAGAATATTTGTCTATATGAGGTTCTCCAAAATTATATATTCAAGAGGAACATCAAAGAAGATATTGAGAAAGGAGTGTATGCTGTAATTGGAAGTGAGGGATGCCTGGTCAAGCAAAGAAAATGCCAATTAGTAAACCATCGAAAATTAAGTGGCGAATCTCCAGAAAAAAAGGAGTTTTTCTATTTAGCACTTTTGCAACTTTTCAAGCCTTGGCGTGCAGAAGAGGAACTGCTTGGAGATTTCCTCTGTTACGAAGACTCTTTCAATGCAGCCAAGGAGTCCATAGAATGTCCTGCTTTTTCTAAATATCAAGAAATGCTAACTTTGGAAATTGAGCAGGAAGCAACGATTGCAGCCGAGATTGCCAGAGACAGTTCTCAGGACAGTCAGAGTTCTGTTTCATTGAGTCAAGATCCACTTGGAGGACCTATTATCGAAAATGAAGCTGCCACTGCTATGAATGAAGTAGAAAGAGCCATGGCACATGCTCAGGAGGATTCAGTTAACTTACAAGACTTGGAAAAACAACTCAACGTTGAGCAGAGGAAAATATATGATGAAGTTACCAAGGAAATTGAGCACGGATTAAGTCATGAGAAGAAAGAGTGCTCGTGTACGTCGTTGAAGCCTGTCCGACTGTACGTGAGTGGAGAAGCGGGAACTGGAAAAAGTTTCCTCATTAAAGCAATCTCTTGTTATTTGCAGGAAAGGACTGAGTCATCGCTGTCTTGTGTTGTCACCGCTCCTACTGGACTGGCAGCACATAATATTAAAGGTATTACTTTGCATCGTCTATTGATGCTGCCGGTGGAGCATGACAACAAATTACAATACAACAAGTTATCTGGAGATGCTTGCTGTGAAGTTTCAAGAGTTTTGAGGAAAATGAAACTACTTATCATTGACGAAGTAAGCATGGTTTCCAATGTCATGCTTGCCTTTGTGCATTTGAGAATGCAAGAAGTACTTAAAACTGAATATGATGTCTTATTTGGTGGGAAACACATTATTGTTTTCGGAGATCTTCTACAGCTGACACCAGTAAAAGGTCAACCTGTGTTCAAAATACTCACGCATGAAGATACCAGGAAGTGCCTAGGGAGCATTGGCAACGTCAATATATGGTTAAACTTCAATTATGCAGAACTGCATCAAAATATGCGTCAGGCAAAGGATGAAGATTACAAGAATATTCTACAAGATATTAGAATTGGAAAAGTGACCGAGCATGGGAAAGAAGCTTTAAATGCACGGTTACTGTCAAATTTGTATCCCAAACAAGATATTGTGCCTGAGAATATTTTTCAGAAAATTACTGAGAAGAAATCCGGGATATGTCTCATGCCAACTCTTGCAGAATGTGCCATCTTCAACAACAAAATGTTGAATTTAGAAAAGCAAGAGATTGTGAAACTTGAAGCTATCGACAAATTAGAGCATATGGGATCAACAATTATTTTGTCAGACAATTTGAAATCAAAATTGGATTCATTAGAGAAGACTATATCTAAAACAGCGGGTTTTGAAAAGACTTTGAATGTGTGTTTAAATTGCCGAATTATTTTGAGAAGGAATTTACATGTAGAAAGAGGTCTGGTAAATGGATCAATGGGTAATGTTGTTGATTTTGAGAAATACAGAAATAGAGATGGAATAGAATTTTTAAAAATTAAATTTGATGGCATTGAGGAAGTACAGCAAATTGGTCGTTGTTCTGCTAGGTTTTTGCTTGTTAAAGATTTATATGTTCGCCGTAAACAGTTTCCTGTTTGCTTGGCATATGCGGTGACAATCCATAAATCGCAAGGTTTAAGTGTAGACTGTGCATTGGTGAATATTGGCAGTTCTGTGTTCAAGGAGGGTATGGCATATGTGGCATTGTCACGAGTTAGAACTTTATCGGGATTGTACTTGATTGACTGTGATGTCACAAACATTTGTGCGGATCTAGATTGTGTTAAGGAATACAATAGGTTAAGAAGAGAGTATGCGCCACATTTGCCTCAATATCCTTTGTTTGAGAAACGTGTGGTAGGCCGCAAACGTAGAAATAGCAGTAATAGTAGGGAGGTTGTTGCAAAAAGACTAAAAGTCAATGAACCGAAAATTGTTAGCAGAAAGAAAGTGGATTCTGTTGAAGATGTTGTCGGTTTTCAATTTGAAAACAGTTCTGGTGTCAACTGCTATGCAAATGTAGTGGTTAATGTTCTCTTTTCACTAGAGAGTTTAAAAGAACAGATTCTGTTGAATTCTGAACAAATTTTATGCTGTTTGTTGAATTCTGTTTTCGAGAAATGTAGCAGTGATCGAACAAAAGTAGAAAGTGTGTCTGAAGTTCGTTATCTGTTAGATGAATGTTCAGGTCAAACAGACTTCTCTGAAAATAATCAGCAAGATTGTCAGGAGTTTTTAATGTATATGCTTGATATATTGCAAGTTGAGGGTGTAGATGTAGATCACCTGTTTGGGCTTTCTTATCAATGGCAGCATGACTGCGAGAACTGTATGGTATCAAGTACTACTAGTGTAGACTCAGAAAGATTTATATATTTAACTTTGCCAGACAGTAAATCAGTCTCCTTTAATAAGCTAGTAAATGCAGCGGATCACAACATGGAGTGTAGCCAATGTAAATGTGATATGATGTCAACATTATTTATACGTAGATATGGCCAGTATGTCATTTTAATGATGCAACGATGTAGGCCTGATGGAACAAAATTGTCAACTTTAATAAAAAATTTTGTGGCTTCTCAGCTGTCAATATCAGGGAGGACTTTTGTTACTGTAGCAATTATCTATCACGATGGTCCATCAACAACATCAGGACATTATACAGCTTACTTAAAGTCTGGAAACGGCTGGTCATTCTGTAATGATTCTGTTGTAACGTTCAAAAAAAAATTGCCGTTTGACCTTAAAAATTCTTACCTGGTGTTTTTAAAACCAAAATTTTAAGTAGAGGGAATGTAAGTCTGCAATGCTGTCTCGATTAAAAATTCAACTATATAAACCTAATGCAAGTAAGTCTGCTTCATAGTAAGCAGTATCAGTGTCATAGGAAAAGGAGAACATGACTGACAAAGAAGAGTAAGATATTAGTAGTCCAGGATTGTGAAAATAATCTCAAATATTTTATTTTTGAAAGTTGCGAAAATAGAAAATGTCGGGATTTGATTGGAAGAATTACAAGATTTGCGAATCGCGGCAACATGATTTGGCCTAGTGGAAACATGTGATATAATGAGAGAAGTTTTTTTTCTATGTAACATATTTCACGTATCGATGGAGGTTTTCTTTCAGAAAGTGGCGGGCTGAAAATATTTAAAGCACAACAGAGTGGATGCTGTTTATAGGAGATCCTTCGACGTCATTGAAAGTAAGTTAATTTTAAGAAGTTTTGAAATCAGATTTCTTAGGTTGTATGGGTTTTTTAAACACAGTCATTTTGATTGTGTTTTTTTTTCCCCGCTGTTACATGATGAATACCTTCAAGTCACTGATTTAAGTGAAATTTGATACATTCTGAGAACAGCAAAAATAAACCATTTAACATGTATAATTAATGTTATGCTTTTTGTCCTTATGATATACATTTAGAAATGTGTGGTACATATGGGTAAGGTGAGTTCTGTAAATATCAATTTTAATGCTTAGAGTGCTGTACTTCTGGGTAGTGTTTTTTTTTTATAAAAAAAAGAGGCCTCACCTCAAAGAAAGCTCTTGAAAGCACACATCTTATTTGCATCCTAAAACAATCATTTACAATGTTAGACACAATTTTATTATGACTTTACATCTTTTTTGCGCTGCTATTGCATCACTATTGTGAGACATTAGCAGTGCAAGAAAAACATCATGTTTCAAAATAGGCCTCAGTTCAGCAATATCAAGATACAGTTTCTTTCGAATATATATCTTTAGGATTGTGTAGGGAACGTAGAGAAGCAGAGACTTCTGTAAATGTCAAAGTTGTTGAAAAACTGTTTGTTTTTGAACCTTTTCCCTTGTCTTTTCTAATTTTTAAATACATGTTTTAATATTTTTTGAAATGTTTGTTCTTTGTTTTACAGATTGAAAGTATGAAAAAATATTTAAAAAAGGTAACAAGAATTATAAGGTAAATGTTTTCCACTCTTTTTACCCGCAATGCACTGCTGATGATGTCATTGACAGTATCTCTCATTTACTCTCTCTAGCTGTCTTTCTTTTTACATTATTCTCTGTTTACTTCCCTTATACTAACTCTTCTTTTTTTTTAAAAAAATATTTTTTTTAGTTCGCTTAAAGTTCGCGAACCGGTCAGCGAACTTGAAGCGAACCAAAAGAAATAGAGCTTGCCAGAGTGATAAACATTCTAGCAATTTTGTTTGAAAGGGGAGGTAGTTCTGAAAAGAACTGTTTTTTTTTGTTTTTGTTGTTTTATGTTTTTTTTGTAATTTTTTGAACATTTTTTGATTTTTTTGTATTTTTAGAACTGTTTTATGTTTTTTTTGTGTTTTTTAAGGAGGGGAGACAACAAAAAACAGGCTTTCAAAACGGCTCAACTGGAGCAAAAAAAAAGAAAATTACTTTTTGGGTGCATTAGGGCACTTATGATTTTCATATGCAATGTTCATGAGGTTGACACTCATGTTGCCATATGACAGCATAGCACCACAGTAAATACAAGACACCTTCATGTGCTGGAAGTTACGTTGGATGTTTGGCACAGTCTCTTGTGCCTCTCTTCCCGTCAAAGACAATGTGGATGTAGATCTTGCCACAGGAGTTGCCGTCGGATTGTCTTCAAGATCCCTCAACTCAGCCCGGCTGTAGTTCAAGGGATGCCACCTGCTCATGTGACGGTGCATTGTATAGTTCCCCATACTGTACTTCTTTTCTGTGCCTCTCGACAATCTGTGGTCACAGATGAGGCAGGTGGCATATTTTGCATTCACTTTCTTGGTTCCAGGAGGGATGGTGAAAAACTGCCAGATGAAACTGGTTTTTCGTTTAGAAACCCGGGGCAACTCATCAACAAATTGTTGTCCCTCTCTCTCCTCTTCTTCTTCTTCCTCATCTTCCTCCTCTCTGTTAGTCATAATTTGACTGGGTGGTCCTCTCTTCTTATGGGGAGGTGGAGGTGGTGGTGGGGGTGCACCAGCTGCAGCAACAATGGAAGCCATTGTGGATCTTCAGATAAATGGTCTTTCTCTCACCAAGATGAAAGTCAGAGTGAGGAAATAAGGAGGGGTTTACTTGATTTGGGGAAAACAAAAGTTCTGAGCCAATGAAAAGTGTTATTTTTAGGTCACATGACCTAGTCATACATCATTTGGAAACCAAAAGTGAAATGAACCAATGAGAAGTTTGATAAACAAGTCACATGACCTGTTCCGCTTACGTTACGCGGCGCGCGCCGCGTCCCAGATCGCTTCCGGTTCGCGGTCCGGAGCACTTCCGGGAGCGCTAACGCGGCGCGTCATTAGACGCATTACGCGATAACGTGATACGTCGCGCTTCCGCGGCGCGTCACTGTTCCGCTAACGTAACGTTGACCGGTTCGCGGACTAGATCGCGGCATCAAGATGAGCTAACGGAAAGCTTCCCGGTTCGCGAACTAGAAGCGAAGAAAAAAAATATTAAAAAAAAAATTATCAATAAACATCTAAATATATTTTGGGATTTAAAGAATAATACATTTTACAGCTACAGATGTTAGCTTTTAAAAAACCAATGAAATTCACTGAAAAAACCATAGGTTATAGACCATATATAGTTAGAAATTTGCATTTAAAAAACCATTGAAATTCAATGAAAAAACCATAGGTTATAGACCATATATAGTTAGGAATTCGCATTTACAAAACCTTATTTTACTCGCATAAAACCATTGAAATTCCATATATAGTTAGTTGCGCTAACTATATATCGCGCACCCGCAATCCACTGCTGATGATGTCACATATTACATCATTCATGACATGGTCAGTGACATCACTGATGACATCACTGATGACATCTCAAATGACATCACTGATGACAACATCCAGTGACTGTATGTTTCTGTGAAGTTAAAATATGTCTTACATATTGAAGAATGAGTGGATGTATAAGTGTCTGGATGAAGGATTTAGTAGGTGCATGACTGACTGTATGAGTGAGTGATTAAATGTGTCTCACTGAGTGCATGGGTTAGTGACTAAACTGTCTTAATTTGTGCATCATTATGTCTGTTGTTCTGTAAACTGTTGCATGTGTTGATAAGTAGCTATATGAGTAACTATATGGGTTATTGATTGGTTACCTTAGTATTTGTATGGGAGACTGAGTGTGTGTGTGGGTGGCTGGGAGGTGTATGACTCTGTGCATAGATGTGTGAGCAGTTGATTCACTAGAGGTATGGTTTCAAAAGTGCATGTGGTAACAGCTGTATGGGCGGTTGACTGTGTGCATGAGTGTATTGGTGAGTGAATGGATATCTCAGTGCTACATGTCAAAGTAAGTACATATGTAAAACACAGTACATGTGAGAGTTGACATATATAAATAACTGTGCATAAGAGCCAGTGAATGTGTGAGTGGCTGTATGGATCATTGTGAACTTGTATCAGGGATTGTATAAGAGAGTAAATATGTGTTAGTATATGTTTGAATAAGTAAAGTTTGTATAACTGTATAGTTGAGGAAATGGAGGTGTGATTGATTCTTTGCATGACTGACTAGGTGTGTGAGTAACTCCATGGATGAGTGACAGTCTGTGAGTGTCTGTTTACACTGATTGTATCTAAGGTTATATTAGAGTCTGAAGAGGTTCATCGTATTATCACATGAATGATATCATCAGTGATGTGATCAGTAATGTCAAATGAGATGTCATCAGTGATGTCATCAGTGATGTCATTTGAGATGTCATCAGTGATGTCATCAGTGATGTCACTGACCATGTCATGAATGATGTAATATGTGACATCATCAGCAGTGGATTGCGGGTGCGCGATATATAGTTAGCGCAACTAACTATATATGGAATTTCAATGGTTTTATGCGAGTAAAATAAGGTTTTGTAAATGCGAATTCCTAACTATATATGGTCTATAACCTATGGTTTTTTCATTGAATATATATATATATATATATATATATATATATATACAATGAAAAAACCATTGGTTTTAGGCCATATATAGTTAGGGATTTGCATTTACAAAACCTTATTTTACTCGCATAAAACCATTGAAATTCCATATATAGTTATAAGCGCTAACTATATATCGCGCACCCGCAATCCACTGGTGATGATGTCACATATTACATCATTCATGACATGGTTAGTGACATCACTGATGACATCACTGATGACATCTCAAATGACATCACTGATGACATCACTGAGGACAACATCCAGTGACTGTATGTTTCTGTAAAGTTAAAATATGTCTTACATATTGAAGAATGAGTGGATGTATAAGTGTCTGGATGAAGGATTTAGTAGGTGCATGACTGACTGTATGAGTGAGTGATTAAATGTGTCTCACTGAGTGCAAGGGTTAGTGACTAAACTGTTTTAATTTGTGCATCATTATATCTGTTGTTCTACAAACTGCTGCATATGTTGATCAGTAGCTATATGAGTAACTGTATGTGTTATTCATTGGTTGTCCAAGTATTTGTATGGGAAACTGAGTGTGTGTGTATGGGTGGCTGGGAGGTGTGTGACTCTGTACATAGATGTGTGAGTAGTTGATTCACTATATGTATGGGCTCAAAAGTGCATGTGGAAACAGCTGTATGGGCGGTTGACTGTGCATGAGTGTATTAGTGAGTGAATGGATATCTCAGTGCTACATGTCAAAGTAAATACATATGTAAAACACAGTACATGTGAGAGTTGACATCTATAAATAACTGTGCATAAGAGCCAGTGAATGTGTGAGTGGCTGTATGGATCATTGTGAACATGTATCAGGGATTGTATAAGAGAGTAAAGTAAATATGTGTTAGTATATGCTTGAATAAGTAAGGTGTGTATAACTGTATAGTTGAGAAAATGGAGGTGTGATTGATTTTTGGCATAACTGACTAGGTGTGTGAGTAACTCCATGGATGAGTGACAGTCTGTGACTGTCTGTTTACACTGATTGTATCTAAGGTTATATTAGAGTCTGAAGAGGTTCATGGTATTATGACATGAATGATATCATCAGTGATGTGATCAGTCATGTCAAATGAGATGTTTTCAGTGATGTCATCAGTGATGTCATTTGAGATGTCATCAGTGATGTCATCAGTGATGTCACTAACCATGTCATGAATGATGTAATATGTGACATCATCAGCAGTGGATTGCGGGTGCGCGATATATAGTTAGCGCTTATAACTATATATGGAATTTCAATGGTTTTATGCGAGTAAAATAAGGTTTTTTAAATGCAAATCCCTAACTATATATGGCCAAAAACCAATGGTTTTTTCATTGAATTTTCAAGGTTTTGTAAATGCAAATTCCTAACTATATATCCACTATAACCTATGTTTTTTTCTGTGAATTTCATTGGTTTTTTAATAGCAAATATGAAAAGCTTTAAAATGTCAAGTACGTGATAGATAAAAACATTTTCGTATTTATGCACGCTGATGTGCTTTGAACGCTGCCCCCCCCCTCCCCTCTTTTCTCTTAGTAGTACTCTCTCTTTGCAGATAGTGAACGGTAGTTAACGCAGGCCTTTGCCCCGTTGTAATCCGTCGTGCCTGCTTGTCTCTCCATTTGATTGATTGTTATCCAAGCATTTACTGTTTTAGAATTGGTTCTCTTTGGATCATTCTCTATTTACAAACAAGCACAAAGTCGCAATACTCTGTTTAGTCTTTGCAGATAGTGAAAAATCGTGTAAAAAAATAAAAGTAATCGAGCAAAATCAGTAGACCACTAATTCGATCTCTTTTTGACCTCGGTAAAATACAAACATTAGGAACAACCCTTCATGAGAAATACGAAAATAATGAAATGAACTAAGCTCCACACCATGAGGGCTGCAAAACAGCTCGACTCCGCCACCCACACCGCCCAAAATAACGACAAACCCTATGCAAATATTATAAATATACACAACACACCAGCAAAGAAACAGAGTAAAACATTTTATTAAATAACTATTTACATAACTATTTTATACTTTTTATTGCCCGATCCGGCTAGCTCAATCGATCGAGCATAAAACTCATGCACTGATAACAAGCGTTGAGAGTTTGTAGAACGATGGCTTCAGATTTTCCACATACGGTGTAGTGGCGCGAACTGGCAGGGGGCGTTTGGATTCTACCCCTTCCCCAAATAAGATTTTCATACGTGAATGTTCGTTCATGCTTTTTGTCCCTGAGTTGCTTCCATGTCACTGCCTTACACAAATGGCATAAGTCCTGGTTGTTGAGTGCCATACTTCAGAGTTCTAAGCAGCTCTTGTAACACTGTTTAAACCTTATTTGCACCTGCTGCAGCTTCACTATTCAAAGTAAGTGGGGTCCATTTGTGGACCTGACTGCATTGGAAAACAATGTGATACGGTGCCTCCCTAAACCGCTTGACGGAGGCCCCCGAGGGGCGGTGAGATGGCGCGGACTGAGAGGGGGCGCTTGGCTCCTGCCCCCTCCCCAAGTCGTGTTGCCCTGGTGAGGCCTGAGATCGCCCCCGGCATAGGCGGCCGGCTCCCGGGGTCCGGCGGAATTTTTTCCCTTTTGAAAAATCTTCCATTCTGGACCTTGTCCCACAATCCGTTTGACCTGAAGACACGCTGTCGTGGGGCGCCCCTTTACCGTTTTAGTTGCCATTCCGCCCGCTTTTAGTACTCTGTGCCTCTTCCGCCATTCAGCTGTTTACCGCCCGCTCTTGCGACTACAACGTCTCGCTCACCATGTAGTTGAGTTGCTCCCGCTCTTAAGATTTAACCGAACTTTTTGGACTGCTGAAAGCAGGTGATTTCCGACCGCTGGTTGGTGGAGACATTTTGACTATATTCTGGACCTGCATTGTCGCGTAATGCATCATATGACGCGACGCGTTAGCGCACCCGGAAGTGCTCCGGTGCGCAAGGCGCAGCTTCCCAGAAACGATCCAGAGCGCGCCGCGCAGCGCGTAACGTAAGCATAACAGGTCATGTGACTTGTTAATAAAACTTTTCATTGGTTCATTTTACTTTTCTTTTCCTAATTATGTAAGACTAGGTCATGTGACCTAAAAATAACACTTTTCATTGGATTAAAACATTTTTTTTCCCAAACGATGAAAGCCCCACCTTGTTTCTGGATGTTTCAGACTGAAGCTGGCGTCACCATGAGAGCACCACCATCTCGTAGCTCCGTCGTGGCCATTCCGCAAGCAATCATGGCAGCCGCTCCCCACCGGAAGCCTGCGGGAGTCGACGGCCCCCAAGACTTTTGTACAATCTTCAAGGCTGAGGGGACGCTTTCGAGAATGGAACCCAAGCCCTGGCAGACAAGCGTCCGAGTTCCAAGGTGTCCCAGGGCCATTTTACTGGACCAGGCCCAAATCTGAAGAGCCGACCGCCATTTTAGGAGTCCTGTGGAAGCCGCCTATCGCTGCACCGCAAGAGTGGGAGCAACTCAACTACATGGTGAGCGAGACGCTGTAGCCGTAAGAGCGGGTGCTAAACAGCTGAATGGCGGAAAAGGCACAGTGTAGCAAAAGCGGGCGGAATGGCGACTGAAACGATAAAGGGGCGCCCCACTACAGCAGACAAGCCTCCGCCATGTGCTTCAAAACTGCATATGTATCTCGTGATATCAAGGTTGGGCAACCAGTACACAACAAGCAGTTACGAGTCCCATTTACACCAGCGCCATTTTGGGCGCGGCCGGGCAGGTCCAGGATCTACTGAAACATAACAAATGAGGCTGACGTCTCTGAAGCAGTTGACGAACAGCAGGACATAGCAAATAAACATGAACTCTCTAAAGCTGTTAACTCACTGCAGGACAAAACAAGTGAACCTGAAACCTCTGAAATAATTGGCGCTCAAAAGAACAACACACAAAACTCTGTGGAGCCTGAAGAAAAAAAAACAGAAGGGCACTGTAGTTTCAGACACACTTAACACTAATGACTAAACAAAGATATCGTCTGTTTATGAAGCAGTTATCATCTTGACAGAATTGACAAAGAAGTGTACAGACACCAATGCTATTAAGAAACACAAGGAAATCCTAACGCTTCAGCATTCTCGGAAGAGGTTGACACAGATAACATCTTAAGGAACAAAGAAAGACCTGTTTACTCTTGACACCCCAGGTGCTGTGTATATTGCACTATAGTGCTGCATCGAGAAAACGGACAACCCTATTGATGTGGATTTTTCATTATTGATTATTGTAAAGAAATGGCGACTCCCCCCTTTAGCAGATTAGCTAAATGTTTGCGTAATTTAGGCATAAAAGTATTATTATTGTTGATGTTGTTGTTATCGTTATAGTTCTGGTTAATTTCAAAAAATGGTTAAATATATTTACAGTTTTTGTTGCGTTCGTTATATTTAAATGTTAATAAATTTTTAAAATCTAACTTTGTTGGAGTGCTATATATGTTTAAAAAATCGGGTGAATGGGGCCTTGAATCGGGTTATTGTCATGTGTGGGCTTTGGAAGTGTGCTGCTGCAGGATCGGACATTTCAAACTCAAATGCACGTTCTTTTTCTTACCTTTCCGAAGCATGGAGCGCAATAGCAGGCAGAGAAAGGGTGATGCACGTGTTGAACACTACCTGACCTGGCAAGTTGCTGGCAGTGCCCCCCCGCCCGCTCCTGAAAGAGGGCACACACACACCGCCGCACCGAGTACTTCACAAATCTTTAAAAGACCATGCGCTTGTTCATGAGGCTTAAATGGTTTATCACCTCTTCTAGAACCCCTGCATCGACCCTCTGACGTTTCCTGGAAAAATTACCATGTAACACAATACCAAGCCCTGTCAGCTGAAACCCCCAAGGAATCGTGGGCATATTATCAAGGGGGTTTATCTCCGCTTTTTTGGCTTTAAAAGCCATGAAAGCGGAGATAAAATTATCTCCCTATTACCAAGCTGTCGCTAACACCAGTTAGTGACAGCTAAAAGGAGATAGCGACCATCTTGGGCCCCGCTTTGCATGTCAGTGATACTTATCACTAATGACATGCAAAGTGGCGTGCCAAGATGTTAGCGACTGGAAACAGTCCCTAACATCGCTATCTCCTATTACCAACTTTTGGAGATATTCGCGCTAAGCGCGAATATCTCCAAAATCTAAGACCTGCCCTGAGCAGTTCTTAGCCATGTTATCCAATGGGAGGTGGATAACATGGCTAAGAGCATTTGCTCGATAATACATGAATATCGCTGACTTTTCTGCGATAATAGCAAGGTTTATCTGCGATAAAAATCGCCGATGTGCGGCGATAATTTTTGTCTCTAAACAAGTTAGAGACAAAAATTATCGCTAGTTGTTCGTAATATGCCCCCGGGTTTTTGCTTGCAGAAATCGGGAGGCGGGAGACTAGCACTGAAATCAGTAGTCACACGCCTGAATCGGGAGGGTTGGCATGTCTGAATTCTCTACAGCTGGGGCCATAAACTACATCCGCAGGGGTAGGTGATAGCCTGGGACCAGCCTGGCATCTAAAATGGCTGCCGTGCACGACAAAATTGTGGCATTGGAAAAAAGGCAAGATGGCGCAGCCGCTGGAAGAGATGTATCAACATATATCAGCCTCCTCAGCCACCCTCAGGAAACATAGGGGATTAGGATACGTCTCCCGCACCCCCTTATACCTAGTAATTTAATTAACGAAGCACAAAATGGCGAATTCCCGTTTCGCTACCAGTTTGCGGCCCAGTTCGCGGCCCGTGAAGCGCTTCTACCGTGAAAAATCATTTTTTTTCTTTTTTTCCCCACGGGACCCTTTAATAACCCCAACAACATTCCTAGGGGGTCAAGAGGGTGATACCTTGCCCCCTTTCAATAAATTCCCCCTTCGTTTTTCACCTCTTCTTCTCTCTCGATCCTACCGAGAGACAAGATGGCGGCCGCTCCGGACTGTCACGCAGCAAAAAAAAAAAAAGCTCACGCACAGCCGCTGGAAGAGATGTATCAACATATATCAGCCTCCTCAGCCACCCTCAGGAAACATAGGGGATTAGGATACGTCTCCCGCACCCCCTTATACCTAGTAATTTAATTAACGAAGCACAAAATGGCGAATTCCCGTTTCGCTACCAGTTTGCGGCCCAGTTCGCGGCCAGTGAAGCGCTTCTACCGTGAAAAATCATTTTTTTTTTCTTTTCCCCACGGGACCCTTTAATAACCCCAACAACATTCCTAGGGGGTCAAGAGGGGGATACCTTGCCCCCTTTCATTAAATTCCCCCTTCGTTTTTCACCTCTTCTTCTCTCTCGATCCTTCCGAGAGACAAGATGGCGGCCGCTCCGGACTGTTTAGAATGTTGACAGACACCGGAGAGCCAATCAGCTTTCTGCGCGCAAAGTTCCGAAACGCGAAAAGTAAGCGTACCGGATCGCTGCCCGGAGCGCTGTTACAGATATATATCTTGATTTAAACGTTAATTTCTCAAAATCCACTGAAGCACATATATTGAGACCTAGCAAAGGCACATCGGGCTAACAGTCCCTACAATTTTGCCAAGTTTCGTGCAAATCCATTCAGCCGTTCGAGCTAAAAGTGAGTCCAACCGCCCTATGGAAAAATGAATGGGAAAAACGCGTTTTGGGACCCCCCTTTTTTCTCGGCCCCCCCTTGACGAAACCCCACCAAATTTTCAGGGGCTGCTCAGAAACAAAATGTGCCATTTTCCTGAAAATTTCAGCCGATTCCGTCAACAAACGCTAAAGTTATTAGACATAGCATTTTCAGAAAACCCATAGGGAAAAAATCCTAACTATATATACCTACTGGCGATAGCCAGTAGGTAATATATATATATATATATATATATATATATTACCTACTGGCGGTCGCCAGTAGGTATATATAGTTAGGATTTTTTCCCTATGGGATTTCTGAAAATTCTATGTCTAATAACTTTGGCGTTTGTGGACGGAATCGGCTGAAATTTTCAGGAAAATGGCACATTGTGTTTCTGAGCAGCTCCTGGAAATTTGGGGGGGTTTCGTCAAGGGGGGGCTGAGAAAAAAGGGGGGTCCCAAAACGCGTTTTTAACATTGAGTTTTCCATAGGGCGGTTGGACTCACTTTTAGCTCGAACGGCTGAATGGATTTGCACGAAACTTGGCAAAATTGTAGGGACTGTTAGCCCAATGTGCCTTTGCTAGGTCTCAATATATGTGCTTCAGTGGATTTTGAGAAATTAACGTTTAAATCAAGATATATATCTGTAACAGCGCTCCGGGCAGCGATCCGGTTCGCGTACTTTTCGCTTATCGGAACTTTGCGAAGCGAAGCTGATTGGCTCTCCGGTGTCTGTCAACATTCGAAACAGTCCGGTGCGGCCGCCATCTTGTCTCTCGGTAGGATCGAGAGACAAGAGGAGGCCAAAACAAAGGAGGAAATGAAGGAAAGGGGGCAAGGTAGACCCCTTCTGACCCCCTAGGATTGATGAGGGGATATTATAGAGCCACGC
This sequence comes from Lissotriton vulgaris, assembly GCF_964263255.1. Lineage (NCBI taxonomy): Eukaryota > Metazoa > Chordata > Amphibia > Caudata > Salamandridae > Lissotriton > Lissotriton vulgaris. The sequence continues at coordinate 254,706,867 of NC_141698.1, forward strand.
TGGGCCCCAAAAAAAATAAAAAAATAAATCAGTTTTTTTCGCCGTAGAGACGCGTCTTGGTACGCGAACCGGGCAGCTAACCGGGAAGCTAACCGGCAGTGTAACGGGAGTCTGACGAGTAGCTGATTGGCTGTCAACATTGTAAACAGTTCAGAGCGGCCGCCATCTTGTCTCTCGGTAGGATTGAGAGACAAGAGGAGGCCAAAACAAAGGGGGAAATGAAGGAAAGGGGCAAGGTAGACCCCTTCTGACCCCCTAGGATTGATGAGGGGATATTATAGAGCCACGCTGGGCCCAAAAAAAAAAAATCCGATTTTTTCGCCGTAGAGACGCGTCTTGGTACGCGAACCGGGCAGCTAACCGGCAGTGTAACGGGAGTCTGAGGAGAAGATCATTGTAAACAGTCTGGAGCGGCCGCCATCTTGTCTCTCTGTGGGATCGAGAGACAAGAGGTGGAAAAAAGGTGTAAATGAATGAAAGGGGTAAGGCAGACCCCTCCTGAACCCCTAGGATTGATGAGGGGGCTATTAAAGTTCCCTGGGGGGTGAAAAAAAAAATGTGATTTTTCGCGGTAAAGGTGCTTCCTGGTACGTTAACCGGGCAGCTAACCGGCAGCGTAACGGGAGTCCGACATATTGTGTTTTTTGAACGTTTGTGATATGTGCACGTGTGGATTTTGTCTAATTAAGGTTAAAAAAATATATATATAACTTTAAGCGTGTTTTGGCGCGCTTACGTTTTGGGTTTGGTTTGCGCTGCAGAGACGATACGTCACGGTTATGCGATGCATCATGAGGCGTCTCACGGGCTACGTGATACGTCACTTAATAAAGAATATATTTTTATTAGCTTTTAAAAAACCAATGAAATTCACAGAAAAAACCATAGGTTATAGACCATATATAGTTAGGAATTTGCATTTACAAAACCTTGAAAATTCACTGAAAAAAACATAGGTTATAGACCATATATAGTTAGGGATTAGCATTTAAAAACTTTATTTTATTTGCACAAAACCATTGAAATTCCATATATAGTTAGTTGCACTAACTATATATCGCGGACCCGCAATCCACTGCTAATGAAGTCACATATTACATCATTCATGACATGGTCAGTGACATCACTGATGACATCACTGATGACATCTCAAATGACATCACTGATGACATCACTGATGACAACACCCAGTGACTGTATGTTTCTGTAAAGTTAAAATATGTCTTACATATTGAAGAATGAGTGGATGTATAAGTGTCTGGATGAAGGATTTAGTAGGTGCATGACTGACTGTATGAGAGAATGATTAAATGTGTCTCACTGAGTGCATGGGTTAGTGATTAAAGTGTCTTAATTTGGCAATCATTATTTATGTTCTTCTGTAAACTGCTGCATGTTTAAATCAGTAGCTATATCAGTAACTATATGGGTTATTGAATGGTTGCCCAAGTATTTGTATGGGAGACTGAGTATGTGTGTGGGTGGCTGGGAGGTGTATAACTCTGTGCATAGATGTGTGAGCAGTTGATTCCCTAGGTGTATGGCTTCAAAAGTGCATGTAGAAACAGCTGTATGGACAGTTGACTGTGTGCATGAGTATATTGGTTAGTGAATGGATATCTCAGTTCTACATGTCAAAGTAAGTACATATGTAAAACACACTCCATGTGAGAGTTGACATATATAAATAACTGAACATAAGACCCAGTGAATGTGAGAGTGGCTGTATGAATCATTGTGAACTTGTATCAAGGATTGTATAAGAGAGTAAATATGTGTTAGTATATGTTTGAATAAGTAAGGTGTGTATAACTGTATAGTTGAGGAAATGGAGGTGTGATTGATTCTTTGCATGACTGACTAGGTGTGTGAGTAACTCCATGGATGTGTGACAGTCTGTGAGTGCCTGTTTACACTGAGTGTATCTAAGGTTATATTAGAGTCTGAAGATGTATTATCACATAAATGATATCATCAGTGATGTAATCAGTAATGTCAAATGAGATGTCAGTGATGTCATCAGTGATGTCATTTGAGATGTCATCAGTGATGTCATCAGTGATGTCATTTGAGATGTCATCAGTGATGTCATCAGTGATGTCACTGACCATGTCATGAATGATGTAATATGTGACATCATTAGCAGTGGATTGCGGGTCCGCGATATATAGTTAGTGCAACTAACTATATATGGAATTTCAATGGTTTTGTGCAAATAAAATAAAGTTTTTTAAATGCTAATCCCTAACTATATATGGTCTATAACCTATGGTTTTTTCAGTGAATATATATATATATATATATATATATATATATATATATATATATATATTACCTACTGGCGGTCGCCAGTAGGTAGTTATAGTTAGGATAATTTTCAATGTTAAATCTCAACATTCTATTTTGAATAACTTTGGCGCCGGTTGACGAATCTGCCTGAAATTTTCAGGAAAATGGTCTCATGGCGGTCCGGTCCTTCCCTGAAAGTTTGGGGGGGATTCGTCAAGCGGGGGCCGAGATAAAAGGGGGGTCCCAAAACGCGTTTTCCCCATGTTAATTTCCATAGGGCGGTCGATTTCACTTTTAGCCCGAACGGCTGAATGGATTTCCACCAAACTTGGCAAAATTGTAGGGACTGGTAGCCCGATGTGCCTTTGCTATGTCTCAAGATATGTGCTCCAGTGGATTTTGAGTAATTTAGGTTCAAAAAAATATATATATCTATAGGCGCTCTCCCGTGCGCGCACCCGAGTGCGCTCCAGGCGCGGCACGCGACTTGCGCGCAGGAAGCTGATTGGCTCTCAGTTGTCTGTAAACATTCTAAACAGTCCGGAGCGGCCGCCATCTTGTGTCTCGGTAAAATCGAGACACAAGGGGTTTGAAAAAAAAAGGGGCAAATGACCATAAGGGGGAAGAGTAGACCCCCTCTGACCCCCTAGGTTTGATGTAGGGACTAAAATAGGGTCCTGCAGGGCATTAAAATTTTTTTTTCGTTTTGCGCGGGGGAAGCGCATGGTACGCGCACCGGCGAAGCACGGGGAAAATCCAGGATTATATTTATGAAGGCCTTGCGCTGTTAGTTTTGCGCTTCCTGTGCGTCAATTTTTGTGACGCACCAGCGGTGTAAAAAAATGCGCATTGTTATGCAATATTTAAAAAGTGACGCATCTATCTAGATGCGTCACTTTTTAAATATAGTGCAACGAGGTACATTTTATTACACTGCTGGTGTTATGCGTCACTTTTCTGTGCGCACTCCTTATGACATTCCAGATGTGTCATATTTAATGTATGACGAATCATGTTGCAGATACAATATGGCGCAGAGTTTTAAAAAGTGACCCATGTACCTAGATGCGTCACTTTTTAAAAATAGCGTCAGGTATAATGCATGCAGAGGGGGTGTTCTCCCGCAAAAAGCTTTGTAATAGCGACGCAGTGAAATCTTTCAGATTTCACTGCGTCAGTTTTAGGATGCTGTTGCGTCAAAATCTTGTGCCTGCTTTACAGCAGGTGTTAGACTGAGGCAAGACCTTTCATATGCTGCTTTCCCCATTTGAAAGGACACATTACTGGAGTTGCGTCACTTTTGTGACGCACTCCAGCAATGCGTTACTTGGAATGTCATAAGGAGTGCGCACAGAAAAGTGACGCATTGCACCAGTAGTGTAAAAAAATGTGCCGCGTTGCGTTATATTTAAAAAGTGAGGTATCTAGGTAGATGGGTCACTTTTTAAAATCAAGCGCCACATTATATCTGCGTGAGGTATAATGCATGCAGAGGGGGTGTTCTCCCACTAAAAGCTTTGTAATAGCGACGCAGTGAAATGTTTGAGATTTCACTGCGTCACTTTTAGGATGCTGTTGCATCCTTTAAATATAGTGCAACGAGGCACATTTTATTACACTGCTGGTGTGATGCGTCACTTTTCTGTCCACAGTCCTTATGACATTCCAGATGTGTCATATTTAATGTATGACGAATCATGTTGCAAGGAGCTACAGATACGTCAGTATTTCTGACATATGTGTAAACATAAAAGTGATGCGAGGCCGGCGCAAAATTTTGACGCAATAGCATCCTAAAAGTGACGCAGGGAAATCTCATAGATTTCAGTACGTTGTTATTACCAAGCTTTTTGCGCGGGATTGCCCCTCTGCATACAATATACCTGATGCAGATACAATATGGCGCAGAGTTTTAAAAAGTGACCCATGTACCTAGATGCGTCACTTTTTAAAAAATAGTGTCAGGTATAATGCATGCAGAGGGGGTGTTCCTTGCAAAAAGCTTGGTAATAATGACGCAGTGCGTCACTTTTAGGATGCAGTTGCGCCAAAATCTTGCGCCTGCTTCACAGCAAACCTTTCACATGGTGCTTTTTCCATGTGAAAGGACACATTACTGGAGTTGCGTCACTTTTGTGACGCACTCCTGCAATGCGTTACTTTTGTGTTTACAGATATGTCAGAAATACTCCAGTTTATTCACTGTGTCATAACTTTCTTTTCTAACACTCACCTTCTTTCATTCCTCCTACTTCACTTCCTTTCACCTCTCATACCTTTCTGTTCTTTCTTACTCATTCTCCTTTCAATTATCAATGCACTATATTTCACTTACTCTTCATTTTTTAAGATTATAGCTCTTTGATGAGAATTGGAGGTAGTTCTGAAAAGAACTTTTGGTTTTCTTCTTTTAACTGAAGAGGAACAAAAACAGGGAATAGAAACTGCTCAACAGGAGCAAAAAGAAAAGAAAAAAATTAGGGGTGGGAAGGGCAGTGATGGTTCTCCAATGCCCGAACCATGAGCAGGACACTTTGCTCCCCATAGGTGAGGAGTTGATTGCAGTATCTGCATTTGACGACCCCATGGTTGAATGCAGGTTGAATGTTTGCTACCTGCCCCTGAGATTGTTCTCTTCCAGAAGAAGTTGCTCCTCCTGTTGATGTAGAGGCCCCATCTCTGGGAACCTCCTGTGCCAGAGCCCTGACACTTTCCCGGGCAAAATTCTGGGGGTGCCTCCTCTCCACATGTCGGATCATCGTAAAGTTCCCAAAAGAGTATTTTTTTTGGGGGTTACCCCGTGACAGGACCTGTTTGCAGATCCTGCACTCTACTTTTGGTGCATTCACCTTCTTCTGGCCTTCTGGAAACTTAAAAAATTTCCAAATGAAATGTTCCTTCACCTTTGGGGTAGGAGGCTCTTCATCAATGAAGTCATCTTCACTGCTGGATGGTCTGGCAGCCATGATGAATCCAGGAATATGGAGCAGCAAAAAAGGCAGGTCTTTCAGTCACAAAAGTGAAAGAAGAAGTGAAGGAAATGGGTGGGGATTTCATTCATTGTAAAAAAAAACTGTTAGCAACCAATGAAAAGTGTTATTTGAGGGTCACATGACCCGACGCGTTTACGCTGCGCGCTCCGGAGCACTTCCGGGTGCGTTTACGCAGCGCGATCGTAGGCGCTTCCGGGGCGCAAACGTGGCGCGATCGTAGGCGCTTTTCCGTGCGTTTATGCGCCGCGCACGTATGCGCTTCCGAGGGCACTTACGTTGCGCGCCGAAGTGACGTCATCAATCTTTTATAGAAATGCATAATCATTTTCCATATTAAAAAAAACTAATTTTATTTGTATGGTACGAAATGTTTTGCATTATTATTAACTTTTCATTCATATTTTTTTTTCACGAACGACAGTTGCGCTCTGGGTGCGCTTTCAGATGAGCTCTCGGAGAAGCTTACAGGAGAGCTTAGCTGAAAGCTTCCCGGAGCGCGCACCCAGAGCGCAAAAGAAAAAAATTATAAGAAAAAATGAATACTTAAAAAAAAACAGCAAATTGTAAAAAAAAAAAAGGTTAGAAACTCGATATACAAAGGAATTAGCATTTAAAAAACCTATGAAATTCACTGAAAAAACCATAGGTTTCACACCAGTTATAGTTAGGAATTAGCATTTAAAAAACCTATGAAATTCACTGAAAAAACCATAGGTTTCACACCAGTTATAGTTAGGAATTAGCATTTAAAAAACCTATTAAATTCACTGAAAAAACCATAGGTTTCACACCAGTTATAGTTAGCTGGAAATTTTACTGATATAAAACCATTGAAATTCCCACGTTATAGTTAGTCGGACTCACTATAACTTGCGCGTGCAATGCACTGCTGATGACATCACATATTACATCACTCATGACATGGTCAGTGACATCACTCATGACATCACTGATGACACCATCCTTGTGACACAGTGACAGACCTCCTTTCAGTGTAATGTAACCCATGAAACACATATTCAAAAATAGAAACTAATATTTTCAAAAAAGTGGATATACCCATACCAGTTACAACAACCAATTCAGTAATATCACCATCTAATACACATCCACTCATGTGTATGTATATGGGTTATTAGATATTTTTATTAGTATCAGTATGAGTGTCTATATGGTTTGGTGGGGGTATTACTTAGCACATAGATGCATGAGTGACTGACTCTTTGTTTGTATGTGTTTTGAAGACAACATATGTACAGGACTGTATGGGTGGATGAGTGTCTATATGTGTTTGTTAGTGAGTGAATGACTGTCTCACTAGTGTCTTTATCAGTAACTACATATGTTTTAATCTAGTATATATGAATATTGATGTATATAAGTGAGTATATGTGAGAGTAAGAGATTGTAAGAGTTCCTGTTTAAATAAGTATGTGTTTCTATAAGTGATTGTTTAAGAGAATAAATATGTGTAATTTTAAATAGAAGTAAGGTGGAAGTGTGTGTATAACTCTATATTCAAATAAATGGATGTCCAATAGTTTATTTGCACGTGTGAATATGTGTGTGAGTAACTTTTGGATGAATGTCGGTGTGTAACAGGATGTATAGGTGTATCACTTCATATGATGAGTGAGTATATGTATGAGTGACTATATAGAACTGTTGGTGAATGAGTGGATGTGTATATAGGTAGTGGAATTACTGAATTGCTTGTTGTAACTGGTATGGGTATATCCACTTTTTTGAAAATATTAGTTTCTATTTTTGAATATGTGTTTCATGGGTTACATTACACTGAAAGGAGGTCTGTCACTGTGTCACAAGGATGGTGTCATGAGTGATGTCACTGACCATGTCATGAGTGATGTAATATGTGATGTCATCAGCAGTGCATTGCACGCGCAAGTTATAGTGAGTCCGACTAACTATAACGTGGGAATTTCAATGGTTTTATATCAGTAAAATTTCCAGCTAACTATAACTGGTGTGAAACCTATGGTTTTTTCAGTGAATTTAATAGGTTTTTTAAATGCTAATTCCTAACTATAACTGGTGTGAAACCTATGGTTTTTTCAGTGAATATATATATATATATATATATATATATATATATATCTTGAAGTAATTTTTAACAAAAAGGGCTCTTTCAAGCAACATAAAATGGATTTACAAAGGAAAGGAAATTCCTTACTCTCAGCATTTCGTTCCCTACAGAGGTCACTGGGATGATTCAGCCACCAACTACCATTAAAGATAATATCTGCAAAGCTTTTACCAATTATCTCGAATCGGAGCGAAGCGATACGAGGTAAAGATGAAGTAATATTAAATAAAATTGTTTCTAAAATATTTAGATCTCTGTTTAAATTACCATGGATCTCAACACCAGCTCAGATAAGATTAGAATTTGGCCTGTTAAACCAAATAATTGAACAATAAGGATCGTATGTTAAAACCTGGAAAAGAATAAAATCAAATACTTCAAACCGGTAAGATCAAGCCCTTTGGCATGAAGTTCAAACAAATCCTAATTCACCAACATGGAAGTACTTAACTGACGCATAGAAGATTTTTCCATCAATTCTCAATGGAATAATGACTCCAGCAATTTAAAAAAAGCATCAATGGCTTAATGAAAAAACCATCAATGTTAAAGGGCAAAACATTATTTGTATCTAGGTCACATGCCTGGATGGTTATAAATAATTGTAAAATCCTGTAACCACAGTTCTATTTAGAGTCAAGATGGTCCCCGCTACAAAAAACAAGGTTTCGTAAGAGCACAATTTGGAATACTTCCAGGCCTCACTCATAAAATGCCATGGTTGAGACAAACAACATCTACCTCCTGTAGACTGTGTAAACTTGGCAAAGAGAACATCATTCATTTAATTTGTATATGCCTGTCTTTATTGAATATAAGGTGAAGGTTGCTAAGGATACCGTTTAACCAGCAGGACTTTTGTTCATGCTGACAAGCGGTGATAGCATGTCTTAATCCATCTGATACAGCCCTGGTCAAGGTCAAAAGATAATTTATTCGGCCACTAAAAGACATAGAAGCAAACATTTAAAAAGAACATTTGATCAAAGGTACAGTAACTTAAAACACCATGTCACAGATGAAATAAAAGAAAGCCAAATCATACAGATAAATAAGCTAAAATCAGCTATAAAATCAATAAAAAGACAAACACAGTTATTTCCAAGGCTAAGTTTGTAAACATCAAGGGATACAATGTATAAAGTGCTACAGTGCTGAAGTATTACATTGATCACTATGATGTGGTGTGGCGTAAAGGACATCGGGTAACACATAGTGATCCCTGGACGTATCCAGTAGAGACATCCCTGGACATAGCAGGTAGAGACAGACTAGATACTGCGAAGACAACCTTTTCCTGTGTCTAATGGCCCCTGTTCAATAGCTTGCACTGCTAACGCAGACCATAGGGAAGATAACATTTAAAGATATAATAATGCGGGCCTTACTTGGGCGAATTGACATTTTCTGAGTAACAGAAGTAAAAACTTATAGGCACAGGGGGGGTCATAATAGTCACAGCAAAAAATAAAATGTAGGGTGTCCTGCTCTGAAAATTTGTCACATGGACAGGGCTTTTGTGTGCCAGGTTTCATATATATATTTTGTGGGACGCCAATAACCAGGGGACTAGGTTCAGATGGAATTTAGTTAACACAAAGCGCTGATAAGCATTGCTAACAAGTAGTAGGTATGGTTGTACCTGTAGGCACAAGCTCAGTGTGACAAACCCTCTCACAGAAGGCTTAGCTAACTCCATCCCTATCCTAAGCCCCTGCTGTTTAGCCGAGAACTGCTGTTTGATATCTCTGATGGCTACCAGGCCTAGTTGCCTGGGATTTAGATATAAATCAAGGCAGCCTAGCCATTTTGTCTGTTCCATGATATATTTAAGCCAAGGAATGCATAGAGCCCTCTTGAGTATGGTGCAATCCATCATAATAAGTTGGGGTAGAACAGGCCTGGATTTTCAGCCAGTGCAACAGTGGGACTACCGCTGTCAGGTCTGAGATAAACCCCACACCAATCTCCTCATGTAGACTAAATGCCGGGGCGGTAGACCGGACTGCGAAAAGCCTATGCACTAATTTATTCTCGCCCCCTGGATGTCCCTCACATCCTTATAGCCCCAGATATCACACCCATATGTGGCTATAAGCATACATTTTTCTTTATAGATATTCAGCAGGGCTAGGATTGCTTTCGACCCCAATCTTTTAGAAAAGTCCAGTGTGGCACCAGCCGCTCTAGCTAAACCATTCTTTTTATGTATTCTTTCTGTGCCTCAAGACCCTCACTGTTGAGATGTCTTTACAGCTGGATTATAAAAAGTCCCCTGGCTTAATACAACAAGGGGGCCAAAGTGTTTCCCTGTTGGACCACTCTCTTAACTGCCCAGGGATTTATCAAACCTCCATCCTCATTAAATCTTACCACTGCTGTGGTGTTTTCATGGGCGGCATGTAAAAAGGCAACCAATTCTGTGTGGTTGACCCATGTCTCATAGGGTCAACCATAATTTAGATCTGTTTACGTGGTCAAATGCTGATTTTAGGTCCATAAAAGCCATGTGTAAAATTCCCCTCTTGGCAATAGTGTATTTCCAAATCACTAAGTGAACGTTAAGACGTTGATCAAGCATCCCTTTTCCCCACCTAAAATCATATTGTAGGTCTGAGATGACATTAAAATGGTCAAGGTACACTGTTAGACGATCCAATATCACTGTACTGAATTGTATGTTTGAAAAATTGATGAGAGCAGTGGAAATGAAAATGCATTTATTATATGACCTTACCTTTAGCCCTAGCCATGAATGTTTTCTTATTTAATATAATTGTAATATGTTAATTGCTCTTTTTAACAATTCTAGTGATTTTCCAATTATGGTTAAATTGATTTCTTTTATGATGTTTGTATTTTTTCAAATCTTATAAGATTTTTACTAATCAACAAGAAACTAAACTCACATAATTACAGTAAATGTATCTCCTTACCAGTCCAGGTTGTTTCTTCTGTCTCTGAGTGATCCTTTATCTGAAAAATACAAACCAAATTGTTTCATAGAAAATGAAACTGTGAGTTACCAAAACACAAATTCCTGAAATGTTTAGTATTTCCTTATACAACATATTCTGATTGATAGAAAATAAATGTTTGTGCTTTTACTCCATCCACCACCAAAAATTGTTCAAACTTTTCCAATTACATTCTAAAGCAACGTCCCAGCTTTTAAACAAGTGACAGTTTTTAAAGCATACTCTCACCTGTTGTGTGCATGTTAGCCAATCAGACAACAGGACTTAAACTTTGTTAAGTCCTGATACTGATCAGCTGCAAGGAAAATGTCCCTTTTCACAAAGGCATTTCCAGTTCTTTTGCTGAATTTTGTTGCTCGTTTTTAAACTTAGCACACTGGGGCACTGCTATCCAGTGTATGTGCTGTGACCCATAAAGCATGTAGAATGTGGCTAATCCGTAGTTGTAATATTTTAGTTCCTTACAAGGCCATAGAATATGCTGTGGAAACTTCACCCATGACATCGAAAGTTAAATGTCACCAATAGACTGCAGCTCGTAGTGTGCTACTCAGTGGTGTGAAAAGGAAAACCTGGCTTCAGGCCTACCATTGTAGCCTGACTGCTGTAGGGTAAACCTGCAGTACAATCAGTTAAAATAACCCTTTTTAACGGGCAGACCCCTCACTTTGAAATATTGGAAAGTTGCCTCTATGCAGCCCACAGGGGAGGGAGCAATGTATTTAAAAGTGAGTCATGTAGAAAATGAATGTTAACATGTCCCTACAATGACAAAGCCCACAAAATATTTTCTTTGTAGAAAGCCTAGCTGTTACTGTGTAGAAAACCAGATAGCAGATTAAAATACTAAGATTGCTAATTCTTGAAGGAGGCTAACTAGAAAAATAATGAACAATCTATTTTTATTAGCTATTAAAATTCAACATCAATGTAAAGTTGGATTTTTAATAAGGATTAAGGAGAAGTAACTTTTAGAATGCTACCCTTTACCTGTCGACTTTTAAGATGGTTATTTTATATTTGCTCTACAGTTACTCTCTGTCAGTCTTTAGCCTTGAATGAGGTGTGAATGAGGTATCACATTTCTCCCAGAAGTATGCAATAGGTTGAATGTAATGGGTTGAGAAGGTTTCACTTAACTCAAGAAAATGTACAGGGTGAAGACTGTGCCCCTCCTATCAACACGTTAGACTTCAGTCCTTCATGACCGGTATATCTGAAGAGCATTTAAAATGTTTTCAGACTTCAAAGGGAGCAAACAAAATGCTAGGAAAATTTGTGTGTACCATCTGTCTGGTTTCTGAAGTTCCAAGAGACCCAACCTTTGTTTTACTAGATGTATTGGTTTATTGTGGCTGCTTCAAACTGGATTATAAAGCACACCAAGACACTATGAGTTAGTACTATTTAGAATATGATGCGCACAAACATGTAAAACAAGCCACAATATGTTTAAATGAGTAAGTGGCCTTCATGGTATACTAAACAATTGCTAAGCGCATTGCCAGAAGCAATTTACTGACATCAACATACAGACCAAATACTAGGCAGCTATGTAGACACAAAAATGGGTACAGACCCATCTAAAGCATCTCCCATGCAACCCAATTATTATTGGTATTTAACCCCTTCGATGCTGATGACAAGCTCAGCTCGTCATCAGCTACGGTGCTCGTCTGCTGATGACGAGCTGAGCTCGTCATGTTACTCGAGATTTTCGAAAACCTAGCACACAGCGGGAAAACCGCTAGCAGTTAAGGTGTTAATCTCACTCCAGCTATTTTTTTAGGCAATCATGCATAATAAGAAACATGCTAATCCACTCTCACATTCACATTACCTTTCAACATTTCAACTATGACTGCCAGTGGATGGAAGGAGGAGGGTTAATATTGCATTCGAAACGTAACTCGTAATATTGCCATTGTTTAGGGTTTTGTCTTCTGTCTCATATAAGGACTTTAAATAGTGTTTTTTTCAGTTAAAAGAAACACTTTAGCTACATTTGCAAAATCTGAGTGACATGTTTCCACTTGCTATGCAATTCAGCCAAGTTTTGGCATTATAAGTTTCAGTGACATTCATTTATTAAAGGAAGAATTATGGATGGATCAAAAAGAAGTGTTTTTCGTTTTCATTTCTATTGGAAATGTAACACTGCGCTACAGAAAACTTTGTCAAATAGGTTTACACCAAGCTTGGCTTGCAAGTGGATCTTCGCTCACAAATTGTGTGTGTGATTTACTGTTAATGCTTTCAGTGGATGTTCAATTTTTGCATTGGAAAAGAGTATTAGACAAGCATCAGGTGGTTAATTGCATGCCCATCATGACATTTCAAAATGCATTTTTTGTTTGTCCTGTATCTTTAACACCATTTGATGAAGATGCACTAAATTTGAAGGCACTTAGGATGCTTACATTAATTTTGGTATTTTCAGTTTTCAGTATATCCCTGAGGGAGGGCACCACTAGAGGTTGGTTGAAAAGTGTTTGTTTGTTTGCTAATAAAACAGAGAACACCTTTTTATTTGCTGTCAAGTTTTTCACTGTGTGATGATTACGCATGCAATTTGACACATTGTTAGCAAGTAAAGTAGCCCTCAGCAGGTTTCCTTCAAATCTGACAAAGATGGGCAAAGCAAAAGAGCAAAGAAATCTTTGATAAGCTAATATATTTATGCATTAAGCATTTTCATATAAAATTAGCTAAACACTTAGGTGTAAGAGCACTTTACAACAAACAGGTGTGGGACTAAGAAAATGCAGAACAAGGGTATGGCATAGCAGATGAATGGGGCAAGCGGTGTTGATGTATGATATTAGACATTGGACAGGGAATGTGTTTTTATGGTGTTAGGACAAAAAATTCTGAAACAAAATGGTGATACAAAACTATCATGTCAAGAATATCCGTATATCAAAAATTTTGCAGATATGAATATCCTAGGTAACACTATAGTTTTTAGTGTTGTTTTTAATACCGTTGTAAATATATCATTGTAGAAAATGCTATTGTATGTAATATCGTTTGTAAGTTTTTTTTTTTTTTTTTTTTTTTTTAAATTTGTTTTTTCCTTTTTTTTTTTTTTGTCCTCATTAGCCAATAAAGTCGATCCAACAATGCTTTTGTCCTCTCAGACACGAGGACCGACCCCCCGTAGCCCCTCGGAGCCCAATGTTGAGCTCCAGGTGCCCCGAGAGTCAGCCTCAGTGTCACCAACAGAGCTTGGACGGACATACTCCCTTCAGACCAGTTCGGCCGGATGTCCCGTAGCTAAACGATACCACCATATAGGACAGAGAGATTTTAGGCCTAATCATCGGACCCGGGGAAAAAAAAAAAAAAAAAAAAAAAAAAAAAACCCCGGGTTGTCTAACTATCCCTCGTCCAATCAATCAAAAAGTCCCAAAATTTAAGCGATCGAGGGCTGCATGTTCTCGATAAATCCAACCTTGATGTTGCATAAAGTGAAGACAGCCACTCTGCATGTGTTGGGGGATTTATGTTGACCCAATTTTTACAAATTTCTCTTCTTGCCAGTAGGATGGCATAAAACAGAAAATCTCTCTCTAATCCCTTAATATTGTGGTTTAGTCCAAAAATTATTAAAGACCATGTGCACGGAATCATGATACCAAGAATAGATTCAAGTGTTGTTCTGACTTCATGCCAAAAAGTGGCTATATTTGGACACTCACTAAACATATGAAGGTCTGAAGCTGCTGGTAAAGAGCATTTACAGCAGCACTTCCCTATTTGAAATCTCGACAGTCTTTTAGGGGAGTAATACGCTCTGTGAAGTGTGAAGAAGTGGTTGCGTCTCAACCATGCTGGCTTGATGATTTTGTAAAGAAGGGTGAAAGATTCCTCCCAAATAATCTCTCTATCTGGTTCTCCCTCCACACCCCAAAGTTTTTCCGGGAGGTTAAAATCCCGCTCACCATCCTCTATAATATGCCAATAGAAGAGTGCAACTTCCCTTTTCCCCGCAGGTTTTTCCACTAGGATATTTTCTAAAGGACTCTCCTCGTTTGTAAGTTTTGATTAGTATGTAATGTATTGTAGTGTGTTTGAACGTGTTAATTATGTTTTATTCATGTCTTCAATAAGATTTGTTTTTGCTTACAAAATAGTTGACATTTGTTTTTTGTTGTCAAAATGTACATAATCAATTATTGAATTTGTTTTGTTGCAGGATATTGTTTTTCAGGGGATAAGGGTAGGGAGATTTTTTTTAAATATATATGTTTTTAACTCCAATGGTTATGTAATGATACAACATGCTAATTATTAATCTATTATTCTTAAATATGTTTTATCATATTTTTTATACATTTCAATGTGATAATATTTAAGATATATTATAATATTAATTCATGTTTAATATAACACTATATATACAATTTTCACACCATTAAAACATTTGCATGAAGTAGATTTATTTTTAAATATATATATGTTAAAATAAAAAATTAACATTGTTTTTTTACAATTATTTACACTTGTATAAAACTGGTATTTTTTTTATAACACATTAATTTTCATGTTAAGATAAATTTCTTTAAAATATTATTATTAATATTATTTCAATGTATGGTTGTTAATTTTATATTATAACATTTATTTTCTTATTGTTTTTTAAATAGGGAATGGTCATTTTTTATAGTAGTTAAAATAGTAAATGTATCATTCAAAATATAAAAATGTATATAAAGGTTTGCAGTTTAAGTAAGTGTGTTTAGATGACATTTTAGTTCATTTTATATAAATAAATATGTGAAAATATGGAATTTTAATTGTGTATGTAATCAAAGAGGCTCCTCCACTAAGGCAGAGGGGCGTCGCCCCACTCCCTCCAACCAGGAAAAGAAAGGAAAAAAATGATAATAACATAATGTTATTATCATTTGATTTTGTCCTCCTGCTGTGGCAGCTTGCATGAAGGGGTGGGGCTGCAAAGCAGGGGAGGAGTTGTTTGCCCACTCCAATGTGCACAATGACTGTTTGGTCGGCCCTCTTGGGCTGCAAAAACAGTCATGCATGTATTACAGCCTGCATGAAGAACATGCCCACCCCTCCAGCCCCTGGCTGAGTGCCGTGTCACGGTGTTCAGACCAATCACAATGCTGCATTGTGGTGTTGTGATTGACTTTGGGGGTGGAGCCTGGCTGTGTGCTTCCTGTTCCTGAAGTCGGAAGCAGGAGATCAGGATCAGAGATGCAGGACTTGACAGCAGCAATGTAAGTGTTATTTTATTTATTTGTTTAAATCACACATTGGCGCCCGTGTCCGCCCGCCCCCGCTTGCCGTGCTGGCCACCAATAGTATGTAACATTTTCATTTTGTGATAGGTTATGCAACATGTTTTATTGCTAAGTGGATTTAGTAAATATCAAGTGTTCAAAACCATCCCCCAACATGGTAGTATTTGAGTGGGGATGGTAAATGTCACCCCTGTAGTGTCTAACACCATTCCATATAATAATATTGGATTGGAAATAGTAAACGTCACCCCTTTAGTTTTCAACCCCTTCCCAAATTGGTTTAGTCTGTCAATGCCCCCGGAGATACTCTCATTCGAACGACTTGTCCTACGTGAAGTACTGGATCTCCAGATGCAATTTGAATATGTCTCTTACAACCTCCCCTTGGTGGAGAAACAAGCTCTCCTCATCGTCAAGGATAAAACTGATCTCATCATCAAACCTGCAGATAAGGGAGGGGGTATCATGGTCAATCGATGCCGAAATGCATGGCCTTGAAATGAAGAGACAACTATCCAACCCGCTACATTATCGCAAACTTACAAAAGACCCATTACAAGAGTTGAAAACTAAGATCCAGCAAGTTACCAGCCGAGCAAGGTCTGAGGGTATCATCTCACAGAAGGAGTTTGCATTTTTGAACAACCCACATCGCCGAATGCTAGTGATTTATGTACTACCCAAGGTCCATAAAGACAGCAACAATCCCCCTGGACGCCACATTGTTTCTGGGTGTGGTTCCATCCTTGAACCATTGGGCAAGTATAGCAACGCTGTCATCAAAGAATTTGTTCCATTGACAGAAACATTCATACGTGATAACACGGATCTCACTAAAACCATTGAGGACAGGCCCTTTGAAGTCAACACTGAACTCATGGTGGGACTCAATATAGAGTCTCTTTACACCAACATCCCCAATGAGGAGGGTCTCTTAGCTATTGAATTACTACTCGAGAAAAGACCCAGACCCACCCTGATCCCACTGACTTTGTCATGGATCTAGTGCACATCACCCTGGGGAATAATTACTTTCTTTACCCGTACACATTGTATTTACAAATCAAAGGTGTCTCCATGGGCGCTTGTTTTGCCCCCAATTTAGGTATTCTTTTTGTATATAATCCTGAAATGACACATACTCACCCCTATCAATTCATGCCATACACCGATGTGCCTTTGGTGGCACTACATAAACAACATTCTCCTGTTGTGGAAGGGCCAGTCTGACTCTTTGAATTCCTTTGTTCATTGGCTGAACCAATCTCAACCTCACCTAAAATTCAGACGACAGATCCAATGACCTACCTTTCCTAGATATCACCATCCATGCAGAAGATAGAGAAATCGGAACAACTCTGTACTGAAAACCCACAGTACGCAGTACATTATTGCATTACTCCCACCCACGCAGCCTTAGACATAGCCTACCCTACTTACAATTTTTGCGCATTCGCAGAAATTGCAATTGGCAGAAAGAATACTTCCGGGAATCAGACATCCTCCCCGACAATCTAGTCTCCAGAGATTATCCAGCCCCCTTGGTCTGACGTGCCCGCAAGAGAGCATGGTACTGCCATCAAGATGACCTCCTCACATCCCAGCCCACATTTTTTTTACCCGTATCCCCTTTGTGACTAAATTCAGCCTGTGCAGTAACCAAGTCAAGAAGATCATCACAGGAATTGATCCATATTGAGAACCCAAAAGGTGTTCCAAGAACCTCCTCTCTTCTCCTAAC
The DNA here is from genome assembly GCF_964263255.1 of Lissotriton vulgaris. Taxonomy (NCBI): domain Eukaryota; kingdom Metazoa; phylum Chordata; class Amphibia; order Caudata; family Salamandridae; genus Lissotriton; species Lissotriton vulgaris. The sequence goes on from NC_141698.1 coordinate 254,724,242, forward strand.
AATGAGAGGATAACCTGGCCAATCATCTTGTCTATGATATCACTTGGCCGACAAAACCCACTCAACAAAACTCCATTACTGTTGCATGTGGTATCCCACCTTTGATAGGACATTACAGGTGCTAATCCTGTGTTATGTGTGATCTCACATAGAATATTTAAGAAAATCAAGGTCAACAACAAGACCTATCCACTAAAAACGTTCACCAACTGCAGATCCCAAAATGTGATCTACGCAATTCGATGCCCTTGTGACCTCATATACATTGGCCAAACGACCCAAATGGTAAAGCAGAGAATAATACAACACAAAAGCAGAATGAGTTGAAGAGTCCTGACTGCCCCTTTGGTGACACACTACCTTGAAAAACATCACAATTAACTAGAAATCACCTGGCAGGTGATCGGTCAACCTTTACTACCAATCAGGGGCGGTAACCTCCAGACCTTACTAAACAGGAGTGAATGCAAATGGATCACACGCTGCAATTCAGTAGACCAGGGCCTAAACACCATTGATGAATGGAACAGTACAGTACAAATATAACCCTGAACTCAAACCTCCATGTACTGACCTTCGCACCTGCTCTGCCATCTGCCATCTGCGACCCTGGACCTTGGACATACACTGCTTCCCTCCAAACAGACAAAATACTTCCCTCCCTAAACACCCTGACTAGTTACCCAATGTTATGTTCCAAACTGAGTCATGTGTTATCCCATACAACATTTTACTTTACCAATATCCTTCTGAATTTCCTTCTTTAAACTGAAGTGTCTCTCATCTTATGATACATTATAACTTTTGGATTATGGTGTTACAGCCTTATTTACTATTGTCATGTACATTTTTACATTGCTTTATATTTCATTTACATTACACCCCTGTTTAGGATTCCACTGGCGTGCCGTAAAACAATTTATTTTGTCTACCAGTAATAATTACTCTTTGCCAGGCAATTCGACCTTCACTTGTATTCACATTCTAATACATCCTCAGTCAGGGGTATCCCGAACTGCCAAATAGTCCTTTCTCCCTTTCCTCAACCCTCCCTCCCTTACACGTCCCTCCTCCAAATACTACACCACATCCGGGCGTCCTTAACTACACCCCACCCACTCATGTGCGGTCACATGACAGGCTGACGAACTGTTCCCAGGGATGCGGTGTATTAACCCTGACCGTCTTCCACATTCACTCGAGATACATTCCGAGACCACACACGTACATGGGGCCAGAATCTGAACCCAGCGCTCCTCCAGCCATTGGATTAATTCCCTTCACAAAGTTCTTCTCCACAACGATAAGCCCGCATATCGCCATTGTCCACGATGGCTTCCCTCAGCGTCATTACCTCCGATGCCCGCAATCTCTAACACGCATTTTCCCCTGTACCTAGGTACCCTCTCTGGGACCAACGCAGTGGATCGGGGACCCGACCCTACTACCCGCATCTTCAAGCTCCACATTTGTGGATACAATGTGAGTTTACCTCCCACCTGTGCGTTCACTGACACCACAGGCTTCGCTACTTAGCTAATTTCCTTCTCTCCCCCCTTTCCTAGGATAATTTGATTGCTCAGTCCACCCCAATTAAATGCCTTCTTACGCTGCACCTTTCCCATGATTTCATCCTATTCACGCCGGTACTTCTTTCCCTCTGGGTGAGTCTCTCGTTTTTCCGCCAGTGTTTCAGCCTGCACCACCCCACACTTTGTCAATCTATACATGACCATCCTTTTCATTCCCAGGAGAGTGCAAAACCTCCCCTGTCTTCATGCGGATCGCGCCCAAGGTCCCACTACACACGCTGGTACTTTGACCAAGCAGTTGCCATACCTGTCAGCCTTCTCACCTCGACCTACAGATAGGCCGCTTTCTTCCCACCTCACACTTTTTATAGCCCCTGCGCCCCTTTCCCCTTGTTCCCTCCCTGAACTCTCCCTTTCCTCTCCAATACAGCATCCCAATTTTGGCAACCTGGTCCTGAGGATGATCCTGAAAAAATAAGATTGAAATGCCTTCGACCAATGTAACAGCACAACTCATTGCGCACATTCTACTTTGGTTCATAAAAAGTTTAAAATCTTTTTGAATCACTGTAAACAACTATTCTTGCTGAACCATTGATCCGTGTACATATTTTTCATCACCTTGTCACCTTGCGTCTCTCGCTGTGTTTATCACTTGTCACTTGCGCCGTCACTCATTGTACCACAAGTACAATGTGCACTATGTTCCTTTGGGTTGCCGTCGCAATTTATGCTCACAGTGCTGATATAGCTGTTTTGTATGAACTGTAGTTTTAAAAATATGATGCCATGAGCACTTTTGAAAAACTACCAGGAGTCTCCCCATTTTCTTTCTTCCTTGTAATGTTGTATACATACACATGTATCTGCCTTCCTCATTGAATCCGGTTAAGACATTGTTGTGTAAATTTCGCACCCTTTATTGTTCAACACCTTCCTCAAATTGGTTTAGGTTTGAGTGGGAATAGTAAATATTACCACTTTAGTGTCCAATTTTATCTGACAAGGACAAAACAAAGCCACCACAATCGTGTCCCTGGATTCCCCCACCAGTTTTTCCAGAAGCTTGGGAATCAGAGGAATGGGGGAGTTGGCATACAGAAATGACCGTGGCCAAGAGGACAGTAACGCACCCTCCACCCAAGTCCTCTCCTGAGGACCTCATGCACAAAAGAGGTAAAATTGGGTGTTGAGGGAGGAGGCAAGCAAACCCAAACTCAGCTTCCCAAACCTGCCACAAATCTGGAGAAAGACATCTAATAAGATGAAGGAAACATGTTGCTGAGGGAATCTGCTACCACAATCATTACCCTCAGATGTGAACTGCACAAAGGGAGACCAACCAAACAACTGGGCTGCAACACAGTTCACTGACCTGGTCCTGGACCACCCCGGTTGCTGAGAAAAGACATAGGCACCATACTGTCTCCCTCAGCCATTAGATTGCAACATTCCGCAAAGTGACAAAACTCCAAGAGAGCTTGATACACTGCCATGGACTCCCTCCACTTGGAGGATCACCTGCAATCTTGGAGAGACCACGTGGCATGAAGAGACTTCTTCTCCAGAGTAACCCTCCAACCATATGAACTGGCATCTGTTGTCAAGACCTTTGGGGTATCTGGATGTGGCCAAACCCCTCTGTTCAGACAGGAGGAGTCTAGCCACAACTGAAGTTCCTGATGAATGTCCAGTGTCACCGGAACCAGAACCTTGTAATCCACTGATGCAGAGCCCAACCAGGAATTCAGAAGAGTCCAAAATGTCCTGAAATGGAACCTGTCTCATTGGACCATGATCAGAGTCACCGCCATATGCCCCACAAGCTTCAAACAAACCCTCACAGGAAGGGACTGGCTGAGGAAGCTGGGAGAGCCAGGCACTGCAAAACCAACACCCTGCCCTCTGCCAGGAAGACCTTGTTGAGAGCAGTCCGAAACCTGGCCACTACGAAATACAGATCCTGCAATGGGACCAACCTGCACTTCTTAAGATTGACAAGGAACCCATGCCTCTGAACTTCACTGCAAACCACTTTGAGTTCCTGACACATCTGAGCCCGTGAAGGAGCATGGAGAACTCAGTCATCTAAATAGGGGTACATTCAAGTCCCCTGAAGATGCAATGAGGGGAGCCACCAACTTGATTTATACTCAAAGAGACATCTTGAACTGAAGTACCTTGAATTGAAAATTCTGATTTTGAATACAAAATCTCAGGTACTTCTTGTTAGGCTTGGCTTTTTCAGCGGTTCCCAGACTTTTTGCTTTTTTGGCCTCCTGTTTGTGACCTTTTTTATGTTGGTTTTATGACTCTGGGCACTTTACCACAGGTATTTTGTGCTAAAGTACATATGCTCTCCAGGCAAATTATGTTATTGATTGGTGATTCCATGATTGACATATTTGATTTACTCGTAATCCCTAGTACAGTGTACCGTGTGTGCTCAGGGTCTGTAAATCAAGTGCTACAAGTGGGACTGCATTACAAAAAACAATTTGATGGACAGAATGTAGATCAATGTCTTACATTCACCCCAGTACAAGGATCTGGGCCTAAATCCATCGTTTTTTGCACTCTACACCACCCTGGGTCAGATAATGGCTCTATGCAAATCAGCTCTGACCCTGTGCCCCATGGGAACAGTCCAGTCCGAAATACAACAGCCATATCTTTCCCAGACCGGAATCAAGCATCCGAAGACCGGACCGGTTTCGAGGTAACACCTCTCATCAGCCCGGCTAGCTTGACTCCAGTGGTGTGGAGGCTCTGGGACCCACGTCTGAGCTACCCCAGTACACTCAGGGAGAAAATTACAAAAAACAATTTGATGGACAGAATGTAGATCAATGTCTTACATTCACCCCAGTACAAGGATCTGGGCCTAAATCCATAGTTTTTTGCACTCTACACCACCCTGGGTCAGATAATGGCTTTATGCAAATCAGCTCTGACCCTGTGCCCCATGGGAACAGTCCAGTCCGAAATACAACAGCCATATCTTTCCCAGACCGGAATCAAGCATCCGAAGACCGGACCGGTTTCGAGGTAACACCTCTCATCAGCCCGGCTAGCTTGACTCCAGTGGTGTGGAGGCTCTGGGACCCACGTCTGAGCTACCCCAGTACACTCAGGGAGAAAATTACAAAAAACAATTTGATGGACAGAATGTAGATCAATGTCTTACATTCACCCCAGTACAAGGATCTGGGCCTAAATCCATCGTTTTTTGCACTCCACACCACCCTGGGTCAGATAATGGCTTTATGCAAATCAGCTCTGACCCTGTGCCCCATGGGAACAGTCCAGTCCGAACTACAACAGACATATCTTTCCCAGACCGGAATCAAGCATCCGAGGACCGGACCGGTTTCGAGGTAACACCTCTCATCAGCCCAGCTAGCTTGACTCCAGTGGTGTGGAGGCTCTGGGACCCACGTCTGAGCTACCCCAGTACACTCAGGGAGAAAATTACAAAAAACAATTTGATGGACAGAATGTAGATCAATGTCTTAAATTCACCCCAGTACAAGGATCTGGGCCTAAATCCATCGTTTTTTGCCCTCCACACCACCCTGGGTCAGATAATGGCTTTATGCAAATCAGCTCTGACCCTGTGCCCAATGGGAACAGTCCAGTCCGAACTACAACAGCCATATCTTTCCCAGACCGGAATCAAGCATCCGAGGACCGGACCCGTTTCGAGGTAACACCTCTCATCAGCCCCGCTAGCTTGACTCCAGTGGTGTGGAGGCTCTGGGACCCACGTCTGACCTACCCCAGTACACTCAGGGAGAAAATTTAAAAAAACAATTTGATGGACAAAATGTAGATCAATGTCTTACATTCACCCCAGTACAAGGAGCTGGGCCTAAATCCATCGTTTTTTGCACTCCACACCACCCTGGGTCAGATAATGGCTTTATGCAAATCAGCTCTGACCCTGTGCCCCATGGGAACAGTCCAGTCCGAACTACAACAGCCATATCTTTCCCAGACCGGAATCAAGCATCCGAGGACCGGACCGGTTTCGAGGTAACACCTCTCATCAGCCCGGCTAGCTTGACTCCAGTGGTGTGGAGGCTCTGGGACCCACGTCTGAGCTACCCCAGTACACTCAGGGAGAAAATTACACAAACAATTTGATGGACAGAATGTAGATCAATGTCTTACATTCACCCCAGTACAAGGATCTGAGCCTAAATCCATCGTTTTTTGCACTCCACACCACCCTGGGTCAGATAATGGCTTTATGCAAATCAGCTCTGACCCTGTGCCCCATGTTGGTGTGGAGTGCAAAAAAACGATGGATTTGGGCCCAGATTTTTTGACTGGGGGAATGTGTGACATTGATCCACATTCGGTCCATCACTTGTTGTTTTTGCAATTGCCGCCCTAAGTGCGCTGGGGATGCCCAGACGTGGGTCCCAGGCACTCCACACCACTTGGAGTCAAGCTAGCCGGGCTGATGAGAGGTGTTACCTCGAAACCGGTCCGGTCCTCGGATGCTTGATTCCGTTCTGGGAAGGACATGGCTTTTGTAGTTCGGACTGGACTGTTCCCATGGGGCAACAGGGTCAGAGCTGATTTGCATATCGCCATTGTCTAACCCAGGGTGGTGTGGAGTGCAAAAAAACGATGGATTTGGGCCCAGATCTTTTGACTGGGGGAATGTGTGACATCGATCCACATTCGGTCTATCACTTGTTGTTTTTGCAATTGCCGCCACAAGTGGGACTGCAGCACTGATTGTGACACCCACATTTGCAGCTTGTAAATGTAACTCAGACCTGCCACTGCAGTGTCTGTTCGTAGTTTGGTTCTGACATGTCAACCTGGCAAGTGCACCCACTTGTCTGGCCCTAATATTCCCTTTTCTTACATGTAAGTCACACCTAAGGGAGGCCCGAGGTGGTCCCATGGGCAGGGTGCAGTGTATGTGAAAGGTATTACATGTACTGGTGTGTGTGATGTCCTGGCAGTGAATTACAGTGCATTTCATTTTTTACAATTTAAAGGCTATCCATCCCATCAGATATATTGGCAGTTTACTTATAACATCCAATAGGTATATCTTCCCATTGGGACAAGATAGAAAGTTGGAGTTTAGTGTGTCTGAACTCACAATATAAAAATGCATCTTCTAGTAAAGATGATTTTTATATTGTGTGTTTGAAACTACCACATGTAGAAAGTAGATTTTTCTTGCTTAACCATCCTATGTGCCTCTGCTGAGTTGTGTTTTGACTGTCCGGGTTTGGAGTGACAGGGGCTGGAGATGCGCATTCTCTCAGACAGCCACTCGGGGGAGGGCGTTGATGTGTGTACTGCCTTTCCTGAATGAGTCAGAGCTGGGCTGAATATACCTTGGCAGCATTCAGAGTAGTGGGGAGATTTTTCACTAGCACCTAAATAGGCCTGGTTTGCATTTAGAGTGGTGGGAGGAGATTTCCAATGTACCTGAACAGTCCCTGTCTGCCTTTGACAATGCTGTCTCCACCTCCTACCAGAAGGCTGGACCAGAGAGGACAGAACTGGTTTTGTCTCAGCACATACCCCCTCTGCTCAAAAGAACACAGAGAAACTGAGTATAAATATTGGGGCCCAGACCCCAGAACTTTATATTACTGCTGAACTAAGATAACCTGCCAGGAAGAAGAGCTGGAAAAGCTGTCAGTAGGAACTGCCCCTTTGCTGCATGCTCTGCTGTGTTGGCCTGCTGCTTGCTGCTTCTGTCATGGGCGGGGAAAGGAATGGATTGTACTTACATCATCCTGCTGTTGGAGATTTTTCAAAGGGCTTGAAGTAGAGCTTGCCTTCTGTTGGAAGTCTGACAGAGACAAAAGAATTCAGAGAACTATCTAGAATCAAGGAACCTGCCAAGAAGGAGAACTGGAAGAACTACCAGGAGGAGTATTGCCCCTTTGCTGTGTTGTTTTGTTGTTGTGTTGGCCTGCAGTTGCTGCTCCTGCCTTGGGCAGTGAAAGGACTGGACTGAACTTTCTTTACTTGTGCTGAGTATCTCCAAGGGCTTGAAGTAGAGCTTGCATCATGTTCTGAAGTCTCAGGTACTGCAAAGACTTCACCAACGTCTGGGTACAGCCTCTGAAACCGTGGTTTCAGTTGTCACAGAGGAAGGAATGCAGCCAACTTCATCACTGGGTCAGTTGCTGGCTCGGTGTCCTGAAGATACCGCCCAGGGCACCGTCCACATCTCACACCGGAACCTTAGTCTCACCAATGACAACAACTGAAGCCACTGCCAGCGTGCAACTGCTTGTACCATGACCTGTGGCAACGCACTACGCACCACGTTGCTTCACTTCACCACCCTGGCTGCATGTTGACTGCGACCTTTGTGACCGCATTGTGGATTGGGGTATCACTAGTAAGTCCCACAATGCACCGCCCCATCCCACGCTGCAGTCTACACTGACTCAATCCAACTCAACCACAACCAGCTCTGTCGCTTGCACATGATTTGTCAGCACTGCCTTCACTCCCCAGGCAGCTTTGGTCTTAACGGCACCACTGGACCACTGTGACCAAGCCGCTGCCTGCACCACAACTTGAGGGCACAGCACGCCACACCGCTCCGTTTCGCATCGCAAACGCGAGGGTTGCCACGACCGATGATCAGCCCACATCACTGTGTTGGCCGTAACACAAAAGGTATTGTTTACGAGACCAACACGGTCAGACGGGACTGTTGGATTCTGTTATTTTCAGTACAGCTGTAGCACCAGACGGTGCTACCGACTTCAATGACCTATGGGCCAGATGTACAATGGTTTTTGCATGCGCAAACAGGTTTGCGAATGCATTTGCGCATGCAAAAACCAATAGTGGTATGCACCAAATTAAAATAGAGAGTCGCAATTTATTTGCGACTCACTATTATGGAATTGACGGTTGCTATTAGCAAGGGGCCTTTCCTTCCTAATAGTGAGTGAAACCCCATGTACAAATGTTTTGCAACCGCAATTGCTATCTCAAAACACTTGCAAATTACCACCCTCTTCAAGAGGGTGGTAATCAGGTCACAAAAGAGAAGGGCCCCACCCCCTTTGCAAATGCATGGGAAAACATTTTTTATGGGCAGGCAGTGGTCCCAGGGGCCACTACCTGCCTTTAAAAAATTAAACAAAAACGTTTCATATTTTTCTTTTGTAAATGCATCCCATTTTCCTTTAACACCTTGGCTGCTATGGCTTTTCCCCTCCGGTGCTGAAAGATCCAGATCTGCACTGTTCATGACGAGCTCAGCTCGTCATAAGCACACGACCAGTGTGCTGCATGACGAGCTGAGCTCGTCATGAGCAGCAAAGGGGTTAATTAAGGAAAACGGGCTGTATTAAAAAAAATATGCTTTATTTAAAAGCAGTCCAAGACATGGTGGTCTGCTGAGCCGAGCAGGCCACCATAGCTGGGAGGGCCTGCCATTCCCAATTGGGTCGCAAATTGCGAGAGGCTCATTCATATTCATGAGCCTCTCAATTAGCGACCCCATTGGGAATCGCTAAGAGTGAGTTACACACTGGTGTACATCCAAAATAGCACCTCACAAATTGCGAGTCGCAAAAAAACTTGCAATTTGCAAGAAGGTATTTTGGGCGTTGTACATCCTGTCCTGTATTTTTTAAGTGTTCTTGCAAATTGCATATTTTTAAGTAACTGTATGTTGGATGTTTATCGTTTTGGTCTTGTTTTGGATATATAGAAATGTTGGATATTTTTCTAAACTGAGGTGGTGTCCTTTTGTAGTGGTTTTACTATATTACTGTTGGTTATGGGCAAATGCTTTATACACTGCCTCTAAGATAAGCTTGACTGCTTGTGCCAAGCTAACAAGGGGTTAAGCCGGGTTTAATTTAGGAGTTTAACTCCATTATCCTCACTAGAAGGAAGGGTCCCTACTTGGACCAAAATGCAAACCATTGCCAACTAGAGACCCCCATTTCTAACACTTCTGATATGTGGGATGGATAGCTACTGGTTGTAGCATCCTGGAGATCCAGTGTACACATAAAGTGGTCCTTGATGACCAGAAGGATCACCTGTTTCAAAGTCTCCCTCTTGAATGCCAATGTCTGCCTGAATTTGGTCAGGGCTTTCAGATTCAAGAACATTGGAAATCCTCCTGTTTATTCCTCCACCAGAAAGACCACCAATGACCCTGACCCAGCTCCATCTTAGGAACCCTCACAATAGCCTGTTGTAGGAAGAGATTCCACCCCCTAAGCCAAAGTCATTTTTTTCTACTTCATCCTGGGCTATGGAGTTGGTCATACCCTGGAATCCCGGGTATGGGGCACACAAACTCGATCTTATGCCCCTCTCTGATGGTGTGAAATGCCCTGTTGTCTGAAGTGGACTCCTGCCACACCATTCTGAAGAGAAGAAACATGCCTTCAACTGCACACCCTGAAGGCATACTCATATACTGTAAACAACGAAGGAGTGACTAAGGTGCAAAACAAAAAGTGATAATCGTGATAGGTACATAAAATCGCGCTTCACTGTGTACTGCACGCGTGATCAATGCTCACACGTGTGCAGTCAGTACAGTGGGGCAGTCTCAAAGTCCCTAAGGGGGCCCGGACAACTGTCTTCTACTAGGAGAAAGTCAGGGCGTTTGCTGGTCACCCTCTGGTGGGTGGAGGGAGAAGACCTTAGTTCTTAGAAGGACCCTCACTCACCACTAGTTGGTGACATGCTTCATCATCGGGTCCCCGCTGGGGTGACCGAATGCCTCCCCAGCGTGCTACGACGCCTGGTTACAGCGGAGCAGGATGTGGTGAGTGCAACAGTGCCCAAATTAGGAAGTGACTAAACGTGATAGTGCAAAAGTGTATTTAGCAATTAAAAAATGCAAGGGTTGTGCCTTTAGAATTTTTTTTTAATAATGGCCAACCTGCATTGGTTAAAAACAAAGTGAGCGGACTCCCCAGGTTCTTAATTAAGGAACCGGAGTCCTAAGTCAGAAGTAAAATTTGGTCGACATGTTTCAGCTGTTTAAATTGCATGTAGCTCAGCTTTCTTCAGGACCTAAAACAGAAGTCCTACGGTGGTGTGCACGCCCTAAGGTGCACCCTACCGTGAGGCTCGAAGTGTGAAAACATTTTGATATAACGTCAAAGGACGGAAAACATTCCATCAACACCACACTACTCGCTCTGGTAGGGGTGTATTAAAAAGGGAACCTGTGAAAAAGAAGGGACAAGAACAAGACCACAAACACATAAACATGAAGGAGAAGAGTTAATTCCTTCTAAGCAAGGTTGTTATCAACATTGGTTTCACATAAGTTCAACTCTGGGCATCATGCACAATTCGTGTGACACCCTTAATGGGGTGCTACCTTATGTTCCTTAATTAGGTGCACCTAAATTAGCTGTCAGAACCAGCCCGATGAATGAGTCCGTGTCCTGAATTATGGAGTAGTGAAATAACAAACCACAGTGATAAGAGGGTATAAGCAAGTGTTTTCCTCTATGTTTGAATTCACACACACACATAAGGGGCCAAGAACCCCCTTCCCAGCGTGAGTAGAGGATGCTTAAAAAACGGGGGGGCGGGGTGGTGGTTGTAAGCAAGCACATCCGCAAGAATTTGCTCATCCACACCCACACAAATGGAGAGAAGAGCCCTTTCCGAGTAGATGAAAAAAGACAATTTGTGAGTGGAAATATGTATTTGAGAAAGAACTCACTTCCTGAGGGAACAGATTGTGCTCCTTCGGAAATGACAGCGTGGGTTGATTTCACGCGGCGCTATACTGCCAAAAGCGAGAAACAACAATCAGAGGGGTGTCTGTTCATGAGGAAATAATTTCGCATAGTAAAAGTTCGCCTCAGATCAGGCGCTCGCCATCATGCTTGTGATCGAGTATCACTTACTTCCACGCCAGCGGCTCCCCACCGTGTACCTACACGGACTGCAGCTGTCTCCCGGGAAAGAAAGAAAAGCGCACCCGGTTGGTTTAAATGACTAAGAAGGCTGGTTGGACGCATCCGCCCTCGTGGGTGCATGACGCTGGGGGAAATGTCGCGTCTTAAAGGCATAGGCACCAGTTTGTAAGGAGGACGGTTTTGATTGGTTACAGGCTACCACGTGGGGGCGGGCTGAACCGGCATTGCGGAGCTGATAGTTTCAAGGTCGGGGATTCGAGTCCCTATGGTGTCACACCCCGAATTGTAAATAAAATTGGTTGATAATAGTGAATGTAAGGCAGAACGATCGTCTGATCTCAGGAATGATACTGCTGATCAGACTTTTTAAGGTGTCCACAGTGACACACCCACGGTTGTGGGTGTGGTTCCTTCGCCTCAAAAAATCCTTTATATTGCTCGGTTTTTGATTTGTTAATTCATAACTAAGCAAAGTGGGCAATGGAAGATATTCTGTGCACAGGTCCCGCATTAAGGTAGAGAAATCAGGAAGGTAATGATCGCCTGTAGAGAGTATGGTGATTCCCACTTTGGATGGAGGATTTTATATGCCCAGGTCCCGCATTAAGATAAAGAAATGCGAGTAGTGGAATGGGTGGTTCCTTGTTCAACACAGTCTGGACTCAGTCCCTGAACTGAGGGTGGACAGGATCCACCTGAAATCAAAAAACAAATTCAGTTTATTATTGAACTTAAGTTATTGGCCATCAGCGTAATACCGTATCCCAAGGTATGTCATCATTGAGGCCTTTCGTGTTGGTGCTCAAACGGTACACCCAACGTTGTTCTTTCTCGAATAGTAGGGACTCTGAACTGCCCTCCAGGTGTTCCAGTATAGTCCATTCGAGGTCATTGGGTGTGTGGTTAGTCTGTAGAAAATGTGCAGTGAGTTTCGTTGTTGTTTTTTTGCAACGAATGTTGCTCCGATGTTCACATATTCTTGTTTTGACACGTCTGGATGTCATCCCAATGTATTGTAACTTGCATCTGCAGGTGATCAGATAAACTACATTTGCTGTGTTACAATTGGTGTGGCTGCGTTGCACCCAGCGTGTGCCATCCGTCAAGTCCAGGAATTTCGTGTGTGAAGTCAGATGGCAAATGCTGCAGTTACCGCAGGGATGGTGGCCTGTTATTGGTGGTAGCCCCCAAGCGTTAAGAACGCTCGGTGGTTGGTTATTGTTATTACTGTTTCTTGGTCGTGTGTGGACCAAAGAGTCTTTTAAATTGGTGGACCTTTTATAGGAAAAAAGTGGTTTTTGCCAGTGTGCCTTATTGCTAGTGATGATTCTCTAGTTTTTCGATATACATCTGCTCACTGCGTTTGATAAAGGATTGAAAGTGGTGACGCATGTGAGGGGAATCTCATTCACCTCTGAAGTGGGGTTGTCTTCCAATAGAGCCTCCCTTTGCTGATTCCGTGCTCTCTTTTGGCTGGTGTTCAGGATCCTTGATGGGTATCCTCTTTTCTCCAATTTTTCAGTTAACACACTTGCCTGTTGTTTGTATGCGGACAGGGTACTACAGTTACGCCATATTCTTAGGTATTGCCCATACGGGAGGTTTTCCCGTAGGGCCGTGGGGTGGTAACTGGTAAAGTGCAACAGGTTGTTTTTTGCTGTCGGCTTGGTGAACGTTTTTGTCTCCAGTCGGTTGCCCTCCCTCTTGATGGTAACGTCTAGAAACGTGAGCTCGTCACGAGAGTCTTCATGAGTGAACCTCAGGTGATCGTCACACGTGTTGATCCAGGTATAGAACTCGAGTAGAGTGGATTCATTCCCATGCCAGATCATGAACACATCATCTATATAACGACGCCATACGGTGATGTTGCTACCGTATGGGTTTGCGGGGTTCAGGATGTGCTTGGACTCGAAGTTGTATACGTAAAGACCAGCTACCGATGGGGCAAAAGTGCTGCCCATTGATGTTCCCGTAGCTTGAAGGTAAAGTTGGCCTTCGTATTCAAAGAAATTCCGTTTAAGGGCAAGAGTGGCACAATCAACTACGAAATCCCGGGAGGTGTTGAAATCCCACACTGCTTGGTCCAACGATTCCTTGACCACTTTAATGGTCTCATCCTAAGGAATGCAGGTATACAGGCTCTCGATGTCCATCGAGACAAGGAAGCACGGAGCATTTGGTAGAGAAATCGTGTTGAGCAGAGACAGAAAACTCTTGGTGTCCTTAAGGTACGTGGTTGTAGATTGTACAATCGGTTTCAAAAAGAAATCACAGTACTGTGAAAGAGGTTCCAGGAGGGATCCTAAACCCGAAACTATCGGTCGTCTCGGGGGGGTGGGGGGGGGGGTTGTGCATTTTTATGTGTTTTTGGTAACACATAAAAGTAAGGGACCCGTCCTTCACCGTATGGCGTCGTTATATAGATGATGTGTTCATGCTCTGGCATGGGAATGAATCCACTCTACTCGAGTTCTATACCTGGATCAACACGTGTGACGATCACCTGAGGTTCACTCATGAACACTCTCGTGACGAGCTCACGTTTCTAGACGTTACCATCAAGAGGGAGGGCAACCGACTGGAGACAAAAACGTTCACCAAGCCGACAGCAAAAAACAACCTGTTGCACTTTACCAGTTACCACCCAAGGGCCCTACGGGAAAACCTCCCGTATGGGCAATACCTAAGAATACGGCGTAACTGTAGTACCCTGTCCACATACAAACAACAGGCAAGTGTGTTAACTGAAAAATTGGAGAAAAGAGGATACCAATCAAGGATCCTGAACACCAGCCAAAAGAGAGCACGGAATCAGCAAAGGGAGGCTCTATTGGAAGACAACCCCACTTCAGAGGTGAATGAGATTCCCCTCACATGCGTCACCACTTTCAATCCTTTATCAAACGCAGTGAGCAGATGTATATCAAGAAACTGGAGAATCATCACTAGCAATAAGGCACACTGGCAAAAACCACTTTTTTCCTATAAAAGGTCAACCAGTTTAAAAGACTCTTTGGTCCACACACGACCAAGAAACAGTAATAACAATAACCAACCACCGAGCGTTCGTAACGCTTGGGGGCTACCACCAATAACAGGCCACCATCCCTGCGGTAACTGCAGCATTTGCCATCTGACTTCACACACGAAACTCCTGGACTTGACGGATGGCACATGCTGGGTGCAACGCAGCCACACCAATTGTAACACAGCAAATGTAGTTTATCTGATCACCTGCAGATGCAAGTTACAATACATTTGGATGACATCCAGACGTGTCAAAACAAGAATATGTGAACATCGGAGCAACATTCGTTGCAAAAAAACAACAACGAAACTCACTGCACATTTTCTACAGACTAACCACACACCCAATGACCTCGAATGGACTATACTGGAACACCTGGAGGGCAGTTCAGAGTCCCTACTATTCGAGAAAGAACAACGTTGGGTGTACCGTTTGAGCACCAACACGAAAGTCCTCAATAATGACATACCTTGGGGTACGGTATTACGCTGATGGCCAATAACTTAAGTTCAATAATAAACTGAATTTGTTTTTTGATTCCAGGTGGATCCTGTCCACCCTCAGTTCAGGGACTGAGTCCAGACTGTGTTGAACAAGGAACCACCCATTTCACTACTCGCATTTCTTTATCTTAATGTGGGACCTGAGCATATAAAATCCTCCATCCAAAGTGGGAATCACCATACTCTCTACAGGCGATCATTACCTTCCTGATTTCTCTACCTTAATGCGGGACCTGTGCACAGAATATCTTCCATTGCCCACTTTGCTTAGTTATGAATTAACAAATCAAAAAACGAGCAATATAAAGGATTTTTTGAGGCGAAGGAACCACACCCACAACTGTGGGTGTGTCACTGTGGACACCTTAAAAAGTCTGATCAGCAGAATCATTCCTGAGATCAGACGATCGTTCTGCCTTACATTCACTATTATCAACCAATTTTATTTACAATTCGGGGTGTGACACCATAGGGACTCGAACCCCCGACCTTGAAACTATCAGCTCCGCAATGCCGGTTCAGCCCGCCCCCACGTGGTAGCCTGTAACCAATCAAAACCGTCCTCCTTACAAACTGGTGCCTATGCCTTTAAGACGCGGCATTTCCCCCAGCGTCATGCACCCACGAGGACGGATGCATCCAACCAGCCTTCTTAGTCATTTAAACCAACCGGGTGCGCTTTTCTTCCTTTCCCGGGAGACAGCTGCAGTCCGTGTAGGTACACGGTGGGGAGCCGCTGCCGTGGAAGTAAGTGATACTCGATCACAAGCATGATGGCGAGCGCCTGATCTGAGGCGAACTTTTACTACGCGATATTATTTCCTCATGAACAGACACCCCTCTGATTGTTGTTTCTCGCTTTTGGCAGTATAGCGTCGCGTGAAATCAACCCACGCTGTCATTTCCGAAGGAGCACAATCTGTTCCCTCAGGAAGTGAGTTATTTCTCAAATACATATTTCCACTCACAAATTGTCTTTTTTCATCTACTCGGAGAGGGCTCTTCTCTCCATTTGTGTGGATGTGGATGAGCAAATTCTTGCGGATGTGCTTGCTTACAACCACCACCCCCGCCCCCCGTTTTTTTAGCATCCTCTACTCACGCTGGGAAGGGGGTTCTTGGCCCCTTATGTGTGTGTGTGAATTCAAACATAGAGGAAAACACTTGCTTATACCCTCTTATCACTGTTGTTTGTTATTTCACTACTCCATAATTCTGGACACGGACTCATTCATCGGGCTGGTTCTGACAGCTAATTTAGGTGCACCCAATTAAGGAACATAAGGTAGCACCCCATTAAGGGTGTCACACGAATTGTGCATGATGCCCAGAGTTGAACTTATGTGAAACCAATGTTGATAACAACCTTGCTTAGAAGGAATTAACCCTTCTCCTTCATGTTTATGTGTTTGTGGTCTTGTTCTTGTCCCTTCTTTTTCACAGGTTCCCTTTTTAATACACCCCTACCAGAGCGAGTAGTGTGGTGTTGATGGAATGTTTTCCGTCCTTTGACGTTATATCAAAAAATTTTCACACTTAGAGCCTCACGGGAGGGTGCACCTTAGGGCGTGCACACCACTGGAGGACTTCTGTTTTAGGTCCTGAAGAAAGCTGAGCTACATGCAATTTAAACAGCTGAAACATGTCGACCAAATTTTACTTCTGACTTAGGACTCCGGTTCCTTAATTAAGAACCTGGGGAGTCCGCTCACTTTGTTTTTACCCAATGCAGGTTGGCCATTATTAAAAAAAAATTCTAAAGGCACAACCCTTGCATTTTTTAATTGCTAAATACACTTTTGCACTATCACGTTTAGTCACTTCCTAATTTGGGCACTCTTGCACCCACCACATCCTGCTCCGCTGTAACCAGGCGTCGTAGCACGCTGGGGAGGCATTCGGTCACCCCAGCGGGGACCCGATGATGAAGCATGTCACCAACTAGTGGTGAGTGAGGGTCCTTCTAAGAACTAAGGTCTTCTCCCTCCACCCACCAGAGGGTGACCAGCAAACGCCCTGACTTTCTCCTAGTAGAAGACAGTCGTCCGAGCCCCCTTAGGGACTTTGAGACTGCCCCACTGTACTGACTGCATGCGTGTGAGCATTGATCACGCGTGCAGTACACAGTGAAGCGTGATTTTTTGTACCTATCACGATTATCACTTTTTGTTTTGCACCTTAGTAACTCCTTCGTTGTTTACAGTATATACTATTGGGGTACAGGAGTGTCTACACCCTACCTCTCTTGTTGATGTTGAAAGGCATACTCATATAGTCAGTAACATTTAGGGGTAGACTGCTGTTTCTATTGGGCCACCCTTTTTAGGATTGAACCTCCTCTGTGAAGTAAGTTGCTGCTGTAACCGCAGTTGCAGACTGTAAAAGGGCTGATGAAAGTAAGGTGCTTCTGAGGGAACCCCTTGTCCGAACCCTGCCGCATCAGGGAAGACAAGTGCTTTTTCTCCTTTAACAATAAATGCAGGTGATTCTCCAACAGTGGCCCAAACTTTGTAGAATCTCAGAACAGAAGCCTTATGGCAGAAGATTTTTGGGCAGCATCAGTGCATCAATGTTTAAGGGCAAGATTTTGCGTGGCAGCAATACAAGCCCCATCCGTAAAGCAGAAGCCTTCACAACAATAAAAACCCTATCAGACATGAACTCAACTTGATTCTTAATATTATCCAGCAAGGTAGTGCACTCAGGAAAATCATCCATAGCACTGAGCAATGTCTTTATATCATTCAGCAAGGACTGAGAGACATAAGACCCATAGGTATCAAACTCTTAGCACCAAATGAGAGCTTGAATACACATTCCTGAGGGCTGAATCAACCTTTTGTATCAGTTGTGTCTTTTACAGTAGCAGGCTCCACCAGGCAGGTCCTGCCCACCAAGCTAGCCACAAAAGGCATCATTAGGAAGGCCATCTGGCAAACTGCCAGCCATGTCATTAAGGGGGTATAATTTTGATATGAAGCAGTGCAACATGATTTTGACCAAGTCCTTCCATTCCTGTTTCAAGATTTCCAAAATGAACAGATAAATTGGAAAGTTCACTTCTGAGGCACACTGGAAATGCCTCAGCAACTCCGAAGTGGAAGTTTGAAGACCCACCTCCTCCTGAAACCCCATATTATCTTTTACATGTGACAACACATTAGGCAATACACCCTTGCTGATGTACTGCCCTTTATCTTCGTCTGGACCAGGAAGTTTGAGGAAAATGAGCGCATCAGAGACTCCTGTGTTCTCAATTTCACAGGAGAGAACTCCAAAAAGGTCTCGCTGATCAAGCGCTTCAATTCAAATCAATTCACAGATTCTTATATAGCGCAATGCTTACCAGACATAGCAAGTTGCCGGACAGCACAGAGGGAGAATAAATCCTAAACAGCCAATGTTTGAAAGCCTTGCAGAATGGCAGTTCATGGTCCAGTTGATGTGGTTCTAATGGAGGAGAGTTCCATTATTTGGAGGCCAAATCTGCTGTGGCAGATTTAAGAGGCCTTTGAGGGATTTAAGGGGAAGTTAAAGATCTTTTCAGTGGGGGGGCCTTAGCTTGAAGTGCATTATGCATAATGCATAAGGACTCAAAATGCTACCGTTGTTCCACCGGAAGCCAATGAAGCATTGCTAAAACTCTATTGGCAGAAAATTGCCTCAGAATGTTCATGAGTAGTCGAGCTGCTATGTTTTGGACCACCTGCAATCTTTTTACCAAATATCAAGGTAATCCAAGATATAAGACATTGCCATAAGGGAGGCATCAAATCACAAGAGCCTGAACAATGAATCTTTTGACTAGAAAAGGAAGAAGGTTGAAAACCTTCTCAGCAGGCTGAGGACCCCAAAGCAGATGGCAGCAAGCTTCTTTACTTGGTGGTCAATTGTGAGACTGATTTCCAGCCATATTCTGTGACTTTTTTTTAGAGCTTTTAGTGGTCAGAGGTTTCTGAGGCAGTTTGGTTAAGGTGTCTGAACCATATTATTGAGGTTATCATTCAGCAACATGACCTTGGTCGTGCCTTCGTTAAATTTAGTTTACAGTTGGCCATCCACTTAGCCACCTCTGAAGACAGGAATTCAATTGGATGTGACTTGAGCTAGGATTTGGGAAGATTGACATGACCAACTGGGTGTAATTGCAATAGGAAAACAGTGACAACCCATATGAATGCACAATCTCCACCAGGGGACATATATAAAGATTAAGAAGTGTGGGGTTTAACAAAGACACCCTTGGGCACCCCGCAGCTCAGGGGAAGGCTTCCAGAAAAACAAGATTAATCTAGAACCTGAAAGATTTGGTTCTCCAAAAAGGAGGTAATCCATTGTAGTGCTATGCCATCAAAACCCATATTTAATGTTCTCGGAATAAGGGTGGGATGGTCTACCATATCAAAAAGCAGCACTAATGTCTAAAAGAATAATGGTTGGTGTGGCTCTTTGATCCAGATGGTGTCTCAGATCTTTTACCACTGTCAGCAATACTTTTTACGTGCTGTGCTCTGGTCTGAACCCCATTTGAGTGGAGTGGAGGACTGTGTTGGTTTCAATGGAGGCAGAGAGGTCTTTATTAGAAACTAGACAAAGTGGATTGAGACGGGTGTTTTTTAAAAAGTGGTTTGACTACAGAATGCTTCCATTGGGAAAGGACCTCCCTGCTATTGAAAGATAAATGTAGCAGTTCAGTTAAAACAGGAACTATATTTTCTGACCTGTGACAGAGAATATGGAGGGGGCTAGGTCTGAAAGAGAACCAGATTTTACTACCTGCAGGAGGTCTGTGAGAAGGTCAACAGTAAGATTGAGGATGGCCAGGAGATGACCATCCTGTTCATGTAAGAGGGGCTTTGAGGGTTAAAGATCTTCCAAATCTTGCCTATTGTGTAAGGGAGAGCATATGTCCATTCTTTTGGAAAAAGAGCGCCAGATTATTACAGTGCTCAACAGAAGCTTCTGGGGTAGGTATGGCTCTGCGGTCTATCTGGGGATCTGAAAGATCTCTTTCAGGAAGTTGACTGAACTTTCATTTTTTTCCTGAATAGTTAGAGCCTTGTGAACATTTTATTTTGGCATGATAGTTTCTGATGGCTATCCTGCATTCAAGTGTGTTGGTCTGATCATATGATTTCTTCCACATTCTCTCAAGACATTTGCAATCCTTTTAAAGGTTCAATAAATGGAAATTGAATCAAGGAGATTTCTTACCTCAATGGGTATTAGTAAGTAATTCTGCGGGTAAAACTGTACCCGGTGAATTAGTGATCCACTCAGGTTTAGACATCTCCATAACAGTGTGCCAATCCTTGAGGTTAAATTCAGACCAGCAACGGACCATCCACTTGAGTGGTAGGGGGAGGTAAGGGGGAGGAGTAGATAGAATAATCGGGATGAGAAATGGTCTAACCAGGTAAGAGGAAGGGGGCTTTGTACCTGTACCTGTAGGCCAAAAATGTTATTGAATAGTAGGTCAACAGTATGATTTTTCTCATGCATGTGGTCCTTTACCAATTTAGTGATTTGCAAACAAGCAAGGTCTAGTAAAAGATTTTTGGTGACTGCATTGTTCATATCATCAACGTGAATATTAAAATCTCTAATCAAAGTCAAGCTAGGTGCATTTAAGGCCAAACCAGCCACTAATTTTAGAAGGGCTTGAATACAATGTGCATAAGGGTTCCGTAGATCTCTACTGAAGAATTCCAGAGATGATACAAGTAGGATTTAGTCTCAAGGAAAAATGTAGGCTTTCACAACTTGGGATATTAAGGGGTGTCTAGGAGCACTTAAGCATTTCCATGTATATAATGGCTACCCCACCACGCCTTTGCCCTGCCCGTTCTAACCTACTAATAAAGTAATCAGGTGACAGGGCTTGAACTACAGCAGAAGAATAATCCTCACAGAGTCAGGTTTCAGTGAGGGATAGCACATCTTGTGCTGACTCAGTTTAAAAGCAAAAAATATTCAACTTATGAGCTGCCAGAGAACAACAGTTAACAAAAATCATCCATCAAGCTGACAATTTGGGGTTGGCATTAGGCTGACTGGGTCTCCGTCGAGGACACAGTCTGTAGCTATTGCAGACCAGTGTTGATCAACTAAAGGTGACAGGATATGTGCAGGAGTCACTTAGGGTAGTTTTGAATGCATGCAAATAACTGGAAGTATATGAGGCCTTGTTTTGTATTCTAGAGCCTTATCCCCTGGTTCCTTGCCCCCACTGGGCATGGATAAGCACAGAGTGGCTTGCCTTTTGTGTGCCGGCAGCAAGCCTGCCGCCTGCGCTTATGCATAGTCTCTGTTTTATGAGAGAGCAGGAGAATATATGCGGCTGGTCATTAGAGCACTAACCCCACAATGACAACTTTAAGAGGCATTGAGAGCAGGGGGAATAATGGTGCCTCAATCTCGAGCAGTAGGCAAAAGAGAATGACACCAACAATGCATTTCCCAACAAACAACAACTTTCCCCCAACCCTTCCAAAAGTGTCCTCCAACAGTGTAAAAAGTACCAGTAATGAGAGCAAAAACATGGGAACTCTCAGGCCGGTAAAATGCTAGATCAGGATTGCTAGTAACAAGTAAAGGAATCTCTAAAAAGTACAGTTGACAATAAACTACTGCAGCAATAGCAACTTTAAAGCTGTCTAGAACTTAAAACAAATTAAAAAGTGAGCCAGCAGCCTTACATGTCCGTTGCAAGTCCGCTTCATAGCCTCCCTTCTATGGGAGACCAAGAGACTAAATGCGGCTGACCGTAAGAGTGCTAACCTCATGATGGTGGCTCTAAGCCATGCTAAGATCAGAGGGATAAATGGAGCACCTCTCTCAAGCCGCCAGTAAAACAGAATGCGCCCAACAATGCATTTCCCAACAAACAATATTTTTTCCTCCCAACCCATCCAAAAGTGACCCAATGGTGAAAAAAGTGCAATAGTGAGGGCACAAACACCGGTTCTCTCAGGCATCATAAAATGCTATTTCAGGACTGCTAGTATCAGGTAAAGTAATCTCTCAAAAGTACAGTTCTCAATAAAACACAGAGGCAAAAGCAACTTAAAAGCCTTCTAGAATTTAAAGCAAATTAAAAAGTGAGCCAGCAGTCTTACA
This sequence comes from Lissotriton vulgaris, assembly GCF_964263255.1. NCBI lineage: Eukaryota > Metazoa > Chordata > Amphibia > Caudata > Salamandridae > Lissotriton > Lissotriton vulgaris. The sequence continues at coordinate 254,746,338 of NC_141698.1, forward strand.
TGTCCACTGCTGAGCTGCTGCAGAGTCTCCCTTATATGCAGCAGGCAGCTAGCGTTCTAACCCCACAATGGTGGCTCTAAGCAGTGCTGAGCGAAGCAGCAGAAATGGCACCTGTAGCTTGAGCAGTCCGCAAAACAGACTGCCACCAACAATGCTTTTACCAACAAATAATACTCCCCCCAACCCTTCCAAAAGTGCCCCAATAGTCCACAAAGTGCAGATAGTGAGAGCAAAAACACCGTACCTCTCAGGCATGATAAAATGCTAATTCAGAGTCTCTATTATCAGGTAAAGGTATCTATTAAAAATCCAGTTCACTATAAAACACAGTAGCAATAGCAGCTTTAAAGCCATCAACAAATTAAAACAAATTAAAAGTGAACCGGAAGCCTTACCTGCTCCACACCGCCCCTAGGTACCCCATGTCTTCATCCCATTTATCACTTATTAGATATAGAACAAACCAAGAGGAGAAGGAAGGCAGACTCGGCTTCAAACGCTCATCTGACCCCACCCTGATCCCCTGCTCACAGGAGAGGAAGAAGAGAAATCCAAAGAGGCAGAAGACACTACAATGCTTCCCCATAATAATTGTCAAAATCACTAAACAGAAACGATAATGACCTGTCTGCGTCAGATATATACATGATACAAAATCAGTAATAGCCAAATCCCCTATGCTGACTTACCTGCAATAGCCTCCTCTTTAACGGTCCCACCAGCATTCTGAAGCCCAATTGCAGTGCTTCCAAAGAGCATGCATTATCTCTCAGCATATGGCATGTGCCTACCTTAACCCGGAAGGGAAAACACGCCTCCTGATAACACTTACTTCTAGCTACCAGCAGGAGGGAAAGAGCGCCATCCCGCAGCATCATCAATCACAGAGCACCTTCCCATAATGTTCAAAGGGCTATAAAGGAGAGCGTCTCGCTGCTCACCAATGTCACCAAAGCAATGTATCTCTCCTGCTGAAACCTGGCAGCTCAGAGGAGACTCCAGCAATCATCAAATCCGCCAAGCTGACCCGCTGAACACGTTGGCTGCCAAAGCCCCGCAGAGTTTACCCACCTTCTCCTCATCCCTGTCTGCAAGACAGAAAAAAACAGGAAGAATGCTTGGTAAGTATAGCCTTACAGGCTTCCCCCTTGTGGAAGGGGCCTATATGTAGCATTCTTCTTGTTTTTTTCTGTCTTGTGAGGTAGAAATACCTCATTGGTAACAATTGGACCAAGAACAAGGGAAATCTGGGAGTAATGTGGAGCAGGTGCTTTCTTTGCTATTGAATGAAAAAAACATATGTTTCATTTTAAATGGTACTTTGCTGGTAGTTTATAGAGGTTGAATTTGTTAGGCTTATTTTTGCTCCTTCTTTGTGAGAGTTTATAGTTTGTTCTTTATTTATGCATACTTACTTTCTTACATCTTTTTGCTGGTTTGTGGTAGTTGTTATTTTCTGACAGTTTATTTGTTCTCAAGTTGTAGATTTATTCTTTTAGGAAGTGTATGTAAAATGAGAAAAGTTGGAGAGTATGCTAATATGTTTTTGCTCTTTTACATTTTTATATATATATATAAATTGAAAAAAGCATAGATTTTAGGCATGTTATAGTTAGGAATTAGCATTTAAAAAACCTTGCAAATTCACAGAAAAAAACATAGGTTTCACAAATGTTATAGTTAGCTGGACATTTCACTGAAACAAAACCATTGAAATTCCCCCGTATTTGGTAATGGATATGCCTGACGCATTTCGAAGCTCCATATGCTTCTCTTCAGAGGCTTTAACGGAAGCGGTGTGCTCAATCGCTGACCCACTTCACCCCTGTGTATTATGGGAAGTGCAGTGCGGAGAGCACACAATCACGTCCTGTATGGACCCCGCAAGTGTGCCTGTCCACGATCCTGAATACAGCTGCTGTTTCACTTTCGTGACCCCTAAGAATTACGGGGTGGTTCATACTCCGTGGCTGGACGGCCACTCATAAATTGTCGCTCCAAAAGTTGTCCACCTTTAAGTAGAACTCGACCAGCAGCTTGATTGATGTGTAGGTAAGGACGGGGATCCGCTTGCAGATGCCGCTCCGTAATGGATATGCCTGATGCGTTTCGAAGCTCCATATGCTTCTCTTCAGAGGCTTTAACGGAAGCGGTGTATGCAATCGCTGACCCACTTCACTACTGTGTATTATGGGAAGTGTAGTGCGGAGAGCACACAATCAGGTCACTCATTTATGCATCTATTTGCTAAGTAATATCCCACACCGAACCATACAGACACGCATACTGATACTCTAAAAACCAACTATTAACCAATATACACACTCATTTAGCTACTCACCAACGCATGCAGCCACTCATACACAAAGTGAGACACTGCTACAGATATTTAAATCTTTAAACATTACTCTCTAATACATGTATTCACTAAGATACACTTAATAAGTCAGTTATACAATCAATTTTACAAAAAAAACATCTATTTAGACACTTATTTACCTATTTATTCTTCCATCGACCTTTAGATATACATATATAAAAAATATTTGATTTTCAGAAAGACACACATTCACTGGACGATGTCATCAGTGATGTCATCAGTGATGTCATTTGAGATGTCATCAGTGATGGCCTGAGTGATGTACCTGACCATGTCATGAGTGATGTAATATGTGACGTCATCAGCAGTGGATTGCGGGCGCGCGAGTTATAGTTAGCTGAACTAACTATAACAGGGGAATTTCAATGATTTTGTATGAGTGACATGTCCAGCTAAATTTAACATGTGTGAAACCTATGGTTTTTTCAGTGAATTTGCAAGGTTTTTTAAATGCTAATTCCTAAGTATAACATGCCTAAACCTATGGTTTTTTCTGTGAATTTCATAGGTTTTGTAAATGCCAATGTTTAAAAGTATTATTTGTTCTATTTTTTTTTTTATACTAATTTACTAAATTTTTTATAATAATTATTGTTACCTATTTTACTTTTTAAAATACATTACATATTTTTAATGTAGAATAATAAAATAACAAAATTCAAAAATGATTTTTCGTTTAACTTTATATATTTTTTCAATATATTAAAATTTTTATTTCTATGATTTTCTTTTTTTGCATTTTTTTTGTGGTAAACGTATGGTACGGGTACCGTCCTCGCACACTGCTGTGCAACTATTATCGTACTGTACGCGTATTTGCGCCTACGTCACAGATATGTTTTGACATTACGGGTCGCATTGGTGCTTCCGCGTGATGCTATGTACATTTGTACGGCGTACGATACGCATACCCTGCGATTTTTTTTTATGCTTAAAGAGATAAATTTATGTATTTAATGTAAATTTTAAGACAAGACATTATCTGAGCTTACCACAAAAATAGTATTCATTTAGGTTTAATAAGCGTATATTACTTTAAAAAGCAATTACGCAAATCGCAGGGTATGTCATACGTACTCACATCGTAAGCGCACCCTACGTGACTTCAAAACAAGAGATTTGATTGGTTCATAATACTTCCTATTCTAACTGTTGAAGTACCCACCTGTTTTAATCATTCTTCTTTGACTTTCATTGAAGAACCATCTCTTTTCTGAAGCTCCTCTACACGTATTTTTGAAGTCTTTTTTTTCCCCAAACAATTTTATTGGTTTTAATACACAAAACTAAAAGACAATGGGCACGTGCTTGCTTCAGAGTTACAATCATCACATTGCATCGATATACATGATTCGTTTCTCTCCTAGCTCCCGTCTCTACTTCCATAATGCTTGTTCCGGACCACCCTCCCCCCCGCTTCCTCAACCCTCTTCAGAGTCGTCATCTGAGCTATCATCGTCCGACTCGGGAACAGGGTCACAGATATTCCCTCTATATGAATTCCAATTGTTCCAGATTTTGGTCCACTTGCGAGGGCATTTCCTATTCATATACACCGCTCTTTCCGTAATCATTGCAATGTCCATATCTCTGCACCATGTACCCAATGATGGTGTTTTGGGTGCTCCCCACTTCTGAGCCACATTCCTCTTGGCCACCATAAACCCTAAAGTCGCCCAGATTTCCCCGTATCAGGATAAGTCATTCGGTTCCCAGATATTGAGGAGGCACCTTCGTGGCTCCGGCAGCAGGGAAACATGTAGTGTTGGAGACATTGTACGTAAGACCTGGTGCCAGTAATCTGTTAGTCGAGGACAGTCCCAGATTGTGTGGAAAAAGGTACCCTCATTTCCACAGCCTCTTAAGCAATATGGGGTGTGCGCCCTCCCGATCTTATGGAGCGTAGATCTAGTAAAATAGGCTTTGTGTAGGTTTTTAAATTGTACAAGTCGGAGCCTGGCCGATATTCCCACCTCCCGAGGAGAGGCGAGTGCCATCTGCCACTCTGCCTTGTCCATGGCATCAATTTCTGTTGTCCACCTTTCTTTCAGTGTTATTGTAGGATCTGATATATTATTTATGAGTTTACGGTATGTAAAGGAGGTGGCTTGTTTGAGCATAAAGTCTGTGAGGAGCCTATCTTCTATTGGGGAGGCCTCTGGTAAGTTTTCTGCTTGGGGGAGACCTGTTTGTAGTGCATGACTGATTTGCATGTAACGGTACAACTCAGTTGGCTCTAGTTCGTATTGCTGTCTAAGCTGGTCAAACGGGATGACCGACCCCTTATGTCATAGGTCTCCCACTGTGGAGATACCAATGCTATCCCAGTGTTTGAATCCTTTGCTGTTTCTGAGGGTCCCTAACTGTTTTGTGTCCCACAGGGGCATTAGTTTGGTTATGACCTCTTTCCATCCCAGCTGCGCCTGTGCTGTATACCATAGCATGACAGTGTGCCTAGTCGGGCCTGCTAGTGTCAACGCTCGCCTTCTGTTATATAAGGCCGCTAGTAAGTTGTCTGATCCCAGTTGCGCCCAATCAGCCATGTAAGCTGGGTCTGTTCGAGGGGCGTGTATCCATTGATTTATTACTTTGAGGTGTGCGGCCCAATAGTACAAGCGCATGTTAGGGAGAGGTTTGCCGCCATCGTACCAGCTGCGATGTAGTTTGACTTGTGCCACGCGGGCTGGTTTGTTGCCCCATAGTAGTGTGCATACTTGTGCTGTTATTTTCCTAAAATACTTAATGGGCACTGGATAAGACGTGTTCTCCAGCGCGTACAAGAATCTGGGCAGGGCCATCATTTTGAATAGTGCCGCTTTACCTAACAGTGTAAGGGGTAGTGACTCCCAGTGAGTGACGTCTCTATGCAGTCGTTCCAGCGGGGGAGCCAAGTTCTTAGCAAAGAAGGTCACTAGGTCTCTTGTTATATATATACCCAGATATTTAAATGTTTCTTGGGAAATTGCCAGCGGGCAGTGAGGGGGGAGTCGTGGCGTCGAGCCCTTTAACAGGAATAAGACCGACTTATCCCAGTTTATGGTGCAACCCGAGAGCTTACCGAATGTGACGCATAGCTCGAACATTCTCGAAAGAGTGTTTTCAGGGTCTGTTATGTACACTAGGATGTCGTCTGCGTAAAGGGATATACGGTCTTCCCATCTCTCTGCCCAGGCAATACCACGTATAAGAGGGGTGTTATGGAGCTGCGCTGCTAGGGGCTTCAATACTATAGCAAAAAGAATTGGTGATAGTGGGCACCCCTGCTGAGTCCCTCTCGTCAATGTGATGAGGTCTGATAGCCGCCCGTTCACCGCCACTCGAGCCACTGGACCCGCGTATAGGAGCCAGATCCACGCGCAAAATTTAGGGCCGAAGCCCAGGCATGGAAGAACTGCAAACAGGTACGGTCACTCCACCATATCAAAGGCCATTTTAGCGTCTAGAGAGAGGACCGCTGCTGTCTCCGACAGACTGTTTTCCCTCGCCAGCACATTGTGTATTCGCCTGAGATTAAGTGCTGTGTTCCTGTTTGGCATAAAGCCTGACTGATCCGGGTGAATTATGTTAGGAAGGTGTGTTTGCAGTCTATTTGCAATTAGCTTAGCCAGAATTTTGGATTCTGCATTGATCAGGGATATTGGGCGATACGAGGGGAATTCCGTTTGGGGCTTTCCTGGTTTTGGGATAGCTACAATGGTGGTCATTCTTGGGTCAAAAGGAAGTGATCCCTGCTCTAGGCTGTTATTGTACATCGCTAATAAGTGTGGGCTGAGGGTGTGTGTTAATAATTTAAAAAGCTCCAGTAGGATTCCGTTTGGGCCCAACGCCTTGCCGGATGGAAGGAATTTAATTGCCTCTCCGATTTCCTCTATAGTGAGGTCAGCCTCGAGCTCTTCGGATGCCTCGGAGTCAAGTCTAGGCAGTTCCACCTCCCGCAAACAATTTGCCGCCTCCATTTCCGTGGCTAATGAGGAGGAAGCGTACACCTTACTGAAATGTTCAGCTAACGTTTTTACAATTACCTCTGGGTCCGAGGTGAGGTGTCCCTCTGCTGTATGTAGTTGTGCTATGGTACGGTTCCCCCGTTCCCTCCTGTCTAGCCATGCCAATAGCTTCCCGGCTTTATCCCCTAAATCGTAAATTCTATGTCTGGTTGCTGTGAGGGCTGTTATTGTTTCTAGTCTAAGGTGTTCCTTATGTTGTTGTTGTTTTAGCGAAAGTGCGTGGGCTGAATCTGGCGATGGGTTGGTCGAGTGGGCAATGGTGGCCTCTTGGAGCTCTTGTTCAAGGGTGGCGAGTTCTCGGTGTTTTGTGCGTTTGTGATTCAATATGGATGAAATAGCCTGACCTCTGAGGACCGTCTTATAGGCCTCCCATAATATGGTTGGTGAGCTTACCGAACTTCATTTTCGGTAAAGAAATGTTTAGTTGTGTTACGGAGTTCCTTCCGTATTAATGGTACTTGCAGATAGCCAGGGTATATTGGATATAGTAGTTTGCGAGAAGTATGGGAAGAAGAAAGCGTCAGGGACACTGGGGAATGGTCCGAGATACCTCTTGGCCCGATAGTGATGTGTTCAACAGAGGAGAGGGTGGACTCATAGGATAAGAAATAATCTAGTCTGGATAGACTGTTATGTACTGCTGAGTGGAATATATACTGAATTTCTGATGGATGTTTATGTCTCCAGACATCTATTAGTCCTAGTGCTTCCACAAAGCTCCACATGGTGAGACCCCATGTATTGTTGTTCGCTCCGGGTGTCTGTCTAAGCTGACGTCCATTGTAGCATTGAAGTCCCCGTCAAGAAGGAGGTCTCCACTGGGTAGTGACAGTATGAAATCGCTAAGGGCCGGGAGAGCCACCATCTGTAATGCCGGGGGATATATACTGATACCACATTAACCCGTCTACCCTCCCATTGACCGTGTACTGCTGCAAATCTCCCCTGATCGTCGTGTTTTGTTTGTTTGACTATGAAGGGTGAGTTTTTCCTCATTAAAATGCCAGTCCCTCTAGAACCCGCGGATCCATTGCTTTACATATCACTCCTGTGAGGTGAGTCTCCTGTAGGAGCACCAAAGTGGAGCCTTGCCGTTTAAGGGCACGTAGCACTAGACCTCGTTTAATTCTATCTCCTAACCCGTGGACATTCCAAGTGACCACTTTGAGCGGGGTCAAGGGGGCTTCCTGGCTCTCCGTCTGTGTATTAGCGCAGGTTGTGTCTGTCATCATGTCTAAACGGGATGTGTAATGAATAGTGTAACCTTGTTATGTCCTGTAAGTAGGTACTATATAGTAAGTGTTGTGCTTCGATGCATTTTCCATTGATATGTACAACAAAAATTCCAGAACTTTGAACTTCCCCACCCCGCAATGCCTCCCCCCTCCCTGCCTCCCTGCCCGACGGACTTAGAACTGCCCGCCACCCCAACTCAGCAGAGTGCGCTATCCCAAATCCCAACAGAGTACTTGCGTGTAGGGGTTACGAAGTTGGGTGTGAACGTGAACCCTCCTTCCCGGCTGGGCCCGCTGCTGCCCCATGTTCAGAGCCGGCCTGTAAGAAATGTCAACGTGAGCCTGCGGCGACCCACATATAGTCTTTTACCAGTCGATCCGTCTTATTTCAAACCAAAGTCTGTCGGTTCCGATCTTTGTGAGTTGTCATCATCAGGTGGGAAGAGTTCTGGACTGCCCATTTCTGCTCTGTCGGTGCGTTGACTGCGGTCTCTACCCCCACGACGGGCTCCATATTTTTTCCTCCAGCCTTCCAGCCAGTCATAAGCCTCCTCAGGGGTATCGAAGAACCAGGTCTTCCCCTCTGCTGCCACTCGCAGCCTTGCGGGGAATAACATAGAGTAGGGTAGCTCACGGGCTCGTAAAGCTTTTTTGACCTCCAGAAAGCTGCGACGCCGCTTCGACACCGCTGCCGTGTAGTCTGGAAAGAAAGAGATCGATGAGTTCTGCAGGCGGATTTGTGGTGAGACTCGTGCAGTTTGAAGAATGACATCACTGTCTCTAAAGTTGAATAGGTGCACAAGCACCGGTCTTGGGGACGCCCCTGGCTTGACTCTTCCGCCTGGCACCCTGTGGGCACGTTCTACTGGGAAGAATGTGGAGAGTCCCTTGGGCTGTAGTCTAGTTCGTATCAGTTCTTCTACTAATAGGTCCATAGCCTGGGTGCCTTCACTCTCCGGAATACCTAAAATTCGAACATTATTCCTGCGAGAGCGCCCTTCCTGATCATCCAGTTTTTCAGCCAGGATTTTGTTTTCCGTCTCGAGCCGTGAGACCGTTCTCTGCAGCACCCCTGTGTCGTTTACTAGGGACTTCGTGGTAAGCTCCACCTCCGCCACTGTGGTGGTAATTTTCTGGAAATCTGCTCGGAGTAGTGTTATGTTCGTGGAAATGGAGCACACCGCAATCTGTACATTGGCCAGCGCCGCCATTATGTCCTCCAAAGTCACTTTTTGGCTGCACCTTCTCCCTGCGCCCCACTCGATGAGGTTCTCCCATCTTGTAATGGGGAAAGTCCTTATTATATGCATATTTATCAAGTTTGGCTTGTGTCGTAGGATTTCTGGGGCCTCTACCTGACATGGCGGTGTTCCGAGTCGGCCGTGGGGACTGTGTTTCAATCTGTGAGGTTGACTGGTGGATCTCGGACCCCCGTCGGTGTTGTGGTACCCTTGTCTCACTTTGCGGTACTCCCGGGTTTCCAGTTGAGCCTCCACCTATGGGGGGGGGGAGGCGCGTATATGCACCTGTGTTCTTCTGAGTTCACCGGAAATTGGTGGTAATAAACTGTGGTAAAGTGTTTTTTGCTGCTGGAGCACACTTGGGGTGTAGTGGGGTGTCCGCAACAGGCAGGGGCCATCCGTTTAGCGGCTCTTCCACCGAATACCGCTTGTAAGTTGTCAGTAGGCGGCTATCCGTTGCTATTCGGGAGATCTATATGAGTTGGGACACCACCGCTGCCTTCTTGTCTGTCTATGCGTCCCTATGCAAGAGTTTGAGGTCTGCGCTGATACCCCTGGCCGGATTTCGGTATGCTATGGCGCTGGGCATTACAGTTCGACTCATCAGGCCCCTATGCCGCACCCCCTCAGCAATGTTATGCGGATTTTTGGATCAGTGTGTTCCTACTGGCCACCGGTGAGAAGCGGGCCCCTGCTGCAATGGCGGTCGCGGGGCCTGTATGGGCCAATAAATCACTTGAGGCCCCGGCTTCTCCCACCCGTCCAGGCCGCTAGATGAGTGCCACTTTAGTTGCCGTAGGTTTTAACCGCCATCCTAGCGCGATTCATGCACTCGGTAGTGTCTGCGCGTTGATGGGGCTTGGAGCTAGGCCTACCTCCGTTGCTCAGGTCGCTGTTTTGTTGTGTCCCCCGGCCTCTCAGCCACCGCCTCGCCGGTTGTCTGCTTGCGGCTCCTCCACGATTTCTAGGAGTGTGTGGAACAGGCTTCCTGACCCTCAATCCTCCGGTCACGGACTTCCCCTCTTTCAATCGAGGCCACCTCCGAGGCACCTTCTACCGCATGTCTCCGGGCAGGCGAATCACTCGAGGCCCCGGCTTCCGTCACGAATGTAGGCCGCTTTCCTTCGGTCTCGTACAGCTCGGGTCTACAGTTGCAGATTTTTGTCGGGACCGCAGCATTCAATGCTGCTCCGTAACGGACATGCACGGGTGTACCAGCCTCCCGTTATTGAGTAGGATTAGTGGACGGATTCATCGGGAAGGGCACCTCGACTCCGGAGCTCCCTCAGCAGGCAGCCATCTTCGCCGGCTGCTAGCCACGCCCCCGAAGACGTTTTTAATATGGCTGCAAGCCAGGAGGAAGACACATCTGAACACTCTTCAGAACAAGAATTTCTTGCTGAGAATGCACAGGCAAAAAGGAAGGAGGCTCTGATCTGGACGTTTTTTACATTTCCAGAAGGAGAAAAGAAGGTGAATGCAGCCAAGGTCACCTGCAAGGTGTGTGGGACCATGCTTTCTAGAGGTGATCTGAATAAAAAATATTCATTTGGAACCGCCATCATGGTGAGACATGTAAAAACTGTTCATCCCTGCAATTATGCAAGAGCTGCATGCGAAAGGCAGCTGGAAGACCCTCCACCAGCTGTAGCCAGCACTTCCACAGCACCATCGTGTCCACATCCGGACATCCATCCCGATTTTGGAGACCTTATCATTCTTTGCAAATTTGGTAAAGAGACAATATGTTATGTCGAACTGTCCATTGATTTGATTTGCAGGTGCAAACAAGAGCACCGTTGCGTCCGCCGTTAATTTTTTTTGTTTATTTGTTCCAGTTGCAGACTGTTTTGTTTGTGTAATTCCCTTTTTTTCCTTTAAAAAAACACAAACACAAAAACTGTTCAAAAAATACCCCAAAAATACAAAACTACAAAAAAGACAAAAAAAATGTATTTTAACCGCATCGCTGCTGCGGTGATTTTTGCGCTACGCGGCTTTTTTTGAAAAGCCGCGTTAGATGACGAGCTCAGCTCGTCATCCGCACACGCCCCCGTGGCTGATGACGAGCTGAGCTCGTCATCAGCATCGAAGGGGTTAAGAACTAACTTCACTGCTCAAAAAAAGAGTTATATTAGTATGATAGTGTGTAAAAGTATTTTTGAATTAATGTATAGTGCATAAATGAATGAAAGAATACATTAGTAGTGTATGGTGGATGTGAAAGTGCAAAACTATAAGGAAGTGCTACAGTATAACTCTATAAGATGTTTACTTACAGTATACTGTAGTACTTCCGAAGCACATCAATGTAACATGTGTACATACATATGTTACAAGTCTATGCTTCCCTCTGCACTTCTGGTGAACTGCCTCTGTAAATTTGTAAGTGTTAGTGTTTTATTGCAGTGAATGGATTAGCACACACTGCTGAATGGGCGTCTACAATACTGCAACATCAGTGACAGAGTGTTTGGTGGAAGTGTAAGGATACAGACTGGGGAATTGAAGGTATAAAAGACAAGTGTGCAGGTAGATACAAGACTGCATGCATAGTGCATAGGGATTTGAAGCGGTCCATGCCCTAAGGCCTACTTTGCTGCATGAGTACTTGGGTACTGACTGAATGATTACAGTTCTGCAAGGAGAGTGCCTGACTGAATTTATAAGTGCTTGAGTTTTAGCACAGTAAATGGATAATCATATACTGCTGAATGGGTCACTACAATTGTGCAACATCAGTGACAGAGTGTTTGGTGGAAGTGTAAGGATACAGAGTGGAGAATTGAAGATGTGAAAGACAAGTGTGCAGGTGGATAGAAGACTGCATGTATAGTGCATAAGAGTTTGAAGCAGTCCATGTCCTAAGGCCTACTTCGCTGCATGAGTACTCAGTGCTCAATACGCCACAGGAGTCAAGCTATCCTGGCTGAAGACGGCTGATAGCCAGAAACCAGTCCTAGGATGCTTGATTTCAGTCCAGGAAAGACATGGCTTGGCAGTTCGGGCTGGACTGTTCCCTTGAGGCACAGGATCAAGACTGATTTGCACATGGCCATGTCTGAACTGGGGTGGATTGGTGAGCAAAATACCAATGGATTAAACCCAGATTTGTGACTGGGGGTGAATGTTTTGCCATTGTGCAACATTCCGTCCATCATCTTGTGTGTTTTGCTGTTCACCCTATGTAGGAAGGGTATGCCCAGACGTGGGTCCCGTGCTCACTACGCCACTGGAGTCAAGCTATCCTGGCTGAAGATAGCTGATAGCCAGAAACTGGTCCAAGGATGCTTGATTTCGGTGCAGGAAAGACATGGCTTGGCAGTTCGGGCTGGACTGTTCCCATGAGGCACAGAGTCAAGACTGATTTGCATTTGGCCATGTCTGAACTGGGGTGGCTTGGTGAGCACAATAACGATGGATTAAACCCAGATCTGTGACTGGGGATGAATGTTTTGCCATTGTGCAACATTCCGTCCATCATCTTGTGTGTTTGGTAGATATGAAACTGCATGCACAGTATGTAGAAGTTTGGAGCAGTCCATGTCCTAAGGCCTACTTTAGTGCATGAGTACTTGGGTAATGACTGAAAGATTACAGTTCTGCAAGGACAGTGCCTGACTAAATTTATAAGTGCTTGAGTTTTAACGCAGTGAATGGATAAGCTCATACTGCTGAATGGGTCACTACAATAGTGCAACAGCATTGACAGAGTGTTTGATGGAAGTATAAGGATACAGAGTGGGGAATTGAAGATATGAAAGACAAGTGTGCAGGTGGATAGAAGACTGCATGCATAGTGTATAGGAGTTTGAAGCAGTTCATGCCCTAAGGCCTACTTTGCTGCATGAGTACTTGGGTACTGACTGAATGATTACAGTTCTGCAAGGATAGTGCCTGACTGAATGTGTAAGTGCTTCAGTTTTAGCACAGTGAATGGATTAGTATATACTGCTGAATGGGTCACTACACTACAACAGTGGAACAGCAGTGACAGAGTGCTTGGTAGAAGAGTAAGGATACAGACTGGGGAATTGAAGGTATAAAAGACAAGTGGGCAGGTAGATACAAGACTGCATGCATACTGTATAAGGGTTTGAAGCAGTCCATGTTTTAAGGCCTACTTCTCTGCATAAGTACTGGCTACTGACTGAATCTATAGAATACTGTAAAGAGAGTGTCTGAGTGAATCTATAAGTGCTTGCGTTTTAGTACAGTGAATGGATTAGTACATAGTGCTCAATGCTTTATTATTATTAAACAATAAAGTTATTCTTCAGACATTTCATATTTTAACACAGCTTCTAAAAGGAGTTAATCTGGTACTTCTTCGAGATCATACTGCTGGTTTGCCATTTCAGAGTTTATAGCTTCCAGTAACTCTACGTGATCCAGTGCTTCCAAAAAATCAGCATCATTGCTTTCATTTTCAAAACCACAGGTGATATCTGCAGTACTGATGTTGTATAATTCTGTCTCGCTGGCTGTTATAGGTAGATTTTGTACTTCAATTAAACTGTTGCTCATTTTCATTGTGTCTTTGGTAATATTCTCCTCTTTTTCCATAACAAATCTGTTATGTTCTAGGTCCTTGCACAAAGACATAAACACTTCACTTTAACAGTTTTCTTAGTACATAAAGTAGGTTTATCAACTATTTTGGCCCAAAGAAAATACTTTTGGAATGTTATTAGACAATGGTATTTACATAATAGAGTTTTAGTACTTCACAAAGTTATATGAATATAATTGTTTATAAACATATCCTGTTCTTAAGTTTTCGTAAAATTCGAAACCAGTCTTTCCTTATGACTATGGAAAATGACTCAGGCACTTATACTAAAATGCAGTAGTAAAAAATTTATAATATGTCTATTCACCTCACCCCTTTCAAACAAGTAAATGTGTTTTAGTAAAATGCAAGGGATACTGTTGCTTGTCTAGAATAACACTGTGAATCTGTGTGTATTTAGGTACCATTCCCACACTAGTTTTTGAATACTTCATGTGTTTTTACACATATCAATCCTTAAAGACCTATCCAGTGCTCACCTTTTAACATAATTTGAAAGTAGTCATTGCTTATATAAGTCGAAAATACTCACAGCAACAGCCATAGAACCTTCCTTTCAACACAAAGTATTGTGTATGATGAGGACATATTTACATAGAGAAGAAAAGCTACACACAGTAACTTATCCCGTCCTTCTAAATATGAAAAAGTATTTGAAAACACACTCTGTGATGTATTTTATATTGAGAAATTTGGTCTCTTTTAATCCTGAAAGTCCCTGGTCTCTACTAGCCAAGCATGTCTTTCTATTCAATACCATACAGGTGCGTTGCAGAGAGCTGTTCTCAAGCCATGTCCCATTTTATACACTATGACATTTTACGGCACTTCTTGAATATATTTTCTAAGATAGTGGGTCCCGTGGGACACTCAGTATGCATATTAACTTTCTCATATATCCTTAAAAAATACAAACCATCTTTGCACAGATATGTACCCCGTCCATCTCTTCTTTCTTCAGCTGTGTAGAAGCACAGCACATTGACCATTTTTATAGTTACTTATACTTACCTTAAAAATAATTTAAAAAAATATCCATTATAAAATTAGCATCTGTGGAAGACAAGAAAAAAAAAGTTACAATATATATTTTACAGCGCAGAATAATTTGTTAAACATTTCATTTGCCTTTTTTGCTGTTCTCAGAATATATTGAATTTCACTAGAAACAGTGATTTCAATTGTACTCATCACATAACAGCAGGCAAAAAAAAAGACAATCAATGAGATTATCTGAAAAAAAATTCAACATTCTCAATAACAATCTAAAAAATAGAAATAAAACATATGTTAAATGTTTTTTTTCTAAGAGAAATTTCTTACGTAATTGTGAAACAACTCAAACAATGATAAAATAACAAAATATTTGTATTAATTTTCATACACTGTAAATAATATTGTTTAGAAATATATGCAGATAAAGTATACAACAAAAAGTCCTTCATTGTTTTAGATACTTTTCCTCAAGGCCAAATAGTATGCGTGAAATCCTTTGTTTGGAAGTTGTCCAATAGTAATCCTGAGCGTCCGCCTCCCACCCTTCTGATCCGAAACCACTGACATCATCTGCGACGTCCCCCAGGGCTCATCCTTCAGCCCGACACTGTTCAACATCTACATGGCCCCCCTCGCACAAGTGACCAGCCATCACAACCTCAACATCATCTCCTACGCCGATGACACCCAGCTCATCCTCTCCCTCACCAAGGATCCACACACCACCAAAAACAACCTCCACGAGGGAATGAAGGCCGTCACCGACAGCATGACGAGCAGTGGTCTGAAGCTGAACTCGGACAAGACAGAGGTACTCATCCTCGGACCAACCCCCTCAGCCTGGGATGACTCCTGGTGTCCGACTACACTGGGAACAGCACCAACACCCACGGACCATGCACACAACCTAGGATTCATTCTTGACTCCTCCCTCTCCATGTCTAGGCAAGTCAAAGCTGTCTCCTCCTTCTGCTACAACACCCACCGCATGCTCTGCAGGATCTACAAGTGGATCCCGACAGAAAGAAGAAGAACGGTGACACAGGCGCTCGTCAGCAGCAGGCTGGACTACGGCAACGCACTCTACGCAGAAATCCCAGCCAAACACCTATGACGACTACAACAAATCCAAAACGCCTCTGCCCGAATGAACGTCAATGTCCCCCGCCGCAGTCAGATTACCCCCTACCTGAGAGACCTACACTGGCTCCCCGTCGACAAGAGGATCACCTTCAAACTCCTCACCCACACTCACAAAGCACTCCACAACACCGGACCAGCCTACCTTAACAGCAGTAATCCAGAAAGGCCAAATTGTGTTCCTAAAAGTTTGGCTTTAAGAATATTAGGAAATAATTTGGTAATTCTTTCGGCAAACGTTGTTTAAAAAACAATTGACTATCATTGCAATGTATCCAACCTTTATCACATTTTAAATAAGCAGTGTAATGTCCAGCTGTTGTAGAAGGACCAATTGCTACAGCTACAAAAGTTCTTCCTGATATAGATACTTGAGTAGCTACAACATTTTTAATTAAAGTTTCCGATTTTCTTCCATCAGCTGTACAGCGTTGCATCATTAAAATTACATACTGTCCATATCTTTGTATAAATAATCTTGATGACATTTGTAATTTACATTGCCTACACTCCATGTTTTGAGTTGCTCCTCTAACTAGGTTATTAAAAGACACTGATTCACAGTCTGGTAAAGTCAAGCATATACATCTTTCAGTTTCTATGCTAGTGCTACATGTAAACAAACAATTTTCACAGTAATGTTGACATTTATAAGAAAGGCCAAAAAGATTTTCAATATCTATACCTTCATCTTCCAATACAACAAGCATATACATTAGAAATTCCTGAAAATCTTGCTGAATATTCTGTGTAAATTGAGTACAACCAGAACATATGTTCAATACATTTCGAATATCAGAAACACTTTGCATTTTACTTTTATCACTACTAAGTTTCTCATAAACACAATACAACAACAAACAAAATCTTTTTTCTCGATTTTCAACAATTTGCTGTTCCAAACTTTCAAGATAAAAAACAACATTACCAACTATATTAGCATAGCAGTTGACACCAGAACTATTTTCAAACTGATAACCAACAATATCTTCCACAGTGTCCTTTTTCTTTTTGCTTGCAATCACAAGTTCATCTTGTTTTTTTTTCTTTCTCTACACCTTCACTACAGATATTCTCATCTCTTCTTTTTCGACCTTGTTAGACCCGGCCCTTTTGGCAGGTTCACACCGAGACTTTTTGCTTTTTCCTACCCTGTTTCTGTGACCTGGTGTTGGTTGTTTTAGGCCTCTGCGCACATTTTCACTGTGGTACAGTGTAAAGTGCGTGAGCTCTCTGTGTATGTGAGGGGAGTGACCTGCCCTCCCATAGGAATAAATGGGGAATATGTATGCCCATGGTAGTTCCTGATGTGTGGGGAGTGCAGGGTCGAGTTTGGTATGTGCGAACTCGTGGGATTGAATGCTACGCAATGGTATATGCGGCTTGATTGTATCTAGTGCAGAAGTGCCACTTTTAGAAGTTGGCATATTTGTGTAATTTGTTGGTCAGCGGTGTGGATTAGGACTTGTGTTTGCGCAGTGCCACAGCGACAGCTGGCTACATTACAAAACTCTGCATTCTTTAGATAGTCACATGTTTGGGATTATTGTTTTTGATTTTGTTTTTCCTCAAGAGTGTCATTTTTAAATGGTGTTTCCTGCGCTTTATGTTTAGTGGCAGACAAGAGAAAATGACTGGGCGGGACGCCAGTAGAGGGGGAGGTTCCCAGAGATTAGGAATCCCTTGCTGGGTCCAGTGCCCAATCCCTGTTCCTGTCTCTGTGTGGGTAGATGGAAGAGAGGGAGTGTGGAGGAGATATGGCTAGCTCGGGAGGGTGGTTATCCCCTGAGTGTAGTGTGTGTGTCTGGATTCCCCAGTATGGTAGGATCCAGTGGGGGCAGCTTAAAGGTGTCCAGGGCGTGAAGTCCCATTCCCAGTTCCCAGAGTATGGTGCCTGGTGCTCAGTAAGAGGGGTACATATTGAGAGTCAGAGGCAGTGAGGAACTGTCTCACCAGTCTGGAGGGGGAGTGTGTGGAGTTCCTTTTGTGGTGTGCCTAGTATGTTGTTGCTGTTGTGTGCACGCTTTTCAAATACAGGATATTGAACTAAATTGGGAGCATATTCTCTTCTTAACCTATTATACTCTTTCACACAATTTGCATCTGCACTTATCTTTGTCTCATCAAAATCAATCAAGTACAATCCAGATAAAGTTCTGACTTGAGACAAAGCAACAAATGCCATACCCTCTTTAAAGACGGTACTTCCAATATTCACCAAAGCACTATCTACACTTAAACCTTGAGATTTTTTAATGGTCACTGCATACGCCAAAGAAACAGGAAATAGTTTTCTGCGAACATACAAATCTTTTACAAGCAAAAACCGAGCTGAACAATGACTAAATTGTTGTACTTCTTCAATATGCTCAAATTCGATTTTCAAAAATTCAATACCATCTCTATTTAGAAAATAATTAAATCAACAACTTTACCCATTGCTCCTTTTACTAAATCTTTTTCCACATTCATATTACGTCGTAAAATGACCCGACAGTTTATACATGCATATAGATTCCTTTCTAAACCAGCAGTTTTAGATATCAATTTCTCTAAAGAATCCATTTCCTCTTTAGCTTTTCTGTCAAAATAGTGATTCCTTCATGCTCTAAATTATCAATAGCTTCCAATTTAATAATTTCTTCATTTTTCAAACTTTAACATTTCTTCATTGAATATTGAACATTCACGCATTGTTGGCTTTAAGCAGATTACAGATTTGTTTTCTGCAATTCTCATATATATTTTCTCAGGAATAATATTTTCATTTGGAAACAAATTGGAAAGTAATCATCTCTGTAAAGCTTCTTTTTCATATTCAGTTACTTTTCCAATTCTTATATCTTGTAGAATAGTTCCATAATCAGCATAATTTGCTTGTTGCATTTTTGTAATAAGTTCCTTATATTCAAAATATGACCAAATGTTAACATTTCCAATGCCGCCCAAAGACTTTCTGGTATCTTCATGTGCAATTGTTTAAATACTGGTTGTCCTTTTACAGGAATAAGTTTTAGTAGATCTCCAAAAACTAAGACGTGTTTTCCTCTAAATAACACGTTGTACTCTGTTTTAAGAATTTGTTACATTCTTAAATGCACAAAGGCAAGCATTAAGTTTGATGACATGCTTACCTCATCAATAATGAGAAGTTTCATTTTCTTCAAGACTTGAAACTTCACAACAAGCTTCTCCAGATAGCTTGTGGTATTCCAATTTGTTTTCATGCTCTACTGGTAGCATTAGTAAACGATGTAAAGTAATTCCTTTAATATTGTGTGCTGCCCACCCAGTTGGAGCAGTGACAACACAAGACGAATGCGACTCAGTTGTTTTCTGTAGATAACTTGTAAATACTTTAATTATAAAAACTTTTTCCAGCTTGTCCACTCACGTACATTCAGATAGGTTGAAATGACGTGCATGAGCACTCTGCCTTCACATGAAGTAATCCATGGTCAATCTGTTCTCTCACTTGGTCATATATTTGATTTTGCTCAACATTTTGTTGTTCTTCCAACTTTCCTAAGTTTGTTACATCTTCTTGAGCTTGATACATTGCTGTTTCCACCTCATCCATGGCAATTGCTGCTTCATTTTGAACCATTGGTTCTCCTAGTGGATCCTGGCTCAACGGAGCAGAAGTTTGACTGTCTTGAGAACTGTCTCTAGCAATCTCAGCTGCAATTGTAGGTTCTTGCTCAATTTCTTGTTCAAACATTTTACATAATTTGCAAAAAAAGGACATTCTATAGTATCTTTAGTTGCGTTGAACGAATCTTCGAAACTCTGAAAATCTCCAAGTAATTCTAATTCTGAACGCCACGGCTTGAAGAGTTGCAAAAGAGCTAAATAGTAAAATTCCCTTTTGGAGTATCGCAACTCAGTTTTCGGTGATTAATCAAATGTCCTTTTCTTTGTTTCACCAAACATCCTTCAGAACCGATCACATCATATTTACCATTATTGATGTTTTCTGTAATATTCCATTTAAAAGTATAGTTTTGCAGCACTTCATAGAGACAAATGTTCTCAAGATGATGACTTCTATTGGGATAATATGTATCAACATATTTGTTTTCACAATATCTGTACTTTCTGGCCCTTTTTCAGCTAAATATTAAATTTCTTGTACAGATGTAAGTACTCGATTTCGTGTTGCAGCAAGACCTAGACTCATCCAAATGATTCTCCTAAATTTGGTAGTATAGACTTTCATTCATACCCTCCGATTTCTTCATACCCTCCGATTTCTCGATGAGATAATATCTTCAAACTGTAACTGTATAATTTCTTACTTATATTCTTCTTAATCTCTTCCCACATTTCCTTCATGTCCGTCTTTTCTGATTTTGTTACGTAGGAAGTTACATATCGAGGAACAGCAATGGAATTGTCCGCAACTTATCGAATATCCATGTTAGCATTCCACATTGACAGAATAACTGGGTTTTAGTCATTTATGTATTTTGACTCTTCATTCCTTCTCAAATTATAGGTATTCTTTGAAGACTTTCTTCCCAAGGTATGTCGAATACCTCACATAAAACTGTTTACTCCTCCTTTGGAAATTACAGGACATGGAAAACCAAAACGACATTTGGTATAAAACTTTTCCTTTGACTTGTACCTTTGACAACAGTATTTCCCACAACGATGGCTTTGAAATCATAAGACTTGTTGTCTTAAGTTCTTTTCTTCTGTGCTTTTGGGTATAGCACATGTAGCATATTCTTCAATAAAAGACAACACAGTATCATCCAAATCTGTTCCAAATTTGGGGGCATCTTTGATCCATATTAGCATATGTATGTGAGGAGCACCTCTTGCTTAATACTCCTTTCTCCAAAAGAAATCCACAACCTCTCCAAGAGGAGGATTTTTTTATTGGTGATAAAAGACATCATAGCTTCAAATCTATGATTGAAATATCTGCATACATTAACTGGATCCATAGAGCACAATTCTCCAGGTGTCTTATATTCAATATTCACTAAATTTGGATTTGCCTCTCGAAGAAACTGAAGTAAATCATCCCAAGCATATTCAGCACAGCTTAGAGTAAGGAGTTCCTACGTTCCTTAGCAAACATTTAAGTTCTCCATGATGACGGTACCAGTACTCATTAGTACCACGCTGACATGCCATGAGATTAATCAGCTGAGATTCCAAAACATTATCTTTCTGGTGTACTTTATCCATAAATTCCTTTGCCGAAACATTTTGCAGATGTACACCAGCTTTCAATATATGGTTGACTGCATAAGAAAGTCCAGACAAGTCACTCTCAAACAAAAGATGAAGCAGATACGGAATACATTGTTGAAATCTTGGATCTTCTGCATACAATCTTGATGTACTGTATTCAGATGCAGGAATCTGCACAGGTCGTTCATCATATTGTCCTCCTTTTGCTGTTGGAAACAACTGAGGGAAACAACGAGCTTCCATGCTTTCTTCCCACACACTCATGGGACTTCCCTTTGCTTCTTTCATTTGGAATAACTCAATAGTATTCCCCATCACTTCTTTGGAATGAAGTGGATGAACACTGTAATGTTCATAGATTTCGTCAGTTCTGGACATATCCACTTTTTCAATTTGTCCAGTTGACGAGTCAGTATCTTCTTCTCTAGTTATATCTTCTTATCCCACATGCACATTTTTATAGTACTGATTATTTTTTACCAGATACAACGTTGCCTTTTTCACTTTCCTAACATCCACTAATTCTTGCCAGATTTTCTTACTCTTAGTAGGAACGCATTAACTAAAATAACTAAAGGTTCATCTTCTACATTTTCTACACCAATTGTTTGAATACTTTTCTTTAAATCTAGAAGCAAATATACAACTCTTCCCTTTAATCCTCTCTGTAAATCTGAAGGAGGCAATTTCCCTGTCTTAGGCTCCATACGAACAATAGGCTGAAATGGGTGCACACATTGAATAAGAATAGACTCATACGTATTTAAATCTATCAGTTCAGAAGGAATATTTACCAACTCAAAATTATTATGGACAGCTCTAGCAGGCATTTTGTTCTCATCTAATTTGTTATAACAGTATTTACAAATACGTTGATCAGAACCCAAACCAAAACAATTCTCTACCAACAAATAAGTTGCAAATTGATCAACAGTCCTAGTCTGATTTTTATAATGAGTTCATCTACAACAGATACAATAATAATTTGGCCTTTCACCTGAAATCACCTTAAACTTTGTAATTTCTTGCTCAAATTATTTTGTACTAGAATGTTGTACATTCTCTTCCACATTTCCTTCTGTTAATGTATCAGTTCCTGCACTGTCTTGCTCAGCACCAAAGTAACTAAACTCAATTTCTTCACAAACTTTCATTAAATCTATAACTGATCCACGCAAAAGAGCACTGTTCAACTTTTTTAACATTACTGCTGGACTTTTTTCATAATACAATGTCCTGAATAATTTCCTCATTTGAGTATGATGTACTGCTAACATCCTGAAATGGTGAAAAACACTTTGACATACTTTTTTAGAAAGACAAGCCAGAGAATGACCTTGCAAACCAGTAGTTTCTTTCACTCTGCAAGGGTCTAGTCCTTTCAACATCTTGATCTTTTGTTTAACACTTTTCTTAGTATAGTTACTTAAGAAATTGCATAAAAAATAAATAGATTCCTGTCGTACACTACAAATACTACTACAATTCCAAGTGTACACTGGACCTTTAGGACGTCTCCCCAAAACTCCCTCAGCTAACACCCTGTAATGGCCGGATTTTCCGCTTAGATGGGATCAGCCCCCAGGGGCCCCTATAACCCAGCCAAAACGTACTCACCTCCCTCCTTGAAACGTATTCACAATGAATATGGATAGATATATAGGTATATACAGGTCGCACCTAAGGATGGGGAATAGCAATACACATGCATAGATTCTCTACAATATCTTATTCACATCAGTTGGTCTCGCGGCCACCCTGACCCAGACCGGTCTACCCTAGGGCAGATATGACACACAATCCGGTGCGTCTACACATGGGCCTGCAGAACCCAATGCTCCCCTTTCCAAACGATCCACAATCCGGTAGATCTACACGCCAGTATCCTCCCTGACGCTCTCACTTATGCAAGCCACAATCCTGTGGGTATCCACGCTGGTATCCTACCCAACGTTCTCACTAACGCCGCATATCAACGACGACCACATTCCTATGAGCAATTATCGGGACAATGTCTCAGTTATCTACTTGGGATAAAACTATAATAATGACTTTTAATATGGTTCCCAAATTATATGATGTACCTTCTATTCTTGGCATCAAAGGTCCACTCACTCCCTCTTTGTTCGATCACTATTTACCTGATCGGGATTTCACATCCGTTCACATAAACAACTTTCGACTAGGAGGTCCATTTAACAAGATTGAACAGGAACACAAGGCACACGTTCGTTCTATAAGAACTAGGGTATTTATTAACAATAAACACATATCATATTACTATGCAACATAATTTCTGTAAAGAAAAGGTAAAGATTAGAATGCGCGCTAATTGGGAAAAGGGCGGAGATCACCTTGTTAACATGAAGTCTGGGCTCGGCAGTCATCTAGGTTCCCTTCTCGTCTCTGTGTCCTGGCTCGCCTCGCAGTCACGCCCCAGCCGTCACAAGTACACGTCTGCACCGCTAGGCTCAACCTCGTCTGCTTCCCTCCAGGCCACCGGAACCTTGCTGGTTATTAGCTACCGTCTCTCTCTCTCTCTCTCTGTGCCAGTGCGCTCCGCGCTAATTCTCCTTCAATCTTTCTCAGAGAGTTTCGGTCTTAAATCTTTCTCGGACTTCAAAGATGGCGACTGTCCGCCATGAAATAATTAATGGCAGAGATGCTAACGGCTAGATGCCGCCTACGGACTAACTAAAGACTGACTAACACCTTCGCTAATATCAAAGCCCGTTCCTTCATGGAAAGTTACGGTCAGCCACCTGCCGCCCACCAAATTCTTGTACCTCCCCGTACCAAGGACACGTTCCCAGCCGGCCGGCCTGAAGTTGTGTCTTCGGAGTGGAGAAAAATACATTCCTTCGATAAGGGCCAGCCTGAGCCGGTTCTCTCCAAGCGAACAACAGCTTGAAACTAAAACACTACACTTGACCTAGAAGGCCTCTCAAGCTACCAGGCAGAGAGCAAGATGGAGTCTGTCTCGTTTAAGGCCTACAGGGCCCGCAATATGCGCAACTCCATGGAAAATATCCTAACACTTTAGCAAATGGGCAAATCATGACTAATACTTATGTATCTATCCCCTAATTTAGATTCATAAGCCCTACACCAAGGAAAGGGACACGAAAATACTCTACTATATAGAAAAGGCAGGGATCCTATCTATAGTCCTAATCCCTATGCTATGGGGGTGATAGACTGGAGTCACTCTCCATCATTCTCCCTCTTAAAGGAGCCAGAAAAGGGCAGCCATTACACACCCCTGCTGCATTTCTGGGAATAATTTTCTCTTTCTCAATAGGACAACCATTTCTAACCTCATAAGCTGGACCACTGGTGTCAACTGCATGCAACAAATCATTACTCTGAAAATAACTCTCTTCATTAAAAAAAGGCTCAGAACTTGACCTGTGTTTCCATTCTTATTTTTCTTTTTTGTTGCAGACTCATTCTTTTAATTTTCACATTCTCTAGTGTTTGATAGCTTTTTTAGAAAATCCTTAGTTGTCTTACCAGGACTTTTTTGCTTTTTCACCACAGACTGTTGTTCAGGTAAATCTTGTGGATGACTTTTCTCGAAATAATAAGCTTTATTACGTTGTTTCCTCTTTTAACTTTTTCTAGGCATGATGAATTTCTTTTAGTGTTGATAAATTGAATCTGTTATAATAAATGTATATATAATGTTATAAAAATAAATCTATAAAATATACTATTCTATTACTAAACAAACACAATCTACAATGACTAAGTATAAAAAACAAGTGTGTAACTGATAACAGGAGTGCATACATACTGCATAGGAGTTTCAAGTACAACATCTGCAAGAAGAGTACCTGAATGCATTTAGAAATGGTTGGATTTTAGAACAATGAATGGATTAGTACATGGTGCTGAATGCATCACTAGATCAGTACAAGGGAAGACACAGAGTATTTGCTGCAACATCATGGATACTAACTGGGGAATTCAAGGTATGAAAGACAAGTGTGCACGTGGATAGAAGAGTGCATGCATACAGCATACAGGTTTGAAGTAGTCCTTGTCCTGAGGCCTACTTCGCTACATGAGTACTTGGGTACTGAATGAATAATTACAGTACTGTAAGGAGACTGTCTGAGTGAATCTATAAGTGTTTGGGCTTTAGTGCACTGAATACTCAGTACATACCGCTAAATGGGTTACTACAACAGTGCAAGAGCAATGAGAGAGTGTTTACTTGAAGTGTAAGGCTACAGACTGGGGAATTGAAGGTGTGAAAGACAAGTGTACAGGTAGATACAAGACTGCATGCATACTTCATAGGGCTTTGAAGCAGTCCATGTCCAAATGCCTACTTCACTGCATCAGTACTTGGGTACTGACTGAATGACTACAGTTCTGCAAGGAGAGTGCCTAACTGAATTTATAAGTGCTTCAGTTTTAGCACAGTGAATAGATTAGTACATACTGCTGAATTTGTCACTACAACAGTGCAACACAGTGACAGAGTGCTTGGTGAAAGTATAAGGCTACAGACTGGGGAATTGAAGGTGTAAAAGACAAGTGTACAGATAGATACAAGACTGAATGCATACTGCATAGGGGTTGCAGTCCATGCCCTAAGGCCTACTTCGCTGCATGAGTACTTGGGTACTGACTGCATGACTACAGTTCTGCAAGAAGAGTGCCTGAATGAAACATCTTGTGCACCCACCTGTCATGCTACCATAGATGTAAGTTTGATCTTGTGCAGGTTAGGTTGGGACACTGGTATAGGCTACAGCATCATAAACATAAATTAATTTAATGTCCATAATGCGAGCGCAATTCTTCAAAGGCTTTTACAGCAAGCGAAGGAGAACGAAGGTTAAGTAATTTGTTCCGTTTGGCGAATGGAAGAGATTTGTGAGGAAGGTGTGGTGTTGCGCTCTAGTTGTTCAGAGCGCGATGCAAGGCATGCTGCGAATGTGTGGACGGCCTTGTTGAGATTGCCGCTCGCACTGTGAGGAATCAGTCGAACTTCTGGCGCTCGGGAAAATAAATCCATTACAAAAACACTTATTGGTACGGTGTAGTCATTATATACACGCAAACTTCTATAGAAGGAAAGTGTGCAAATACGTTTGCAACCATAATTTCCATCTGACAGTTTATGGATATTTTCAGCCTCTTTCAGCAAAGTGTCCTAGACTAAACTCTTCCTCAGCGCAATCGCTAGAGATGAAATGTGTGATGCAATCTGTCACTTGCACGCGGCATCTCTATGTAATATCAGTTGCAGTTCTTGCAGTCAATGATTTGATTCCAACAAATAATATTTCCCAACTCAGAAACAGCGTCTTGAGGAATGGCACAGAAAACCAAAAACATCGCAGTGTACATGATTTTATGAATACTTAATATTTCTTATAATCTGAAAAAGATGGACGCACAGTGCAAATATTTGAATGTGCATTAAGATGGCCAATGTGTCATCCCTACATCCATCCAATGCCTCATCTATACATCCATCCTTCATCCACCCACACTTGCATCCTTCCATCCATCCTTCATCCATCCACCCTTTCATCCTTCCATCCATCTATTATTCATTCACCCACCCTTTCACAGATCCATATATCCATCCTTCATCCATCCACCCTTTCATCCTTCCATCCATACATCCATCCTTCACCCATCCACCCTTCCATCCATCCATCCATCATTCATCCATTTTTTCACACATCCATCCATCCATCATTCATCCACGCTGCATCTGTCATTTGTAAACTTCTGTATGCAACATCATCTGTCACTGTCAAGCACTTGCCGTCACAAGTTGTAATGGGGCTCCAAAGAAAGATATTTAGACACTGCTGAGAAGACTAAAAGAAGCAGCTAAGCTCTGTGTTGTAATGTACCTTTACTTATTACACCCTCTCTACTGAGGTTTTATCATCTTCACATGTGTTGTTTGTTTTCTATCATTATAAAGCGGGGGATGTGTTGTAATGTACCTTTACTTATTACACCCTCCCTACTGAGGTTCTCTCCCTGCTGCTCAGCCAGTGATGACATGAGATGGAATGTTGATTGTGTTGGCTTGGATGAGTATGTCAGTTGGTATGGATGGGCTGAGCAGTGGAGAGCCTGCTCCTGGTGGGGCATTCCTATGGATCTAACTACATCTGGTCACCTGTAACTATGAAGAGATTTAAAGAATAAAGTAGAGATCTTATTACCTACTTCACCTGGTCCACGCTTCATTCATCATTTTAACACTCTGCTTCAACTACGGCCAACCGGGCCACTACACCACGGATCTGTAACAACATCAATTGCCATCGGTGGCATAGTGGATAAAGTTAGAAACACTATGCCCAGCAAAGCAGATGGGTGCATAGCCCAAAATACTTAGGAAATGTAACCCTATACCCCTAACAAAAACCTTAGGCCAACGAAAACAAAGCAGATCATTTAAACCAGATTCAGCAAGAAGATGCAGGGTGCTGAATGACCCATGTAAGTTAGAAACACTATGCCCAGCAAAGCACATGGGTACATAGCCCAGCCGGAAGATGCAGGGTGCTGAACGACACTTGAACTGGAAAAGTAACTGCACACATTCTATATTTTTTAGTACTGCACTTTACTGTACAAAGCTGACTCACCAAACACATTAACTTACCAAATGCTTTTATCTCAATGGTTATCCAAATGCAGACAAACTGAGAATGTGATGGTACACAACTAACCTACTCCTTTAAATTTAGAAGGATAAACACATTACTTTTATTAAAAATAAAATGCACCACATACATCCCCTTACAAGTTAACAACTCACCTTTCAAATCGATCTGTAGATTAAGAAGAATGTCAGTCAGACAGCGGATATTCTTATACAGAATCTCTGTACTTCACTGTTCTTAGCAAAGCCAGAAAATTGCACACTTCCCCTCTCATTCTACTCACATATACATGTAAATAACAAATCACATTTCTTCCCACATTAATTAAAAAGCAAATACACATTTCTATTGGTTGAACTTTTGAACCCCATCCAACTGACATAACTTTCAACCCTACCCCATTCTGCCTTCTGCCTGTTACCATAGAAACACTTAACTGAGCACACAGGTCAAAAGTTCATCACACAATGTTACTAATCAAAACAGCAAGTATGCTTGACTTTTCAACATATCAGCTTATCTTATGTAATGTACCTTTCAATCAGTTTTTGTTAACCAATAAGAAACATGCTTTTAAAAAACAGAAACATGCACCCTAATTTTCCGTTCAGAATGTCCTCAAACAACCAATCATATCTTATCTT
This sequence comes from Lissotriton vulgaris, assembly GCF_964263255.1. Classification (NCBI taxonomy): domain Eukaryota; kingdom Metazoa; phylum Chordata; class Amphibia; order Caudata; family Salamandridae; genus Lissotriton; species Lissotriton vulgaris. The sequence goes on from NC_141698.1 coordinate 254,774,409, forward strand.
TTTTCAAAACTGCATATTATACACCATTTTAGAAACATCCTAGTTTTCAAACTGCCATTTCATTTTCAGAGACCATCGGAGTGCATCCAGACCTTTCTTCAACATGCTTAGAGTGTGGATTGTGGGACACAGCTATATTTTCTGGAGCCAAAAGTGCGCAGAACAGAAAGGAATTCTCAAAGACCTAGGTTTACCAAATGTAGACATTAAATGGATTGGACAGAGAGGGTTAAAGTGGCAGCAATTGATGCCATTGGTTAAATCCTTGTTACATCTCCAACAACCTGACCTCATAATTGTGCACTGTGGTGGCAATGACCTAGGCCCTTTGACTGGGGTAGGTCTGGAAATGCTTATGAAGGACACCTTTTGAGAATTGATGGCACTTTTCCCACAAACAGCCTTTGTCCATTCTAATATATGCCAAAGGCACAAATGGAACTGGTCCAACCAATATTGTCCACAGATTGAGAAAGCTAGAAAACATGTGGATAAATCTGTTTCTGCTTTTCTCCGAGACTATTAAATGGGGTCCATTTACCCCAACAATCTACGTTTCAATATGCATGGCATCTATAGGTGAGATGGTGTACATTTTACAGATGAAGGGAACAGAGTCTTCCTCTTGATCTTTAGACTCTGCATCAGTACTTACTTGTAGGTACTATAATCTCCCAATAAACACAAGGGCTCTTTTTAGAGCCACCCAACATCTAAACACATAAGCTTGATAAATATCTGAAAAATATTTTTCTATTACTCGCTTGCATAGGCGTACGGGACGCCTTATAAACCAGGTAGCATACGGGGTACGGTACGCGTACCCAACGCATGCACACCAGAGGTCCCCAGGTCCACCACAAGGCTCCAGGAGGGGGACCGCGTGGCCCCCCTCACAACATTTAAAAGCCCTGGGGGGTCCGTCACAGACCCCCAATTTAAAAATGTACTGCCCCGGGGAGTTGGCGGTCCCCACAGCATGTGGGGGGGGGGGGGCTTGAGCCCCCCACACAGGTTTTTTTTAAAAAGAAGCCCCGGTGGGTGGTGGTCCTCGGGGCTGGGGGGGGGACGTGAGCCCCCCGCATACATAATGTCAAAGCCCCGAGGGGTGGTGGTCCCCGGGGCTGAGGGGCCCCTTTGAGACTCCCATTATTATCAAAAAAGCCCCGGGGGTAGCGGTCCCCGGAATTGCAGAGGGGCCATGAGCCCCCCGCCTACATAATGTCAAAGCCCCGGGGGTGGCAGTCCCCAGGGTAAGGGGGCCCCTCTAGGCCCCCCATTATAAATAGGTACATTGCCCCGGGATTTGGACCCCCGGGGGCTAATTAACAATAAAGCGGGCTTCGAGCTTTTTTTCTTTTTCAAGGGGTACGCGTACATTATGTGATTACTCTACAATTACAGGACGTGCATGTAACTCCGACACTCGAACGCTGATTTCCAGCATCAAGTTGTACAGTGTACCTGAATGAGAACATACGTATATAAATTAGCTGCCCTTCATGTGCCAAAAAGTACAACTTAAACTTTTCACAGCCCTATATTACTACAGCTACAACATTATACTGAATGTACAATAAATATTCATAATCACAGACATACGTCATGTCTACCATATTTTATATGTGCAAGTATGAACAAATATACAGTCAGTGAAACCCCGTACCTTCCATGCTGGCCAAGTTGTGGAACTTTACAGATATCATGACACATTTACATTTAAGACCCGGGTGGCATCAGCACTATAAAACGGACACCCGAATCACATGATTTTTCATATAGCTCACGACATGACCACAGCCATAGCTCCGGAATCATGCTTCAGAGCCTCGTGCAGCACTGGTGTACGTCAGGCCATCCCACTCCACTTATGCTACCAGGAACACACAACAACACTACATGGCCCAGATTTCCATTGTAGTGAGTTCTTAGTTCCAGGTCAAGTTGTCAGAACGGCACACACACTCCCTCATGGCTGGTATGCACCCACACCACACCCATCCTGCACATCCGTCACTACACGTGTGACCCTACCTATAAAAAAGACGGGGCGCACGTGCTCTACGCCATTTTAGAGTTGCTCCCATCCCAATCGCTGTGATGGTCCGTCCCAGTGGTGCGGACGCCTCATATAGTCCCAAACTACCGAACAAGCGGGCCCACTACCACGTGCATGGCCTCTTTGGTCACTGAGTTAGTGGTACCCGAAGCACTGAGTGGGTGAAGAACCTGCGATGATGATGATGGGAGCACGAGTATGTCGTTAGCCATACCGATATCAAGACTCAGCACCATATGTCAGATTTATTGGTGGCAGATTGGGACTACATGATGTAGGAGGTGTCCTGTCCACGAAAAGGTGAGCAGTGAGGCCTGGGTGCGTATCGGAGGGAGTCGATGGGCTGCAGCAGACTGGATACAAACAGGCGACGCACGGATTTAGACGAACGCATTCCTATATAGTGTATCAAATTACGTGTATATCTTTTTTTTCTAATAGCAGAAACGTTTTTATAATCGCTCAAACGTCCGGAATATAAACTATACAAATAGTTATTTTAACCCCTTCCATGCTCGTGATGGAATCATTCCATCATGAGTCACGGTTGGGCTGTGCTGATGACGGAATGGTTCCGTCACGACCATGCCCGTGATTGGAATGTCCAGCACAGGGCTGGAATTCCTGCTGCACGCATGTGGTTAAATGTGAGAAGGAACGTGTGCAAAAGGGCGATGTTGTTCAACTCCACATTAAGATAGTAACAATTACCAATCATAACATCTTTCTTTTACTATCTTTTAGATGTAGAGCTTCAGAGTGCATTATGTCCCGGCACGTAGTGAAAAACACACTGGTGACAGAAAGTTGAGCTGCGAAAAGTCTTTTCAGTCACTCTCTTACTTCCTCTCTTTTTTGATAAAAAAAATTACACACAATGTTAACTTCCTTTTTATCTTACAGGTTGTGTTTCACAAATTGGCGTCACCCCCCCCCCCCAAAAAAAACCTACAAAGCTCTACGTTTGTGCATTCTGCAATGATGCATGGCCATTGTAACAATGACTGAAAGGCCTGCTTCGACACGTAGTGCACCCTCTTTGAATCATGCCAATGGCACAAGGTGAGCAAAGAAGCTTGTTTCGGAAACAACAACAAGTTATATATGAAAGGAGAGAGTGGGTAGTGTGTAGCAGGTGCACAACACCCATTGGGCTCACGGGGATTCAGCCCCCTCTCCCCCGTCGTGTGTGTCAGCCGGGGCAGAGACAGCTTCGCCAGCTGGCAACTATATAATTGCAGCAGCGCCCGAGTACTTAACAGGTCTTTAAAAGACTATTTACTTGTAAATGAGGCTTTTGTTGTGTGTTTACTCCTTCTTACAGCCACTCTGTCTATAGTTGGAAGAATTAGCCTCCCCCCGAAATATTTTTTAGCTCCTCCCCCCCCCGAAATTTGGCTCTAGTTGCCCACCTGGTGTGCAGCAGCATCACTGTGTAAAAATATACAATTACCTCCGAGCAGGGACAATAGATAGGTTACAACAGTCTGAGGAACAGATCTACAATCGTCTTGCGCTACTTTTGTGTCACTTTTAACATGGGGAAAGTGGCGCAAGGAGCTTATAAATCTGCCTCTGACTTCTCAAGAAAAACACTTACCTCCAGACTCTGCGAGTCAATGGGGTGCATCAGTCTAGGTACGCAATATTGAGAACTCACTGCAATGCAGTGGGAGTGCATAGGATATACTACTTTGGAAGAAAAATAGGGCACAGACACCTTACAGTGGAACTTGTTATAATATAGTATTCGGAGTGTACAAAAAAATAAAGAAAAAATATACGTGGGCAGTTGTATGGACTATGCTATTACTAACTCTTTATACTATCTTTCAGATCACTAATCTGAAGGGTGCACTATGAAGCAGCACATCTGTTGACACCCATCAAAGGAAAAAGGTGAGCAATGAGTATTTTCTCCAGTATTAACTGCTCCATCTATAACTTTCTCTCTCCCACGTTTTAATGTCATTTTTTCTCTCTTTCTCTTTCTCTTTCTCACTCTCTCTCACATCGTTTCTCTTTCTCTTTTAAAGTTATGGACGCTGCTGTCCACTCTGCTGTGTACAACCTTAGCTGAGTTGAAGTTGTGAACTCCGTTGGCCACAGTGAAGCCTGCTTCGACGCGTAGTGCACCCTCTTTGAATCACGCCCATGGCAGTAGGTGAGCAAATAAGCTTGTTTCCGAAACAACAAGTTATCTGTGAAAGGAGAGAGTGGGTAGTGTGCACCACCTTCACTGCATAGAAATATACAATTACCTCTGAGCAGTGAGAATAGATAGGTTAGAACAGTGTGAAGAACAGATCTACAAGCTTCTTGCGCCACTTTTTTGTCACTTTTAACATGGGAAAAGTGGTGTAAGGAGCTTATAAATCTGCCTCTGACTTCTCAAGAAAAACACTCACCTCCAGACTCTGCGAGTCAATGGGCTGCAACAGTCTAGGTACGCAATATTGAGAATTCACCGCAATGCAGTGGGAGTGCATGGGATATACTACTTTGGAAGAAAAACAGCGCACAGACACCTTCTTACAGTGGAACTTGTTATAATATAGTATCCTGAGTGTACAAAAAAATAAAGCAAAAATATATGTGTGCAGTTCTATGGACTATGCTATTACCAACTCTTTATGCTATCTTTCAGGTCACTAAACTGGAGGGTGCACTCTGAAGCAGCACATCCGTGGACACACAACGGAGGCAAAAGGTGAGCTATGAGTTTTTTCTCCAGTATTAACTGATCTCCCACGTTTTAATGTTGTTTTTTCTCTCTTTCTCTTTCTCACTCTCTCTCAATTTGTTTCTCTTTCTCTTTTAAACTTATGGACGCTGCTGTCCACCCTGCCATATAGAACGAAAGCTGAATTTAAGTAGTGAATTATGCTGGTCACAGTGTTTGCAAAAGGAAAGCAGGGCGGCCTACATATTCAATCCCTCTCATTAAATGCATTAGAAATAGGAGCTTATTTACAAACACCTTGTGCCACTTTTGTGTCACTTTCAACATGGGACAAGTAACACAAAACTGTTGCAAGACTCTTGTAAATAAGCCCTAATGACCATTGTCCTGCATAATGACTTAATCTCTAACCTAATTCTGTATTATCTCTGAATCATTTTAAAGACCTATTGATCTGTAATGTAAACCTGACGCAGTAGGCACTTCCATACAGATACCGGTTGAACGCGGGCCTATAACACAAGTGAAATGTACCACGCACACTGCACACGTAAAAAAATCATCAAGTGTTACCTTGACTTGTAATGTTTGACCTCATTCAGTCACATCGATCTAATTTTAAACACTAATTTTCTTTTTTGTTTTGTAGATTACCTACCCTACGTCTATGGGCGCCACATCACATTTTGTTTATTATATTGTTTTATTGAAGTTATGTTTCTAGTTCTTCATTGTATTGTTATCTTTGAGTTACATTTCCAGTTATTTATTGTTGGTTTAATAAAAGTTAATTAAAAAAAATATATATACATCTATTTTTTGAGGGGTGGTAGCGGTCCCCAATAGAAAGATATTTATAATTTCAAGTATAATTCTGAGACTAACTCTTTACCAGATCTGTTCCACTGTCTATAAGTACAACTAACGGTTCCAATTCAAACGTTTTAAAAGTACAACGCAATTAGCAACATAGTGTGGTGAACTTCTAACCTCTGTGCTCACGTGTCCCGTGAACTGTTACTATGGTAACAGGCAGAAAGCTGTTTGGGGGTAGAGTTGAAAGGTACTAGCTATACAAAAACCGTTATATTTACCCTGGATCCTCTACAAGACAGAAAGGAAAGCAAAGTAAAACAAAACACTGTGTACCAGATTTACAACCCCCTTGTGCCACTTTCGCGGCCAAGCCCCCCCTTACAAAATTAAAAGTGTATGGGCCTCAATGACGCCACTCAAAGCCCGGGAACAACCACCCCCCGGAGATTTCTGTATTGTGTGAGGGGGGCTGCGTGGCCCTCCACCTGCTGCCGTTGAGAGCCCTAGAGACCGCCTCACCCAGAGCCGGTTCCTGCAGCGTCCCGGGGTGCCTACCCCCGGGACACTGCTGTTTGCTATGAGAGGGCGGAAGTCTTGCGGCTTCCGCCTTCCCATAGCAAAGTTAGCGCAAATTTTGAAAGACAGAGCAGTAAAATCCGTTCTCATTTTCAAAATCCAAACAAGATTCGAATTCCACATGCAAGTTAGCATCTCCCCATGTGGAAAAGCAATGCTGGCTCCCGAAGAGCGCGGGAAGCCGGCCGGACCGTGGGAGAATGGTGGCTCCTCTCACGGTCCCCAACATATCTTATAAGAGCTAGGGGATACGATCCCCAGGAATATTAGAAAGTTCTGAAAGGAGCTATTTTTTAACGGAAAAAGTAAAAGTTGCGCACCCAGCTCAGTGCGGCTCCCTGTCGTCCACGCCCTGGATGCACGACTCATAATCTGTAGGGTGCGCAACTCCAGCACCTTTGGTGCACAACTTCTACGCGTTTGGGAAATGGCATTACTTTTCCGCAGCAGGAACTACTAACATGCAGCTCCCCATGTGGAAAAGCAATCTGATTTAGATTTTGAAAGAGAAAACATATTTCCTTGGAGGGCGAGATGGGCAGACTGGGACACTGCAAAATCCGGCCCTTCCACAATACATAAAGCCCCGGGCAGTGGTGGTCCTCGGGGCTTTGGAGAATATACCATTTTCCAGTAAAAAAAAAAATAGCCACATCACTAATTTGTATTATCCCCAGGGACCACATCCCCCGGGGCTTACATGAAACCTTGGGGACCGTAGAGGGAGCCCCAATGCCCCCACGGTCCCAGCTGGCTCCCCGCGTCCTTGTCGAGCCGTATTGCTTTTCCTCAGGGAGCAAAACAAACATGCTGCTCCCCCTGAGAAAAAGCAATCTGCTTTCCTATTTGGAAGAGAGAGCAGTTTAACCTGCTCTCTCTTTCTAATAGGAAAGCAGTTTCCAATGACAGGGTGGGACAGTGTCTCAGGACTGTGTACCCCGGGACAGTACAGGAGCCGGGCCTGGGGGGTGGCGGTCCCCAAGGCCATCTTGGGCTCTAGGAGGGGGGGGCACACGGCCCCCCTCCAACACTTTCAAGAAGCCCCGGGGATGGCGGTACCCAGGGCTGGGGGGGCCTCAATTAATATTTTAAAGCCCCGGGGGTGTCACTCCCAGGTACTGGGGGGGGCTCAGATCCCCCTCAATTAATATTTTAAAGCCCCTGGGGGGGTGGTTCCAGGGGCTAGGGGGCCTCAGAGCCCCCCTCAATTAATATTTTGAAGCATCAGAGGATGGTGGTCCCTGGGGCTTAAGGGGCCTCAGAGTCCCCCCACACATATACATTTACATTTACTGCGGGGGCCGTGAGTACCCCTGCACACATATTTTAAAAAAGCCCTGAGGGTGGCGGTCCCCAGGGCTGGGTGGCCTCTCTGGGCCCCCATTATAGTAAATTACATTCCCACCGGGACTTGGCCCCCAGGGTTAATTAGCACTAAAGCAGGCTTCAGGTTTTCTTTTTTGTTTCAAGCCATATGCGTATCCTACACGCATCCTGCGAATAAAAAAAAACATTTTTAGGCCTTGGGGGTCCTTGTGGGACCTCCTGAGCAGGCCTAGGGGGTCAGGGTGTTTCTACCCTGCCCCCTTTGCGTCTTTTGTGCACTTGTTTTTCAGTTTTCTTGTGCCGCGGTTCTACCGAGACACAAGATGGCTGCCAACACTTCCTGGTTAGGAGTGTTGACAGACAGTTGACAGCCAATTAGCATACAGCTCGTGCTCGTAAGGGTACGCGTATAATCCTCAGACGGTACTTCGTCCATAGATATATCTATGATTTTACTTTCAATTTTCTCAGGAAATACTGCACGGATTTACACCATTTAACAAAAAGCGTCATCTGCGAACCAAACTCTACCTTTTTGCCAAATTTGGTGTTATTCCGTTCAGCAGTTCGGGCTGTAGCCCGTCTTAAAGATCCCTAAGGAAAATTGCATGGGGAAAACACGTTTTTGGACCCCCCTTTTTTTCGGCCCCCGCTTCATGAATCCCTGCCAATCTTTAAAGGAAGAACCGGAGTAGAGCAGGCCATCTTCTTGGAGAATTTCGCAACGATTCGTCGACCGGCACCAAAGTTATTCCAAATAGAATGTTGCGGATTTCCTATGGAAACTAGGTCCTAACTATAACTATATATATATTACCTACTAGCGGTCACCAGTAGGTAGTTATAGTTAGGTCCTATTTTCCATAGGAAATCCGCAACATTCTATTTGGAATAACGTTGGCGCTGGTTGATGAATCTTCGCGAAGTTTTCAAAACTAATGGCCAGCTCCAGTCCGCTCCTATCCTCAAAGTCTCGTGATGATTCGTGTAGCAGGGGGCGAGAAAAAAGGGGGTCCCAAAACGTGTTTTCCCCTTGTAATTTTCCATAGCTACAGCCCGAACTGATAAACGGATTTACACCAAATTTGGCAAAGAGGTAGTCCTCAGTTCAGACTTGTGCCTTGTTCTTAAATGGTGTAAATCCGTTCAGTAGTTCCTGACAAAATAACATTTAAAAGTACATATATATCTATGGCCGAGCAGGATCCGCGCACCCTAAGTGCACCCTGATGTGCACGAGCTGTGTTCTAATTGGCTGTCAACATTCCAAATCAGGAAGTGTTGGCAGCCATCTTGTGCCTCAGTAGAACCAAGGCACAAGAAACCTAATAAAAAAACATGCAAAAAAACGCGCCAAGGGGACAGGGTAGAAACACCCTGACCCCCTAGGTCTGTTCAGGCAAAATCCGCACAAGATGCGCGGATCCTATAGATCAAAAAAAAAATGAAGCATGGGCTCCTGCGCTTCAAGGCTAATTACCCCCTGGGTGGGCCAAATCCCGGGGGCATGGAAAAAATAAAGTGTGGGGGGCCAACCCCCCACTTGCGGGAGCACATGGCCCCCTGCAGCCCCAGGGACCGCCACCCCTGAGGCTTAATACTTTAATAATGGGGGCCTCTAAGGCCCCCCGAGCCTTTATGACCATTTTGGAAGGGCACACAGCCCCCCCACAGCCCTGGGAACCACCACCTCCCCGGGGCACTAAAGATTGTAATTGGGGGGACCATGACGAACCCCCCAGCCCTGGGGACCACCACTCCCCGGGGCTTTGTAAAACATGGGAGGGGGCCAAGTTTCCCCCCTTCTGGAGCCTTGATGAGGCCCTGGGAACCGCCCCCCCCCCCAGGGCCGGCCCCTGCAGTGTCCCGGGGTGCCCACCCCCAGGACACAGCCGTTTGCAATGACAGGGCGGGAGTCTTGCGGCTCCCACCCTGTCAGTGCAAACTGCTTTGCTATTTGGAAGAGAGAGCAGGAAACCTGCTCTCTCTTCCAAAAAGCAAAGCAGATTGTTTTTCCAAAGGGGGAGCAGCATGTTACTGCTCCCCATGTGGAAAAGCAATGCCGGCTCCCGCAGGAGGCGGGGAGGCGGATGGGACCATTGGGGGATTGGGGACCCCCTCACGGCCCCCAACGGCGAGGGCCAGCACCTGGGGATGGGGTACCCGGGGATATTAGTTGCCCAGGAGGGGGGCCTTCGCGCCCCCCTCCCCAAAATAATTTTTTTTTAAAAGGCCGGCCCGGGGAATGGGGTCCCTGGGGTGATAAATGGCCTAAGGAGGGGGGCAAGGCAGCCCCCCTCCTATATTGAAAAATAAAAATAAAGAAGGGATGGGGTCTCCGGGCCGATTATGCTCTCGTGAGAGGGGCCACGCGGCCCCCTTCCCGATTTGAAAATTTTGAAAAATTATTTAGGGCAGGCCCTGGGGGATGGGGTCCCCAGGGCCAAAATATTAGGAAAAGAAGGGGGGACACATAGCCGCCCTTCTTAAACAAAAAAAGACCGTCATTGCGCCGGAGGCCACGCCCCCTCCTTTCAGCACTGCGTTTGCAGAGTGGGAACGAATTCCCCTTGAATACTGGGGGTCCCTGGGCGCCAAGTAGCCCACCAGAAACCTCCAGAATGCGCCTGGGGGCTGCATTGCAGAGAGGTGTTCTGAGGCCACACCCCTTTTTACACCACTCTGCAACGCAGCTCTGTAGCACTTACTGGAGGTAGCTGGTGGGCTAGTTGCAATCCAGGGACCCTCAGTATTCAAGGGGAGTTAATTCCCCTACTTAAAACACACCATGGGGCGCGTCTGCACAGGGGTGAAGGAAGGGGGCAGGGCCTGAGTTCACATGTGTGAAACTACATCATGTAGCACGGTTTAAGTTGGGAAATTAATTCCTTGTCAATCCTGAGGGTCTCTGGGGGTCAACTAGCCCACCAGGTACCTCCAGTAAGCGTAACGGAGCTGCATTGCAGAGTTTTGTAAAAAGAGTCGCGGCCTCTGAACACCTCTCTGCAACGCAGCCCCCTGGTGCATACTGGAGGTACCCGGTGGGCTAGTTTGACCCCAGGGACCCACAGGGTTGAGGAGGAATTAATTCTCTAACTTAAAATGTGCCACAGGGCGTGTTTGCAGACATGTCACCTCAGGCCACGCCCCCTTTCTTCACCACTGTATAAACACGCCCTGTGGCGCGTTTTAAGTTGGGGAATTAATTCTCTTTCAATACTGAGGGTCCCTGAGTGCCAAATAGCCCAACAGGTATCTCCAGTATGTGCCAGGGAGCTGCGTTGCAGACAGGTGTTCAGAGGTCACGCCCCTTTTTACACCTCTCTGCAACGCAGCTCTGTGGCACTTATTGGAGGAACCTAGTGGGCTAGATTGACCCGAGGGACCCTTAGGATTCAAGGGGACTTAATCTCTCAACTTAGAATAGCCACAGAACACGTTTACACAGTTTTGAAGAGAGGGGACGGGCATGAGGTAATATGTAGTTCGGCTAATTTTACTTCGGTCCAGTATATATAGAGCCCCTTTCCTAGACCATCCCCTCCCTTCACCACTGTGCAAACATACCCTGTGGCGCATTTTAAGTTGCAAAAAAAATTCCCCTTCAATCCTTAGGGACCATGAGGGCGAAGTAGCCCACTAGGTGCTTCCAGGAAGCGTCACTGCGCTGCAGAGAGGTGGTGCAGGCTGTGCCCCTTTTTACGTCTGTCTGCTACGCAGCTCCATGGTGCTTACTGGATGTACCTAGTGGGCTAGTTGGACTCTAGGGACCCTCAGGATTGAAGGGGAATATCATCCTCAACTTAAAATGTGCCATAGGGCGTGTTTGCACAGTGGTGAAGGGAGGGGATGGTGTAGGAAAGTGGCTCTATATATACTGGACCGAAGTCATATTAGCCGAACTACGAATTCCGATTTACTGACCTGTTATCAGGAGAGATCTCAGTGTTGCATCTTTGAACCCAGTACTGATCCTGAAAAGTAATTCTAACCGTTCTTACTAGTAACTTGTATTTCCTTCCATAGGAATCCATTGTCTGGTTTTCACCAGAAAAGTTTTGAAGTGTCTATTTTCACAAACTAAAAATATTCCTTAAAAATCGCCTGTATGACTTAAACGCTTTCTTTCAACTGTTTACAGGAGATGCACCAGTGCTGGATCCAGGATCCACCACTGAGTAAGAAAAAGTAACGATAACACTACTTACCTGCTAAGTGAATTTCCTCCTGTAGAATAGCATTGGTGATTCTACGTGAAAAAGTTTCTGTCAACTTTTAAAATACAATAATATTCCTTAAAAATCACTACTGTAACCAAAATGTTTTTACTCAACTGTTTACAAGAGATGTCCCAGTACTGAATCTGGGATCCAGTCCTGTGGTTAGAAAAGTAATCCATAAAGTAACCAATTGCATTTAACTAGAAATTCACATTGAGCTCAATGTTGCATTGTGTCTGAAATTGTGTTGCCCATTGCAACAACTGTAACTAAAGTACTTAAAAGTCTATTGCCTATTTGCAAAGTATTTAAACTAAAGTAATTCATTCTGAGAAAGTATATTGTGTAATGTAATGTATAATGGAATTATAATGTAATTTTGTAAAAAAAATATCTAAAAATAAATAGTTTTAAAAAATGTAGTAAATCAGTATCAAAAAAATAAATATAACAATTAATACATTTAAAAATTGTAATTTACAAAACCTTTGAAATTCACTGAAACAACCATAGGTTTTCAGACATGCTATAGTTAGGAATTAGCATTTAAAAAACCTTTCAAATGCACTGAAAAAACCATAGATTTCTGACATGTTATAGTTCGGAATTAGCATTTAAAAAACCTTAGAAATTCACTGAAAAAACCATACGTTTCAGGGGTGTTATTATTAGCAGTTTATTTCACTCGTACAAAACCATAGAAATTCCTCTGTTATAGTTAGTTCTACTAACTATAACTCGCTCGCCCGCAATCCACTTCTGATGATGTCACATATTACATCATTCATGACATGGTTAGTGACATCACTGATGACATCACTGTTGACATCTTAAATGACATCACTGATGACATCATCCACGTGACAATCTGATACACTACATAATACACTAGTATAACCTTTGAACACTCAATATAAAATATGGAGAACCATATTTGAAAGCATTGACATACCAATACAAGTTTCTAAAAACCCACTCAGTGGTTCCTACATCTACACACACATTTAAACTCTTACCTATAGATTGACTCATACATGCTAACAAATATCAATAGAACATTATTAAATATAGTTATACACCTTCATCGACATTACACACCAGCACACATCCTATTCACTTATACAGTCATCCTACTCACTTATGCAAACAATTGATAATACTTACATGTACTAAGCTACACACGTATACAAACACCACTTCATTTATTCATATAGATAGTACCTCCTACTTAGTGTGTTATAAAATCACTATTATAAGAATACAGTTTTCGATACAGTCACTCATACAATCACTAAGTCTTATATATACTTATTTATAAACAATAACTGTCACATACACTGCCTTTTATATTTCTACTTTGTTGGACATATATCATTGAGAAATATATTTACTCATCACCACACCCATAAAGAGATTTACTCACCCAAACAAGTGTTTCCACTTGCAGTCTTAACCTCATATACCTACTAAATCAAGTATTTACACATCTTTGGACAGTCAGATACCTCCCACCCATCCACACACACATTCACTATCCCATACAATTACTCACTTAACTAATTAAAACTAATATAGACTTTCACATAGCTAGTAACCAACTTATGTAGTAGTTTAAACAACAAGAGATACATTGAAACAGATATTCACACAGTTTAATCAATATCCCATATATTTAGTGAGACACTTTAAATTAGTCACTTAGACAGTCAATCACAGTGCTACTAAATCCTCCATCCAGACACTTATACATCCACTCATCCTTCAATGCAGATTGCTATATATATAATACTTATTTAAATATTAAACCAAACCACATTCACTGGATGATGTAATCAGTGATGTCATCAGTGATGTAATTAGAGAAGTCATCAGAGATGTCACTGACCATGTCATGAATGATGTAATATGTGACATCATCAGCAGTGGATTGCGGGCGGCCGAGTAGAACTAACTATAATGGAGGAATTCCAATGGTTTTGTACGAGTGAAATGTCCTCCTAAAAACTATAACACCCCTGAAACCTATGGTTTTTTCAGAGAATATAAGTATACCTACATATTACTTACTTGTTTAGGTAATTGCTGAAATGTATACATTTCTTCTTAAAGGTTTGTTGAAAGAATCCAGCAGAGTTACATCCTATTGCAGTGATGGCCATTTTTAAGCATTTAGGGCCAGATGTAGGTAAGCTTTTACCGGTCGGTAATGGCCGAAATTGGCTGTTACCGACTGGTAAAAGCCTTCTCCTATGTAGGAGGCTATTTTACCAATTCGGTAAATAACAAATCGGTATTCAGCGATTCGGTGTTTACCGAATCATCATTTACCGATTCGGTATTTACCGAATCGGTAAATGAGATGTAGGAAGCACTTAAAAGAGTGCCTCTGGGCTTTAAGAATTCATTATTTACCACCAACAATTAGTTGGTGGTAAATAAGGAATTCCTATGTAAATGCATAAATGTGCATTTACACCTGTGCCATTTGACAGACATACATGCCCTTAGGGCATGTATGTATGCCACATGTGCACACCAGCACTAATCAGGGGTGCAACAGGGTGTCAAAGTGACACCCGGCAACCCTTGACTTTTTCCCAATTTTATTGACATTCATTCCTATGGGCCTCCAGGCTCATAGGAATCAATGGCAAATACCGAATCGGTAAAGACCGATTCTGTAAATACCGAATCTTACAGATTCAGTATTTTTTACCGAACTATTATCTACATTGCAATTGCCGATTCGAAAATACCGAATCGGTAAAATTCGGTATTTTCGAATCGGTAATTTACAATTCCCTACATCTAGCCCCTAGTTGCTTAAATTAGATTGCCTTTTATATTGAGGATTTAATTGTTTTGATTGTATTGGTTAAAGCTGTCTATATTTTTAATTTATTGGTTTAGTATAGTTTGAATCTTTTTTTTTTATCAGTTGAGCCCTTCAATGTGAAATGCTAAATTAGGTTTAATTTTTGACGAATGATAAATAATTTGATATTTTTGGACTTGCATCTATTGAAATACATCTATGTATATATATTAAGGGTGGGCATAGTATGCGTAGTGGAGCTACGCGAAGCTACGCAAAGTGGGCGAGAAACTATGCTCACCTACGCACTTCGTGTAGCCCCACTACACGCCGCTTGCCCCCCTCCCCATCATACCTAATTTATGTAAATACTAAAAGAAAAGTAAATAAAAAGCCCTTACCTTGTCCGCTGCGTCCCAGGGCTCCCTCTTGTCGTCCGCGCTGCCGTCTTGGATACCAATACGAGAAATCCAAGACGGCGGCGCGAATGACAAGAGGGAGCCCCGGGACGCAGCGGACAAGGTAAGTGCCTTTTATTTCCTTTTGTTTTAGTATTTACAAAAATGAGGTATGTAGGGGAGGGCAGGAGGGTGGCGGGTGGCAGGCAACTTCGCTACACCCATGGAGTGGGCGTAGTGTTGCCTGCTATGCCTACTTTGCAAAGGGCGAAGCAGGCAACACTGCGCCCACTCCGTGGGCGTAGCTAAGTCCTTCGCCCAGGGTTAATATATATTAATTAATATTTAGGTTGGTGTTTCAATGTTTGTAGTTAATGCCTATTATTTGGTGCTTTTTCTATATATTTTAGATATATTATATTTTTGGGACGAATAGTAAATATTTTGTTGATGTAATATTTTTTTATTTGATTTAAACACATGTATAATAGGTTTTGGTTTTATTTAAAGCAATTGTTTTATGTGAACGTTTTTAAAATCATTTTATTATTTATTAATTATTTGGCTAAAATATTCTAGCTGATATTGTGTGAACCTATATTTTTTTAATAATGTTTATTTAGGCATAACTATGTTTTTGTTTTCAATATTTGTTTTTGGATATGTGTGAAAATCAATATTTTGAACAATTATATTTGTGCTCTTGATGTTTGCAGTTTTTATAGTTGAGTGTATAGAGTCACTATTGTTGTCATCAATAGTTAATTTCCAATATTTTTGTGCTTCAATATTTTATGGTTCAATATTATGCCTGTGATCCTGCATGTATTACAGCATGTAAAAACCAGGCCAGGACATGTACATTTCAATGAGCTTTGGGCCAGGAAGTATGATGTAGCAAAGGTTTTACATAGTCATTTAATGTATTCATTAATCGGTGCTGAGCGAAGCATCAGTATCAAGTCAGTTATTAATTTCTGAACAAGTTTTATTTGCATATGCTTTCTGTAACCCAAGATATGTGTTTTCTAATGCAATCCAATATTCAAAATAGAAATGCACACTCTGAATCCAGGTGAGGTTTCAGTAGCTGTTTTTAATGCTTGCTCATTACGCGTTCCGTCTACATGACTTGTACACTAATAAGCAGCATTTTCAGTTAATCTTTTAATTAATCCTATTACCTTTGGCAACATTTGTTGGAACAGAATGGAATTTGACAGGCTGTAAGCATTTTTATTTCGATCTTGGTATATTTTATGCAGCTATGTCAAGGGACTTGTGATTGAGGAGCAAAATGGTATTGATTTCTTTATACCTTTTCAGCCATTGACAGACACAAACAAAGTTTATATTTACATATTTATTTTTCTGTTGGCATGACAAGTTCTCTGCAGATCGATCGGGGTGCAAAGTTAAAGGACTGTAAAAAATCTACATTCAAAAATAACTTTAGCAATATTTGCTCAGTCTGTATGAAATTCTGCAGGCAGTTAGGAAGTTAAATCCAGTGCATGATCTCACATATCATGCATATCCAGCAAGTGGACCCACCATTGAGAAACAAGGTAGCTGAATGTGGTATTGTAGTTAAAACCTGCTGTGCACAGGCCATAACTATATATAGCAGGAGTTGACTACAAATTTTGGTCAGACTTGCAATAACTGGTGCATCCCTGTAAATTAGCAGGGATGTGCCAGTTATTTAACATGACAAAAAAAAAACCTTGTGCCACCATGGATGCGCCGTATTTACAAATCGGTGCAAGGTGGCGTAATGATTGACATATGCGTTACGCATCTGTCAGTGTGAGGGTGCTGCAGTGCTTGAGTCATGTTGCAAGCGGGACGCAACTCCAGCACTACTCAGGGTTACCCAATACTTAACATGCTGCGTCACTCCTTATGCCTTCACCCAAATATACATCAATATATCTTCGCTGGAGGAGATCCTCTCCCTGAACGAGACCTTAAAACTGACTGTCCAGTGGTTAGCCGCTAACCAACTAAAACTCAAAGCAAAGAAAACTGAATTTCTCCTTATCTCCCCTTCTAAATCCAACTCTGAGATTCAGACATGGATCAAGGCCATCACAGCCCTAAACTGCCCGCCGACCATTGTGGACTCTGCCAAATCCCTGGGCATAATCCTAGACTTTCATTTGAACATGCGGGACCAAATCAACTTAATGGCTAAAGCAGCTAGATTCCACTTGAGCTATCTTTGGAAGCTGAAACCTTTCATTGAGGCTGCTGACTTGAAAATGGCAGTGCAAGCACTAGTCATCCCCAGACTGGAATATGGTTGCTCCACCCTCACTGGTCTACCCAAGATCTCCCTTGCACCCTTAAAAGCTTGCCTCAACGCGGCCACCAGACTACTCACCGGCCCCAGGAAATTCGAC
Organism: Lissotriton vulgaris; assembly: GCF_964263255.1. Taxonomy (NCBI): domain Eukaryota; kingdom Metazoa; phylum Chordata; class Amphibia; order Caudata; family Salamandridae; genus Lissotriton; species Lissotriton vulgaris. The sequence continues at coordinate 254,791,707 of NC_141698.1, forward strand.
CACATCTCTCCACATATGAAAGCACTGAACTGGTTCACCCTAGGGGTCAGAATTCTGCTGAATCTGGCATGCATCACAAACAAGGCTCTTTACTCAAACTCCCCTGTTTATCTGGCACAAAAACTAGTGGTATCTGGAGGAAGCAGGAACTATCGGTCCGCCAGAAACCTCTTACTCCAAACCGCCTTCTTCCAGAAAAAAAGAACCTATAATAGGGCATTCACCAGGACAGCTCCTAGAATCTGGAACTCCTTCCCACCCACCATCAGAAGAATCCCCTCTCTAACACTTTTCAAGAAGGAGGCCAATGCCTTCCTCATGGGTAAATTCCTCGTCTAAAGCCTGCCATGCCTGACCACAAGTCTGATGTTTCTAAGACTAGTGCTTCTCCCTCAGATCACCAACTCTCCCCGCAGAGAATTTTCGGGGCCCTTACTTTTACTTTTATTGTTTTATTATTTTATTACTATTTTTTACCTACTTTAAATATGATTGCAATTGTCTTGTATATCTCCAGTATCCCTATGTTCCCTACACCCCGGCCCATCACCATCCCCTTGTACAGTTTTGTATGTATATTTCTGCACCTGAACGTAGTTTGTACTCCTTTGTATTTCTTGTAAAGCGCTCTGATACCTTCACAGGTCAAGTCCGCGCTCTATAAAACACTAAAAATAAAATAAATAAAGCAGGCGTGAGTATTTGATGCAGCGGGACGTAAAAGTGACTCAGTGAAGTCTTGGAGATTACACTTCAGCACTTTTATGGGGCTTCCTTGCGACGGAACGCCCACCCTGCATACAATATGCCTGAAGCAGGTATAATGTAGCACAGGGCTTTATAACATGACACATCTCACTAGATACATCACATTGTAAATATGTGGCATAGTGGCGCATTGTTTACGCCGATGCCGCATCACAAAAGTGACGCAATGGTGGCGTAAAAGTGTTGCAAGGGGCTTGTAAATCTGCCCCTCGGTTCGGCAGAGAGTTGGACCTCCTGTGTGATGATAGAGTGCTGATCAGTGGCAGTTGGCTGCAAAGATGGCTGAATGCAGGACTTGCCACATGCAAAGCACTTCAATCACTAGAGTTCAAGGACAAAGGCTATAATTATTAGGGGACAAGTGGGTACCTGACCAGAGGCCAGTTCCACACAATAACTCCAGCTACAAATACCTAAACCCATGTGCAGCAAGGGATTGGTCACATGGGAGGGTGGGAACAGATCCTTTGAGAAATTCCCACTGCACATGGCCAGAGGCTGTGGTCAGAGGGTTTTGCTGCACTTAGGATTTGGCATAATGGAAAGCAAAAATATCAGAGTTGGATACTGTAAACCTTCAACAAATAAATGAAGAACCTGCTGAACAAACTGTTAAGAAATCTTCAAAAAAGTAGTGCTAAGAAACATAATTTAAGTGAAATTGTGGATATAGTTTTCAGTTGAAATTCCCAGGTTACGGTTGCTAGTGCAACCACAAATAACCTCTACATGCACTGCTGATGACAACATACATCATAGATTAAATCATATGTGTTAATACAAATCACCTCACCTTTGACATCATTAATGACATGGGTGATCTAAGAAGGGTAATTCAACAAAATAACTCGAACACCAAACACAGCATACCCATCCCGAATGGACCATGTGCCCAACTCCAGTTAGGTTTGCCCTCATGATATTTCTTGTGGTAGTTTCTGCATCCAGGTTACTACCTGCCAAACCCACTGTGTGGCATCCACAAAAGAGACGGTCTGTTGAACCTGATATGTGACTAGACCCTGCCAATAGCTTCTAATAGGATCAACATGGTCCTAGCCAACCCACTTTGTGCATAGTTTTCAGCTGTGTGAAATGGGAACTGGCCTGTGGACAGACCTGGCATCAGACCCACAATGCACTTTTTCTATGTTGCTACCACTCAATGCTGTGTATTGCCTTTGGCTAGGCCCTACATCTAATTTACTAATTGTCAATAATTTTGGAATTCATGATGTGCAGGAAGATGTGTCTTACGACCATGCCGTATGACCTCCCTTCTTTATGGTGAACCCCTTCAGAGTATAGCCTGTACCTAGATGGATTCGTAATTTGCTGCAAGGTCTGCACAGTGTCCATGTTCCAAACCTACCATGTGCAGTGATGAAAAGTAGGCTTGGGCAGAGCTAGTGGAGTTTTACTCAGTGGAATTCCGTGGAGTTACCAAAAAACTCTGTGAGATTCCGCAGACTTCCGCAAGTGGGCAGAGTATGCTGTGCATGCTTTATTTTGTTGTTGTTTCTATATGTTCCACATACAGTTGAAAAAGCATATTATAACATTAATTTTTGGATGATATGCTCTAGCACTGCTCCTTTTGAAGAAATAAGCGAATTGGAGGCTCCCATGGTGGCGGTTGAAATTTAGGAGAGATGAGTGGTACACGAAGAAATCAGTCAGAAGCTGCACACTACCGTGGACTGACATCTCTAAGCGTTCAAGTGTAGTGAACACGCAGTCCCACTGTCCCGCACCCATTCACCTCACCTCACTGATGGCCAGCAATCTACACAAAGGGACATTTAGGTCTTGTGCAACGGACATACTACTATGCAATGGCATTGCTTTTCGCTAAAAATGCATTGTTGGCTACAATATACGACTGCCACTTACACTTGCATAATAATATACACTAGAGAAGGCTTCACTGTGTGCCACAAAGTGACTCACGTGCACCCAACTGCACTACAATCGGCTCTTTGGCCACTCAGTGTCAAAAGCTGCTTCACTGTCAACTTCTTATGTCTCTCACAATCCACATCACGGCCACGTCTCGCTTCACAAGCTGACTCCAACCAACATTCCCTCCTGTGCTGTGTCCACGTGCACACTGCATTCACCCACAGAGTGCTACCCCAGAAGAATGATGATGACCTTTCGAGATTTGGGCTGCAGCATCTCACCAGCTGCTAACCGTCTCTCAGACCTAGCCTGTATGTTCAAGTGTGCTGCATCAATCCCGCTTCTGCTGCCAGTAGCACACCGGAGTGTTTCTGTTGGTGAGGTGCAGCTGAACTATGCGTCCACGAGGGGATCCAAATGTTTTTTTCTCGAGCTTTATTAAAAGACCCACTCATTGCCCAGGAGTAACAATAGTGGATAGAAAAAAATGGCGAAATGTGAAAAAAATAACCTGAACCGAGGACACCCCATACAAGGATGGAAATGGGTAGCACAATGTGACGGTTCCAGCCCTATTAATTGGTGTGTAATAGGTTGTCACCGGTAAACTTCACCGCGCAGTAGTTTGTAGAGTTTTTCCCCAACTCTGTGCCTCAAGCAGAGCACAGAGTGCCAAAACTCCACTAACTCTGCCGGCAGAGCTCACTGTCCACCCCAATTGAAAAGTTGCAGGGCAGGGGGTGACCTCCTGTAAGAACCTGCATTCAAACCACAACATGACCAATCTACTACACATTCCTTCAACATAGCACAAGCGACTGTATGAAGAACAGGTTGGACGCAAGGCTTGGCATACAGCAAAGATCCCTACAATTATATTCAGATGAGAAATTGAAATTATATTATGGTGGTTGTGCTCAACCTATGTCTTTCAAGCCTAGTCCTATTTGGGACTTAGAAAGTGTAGCTAGGCAGAGTAAAGGGCTGTGCTTCAAGTCTATATATTGGAAGATGCTGTGCTTGTTTATTGTGAGGTTTTTGCAGTAATAATTAACCAAGAGAGGGACAAGGAGCAGAAAAAGGAGGTCCAGTACCCATGCTCCCGAGAACACATTCAAACACACTGAAGGGTAACTGTTTCTATCGAGGTACACTGGCCCACTTGGCTACGGATTGTATTGCAGAAGAGATAGACAAGTGAAGATGACTTATCTAAGATAGATAGGGCTAAGGTAGGATATAATAAATAGTGGGTTAAGTCCATAAATTTGAAGAGCTGCCCTCACACACGTGTCAAGGTTCATCATAGGGCCCTTTTGCTCCTAGTGGGGTTTGGTGCCGCAGTTCCCCCTTGGCCCCGCAAGGGGGCTCTTTAGCAGAGATCTTTTTAAAGGCAGTATGCCATAATGTTGAGTGCGAGTGTGCGTGGTAAGTGCAAGAGGGAGTTAAAAATACTGTGACAATACCCCAAAAGGTAGTTTATTCTTGTACCTCCATAGGAACAGTTATCCTTCAGTGTGTTTGAGTTTTTTGCAGTTCTCACCCCACATTATTACCAGAGCTGTGATCTTGAATACATTTTAACATTATATCAGAAAATTGTTTTATTGTTGTTTATAATGTGGTTTTCAGTGTGTTTTTTCTCCAATAAGGAATATCTTATGATGTGTTTTGGGGTCTTGTTGCTGCAAATGTATGCTGAGAGTCAAACTTACAGAAACAAAAAAGTCAAAGTTCAAATGCTTGAATTAATTTCAGCAACTGATAATTAGTCTGAGTGGTATTGCAATCGAATATCTTGATCACTGTAGCACTTGTGTCTGGGAACAAAAATATGCAAATCAGCCTTGGTCCTCCTTGAATATGAACCATCCAGCCTGAAACAGCAGGCCATTTCCCCTGTTCATATGAACACAAGGACTCCCAGAAAAAACTTGTTGAAGCACATCACTGAAGTGCATCTTGAGTCTTGTTTACTACACAACTTCAGACCTGAAGCGTCCATATGCATATTATCCTTGGCCCTATGCCATAAGCAATAGTCCAGCCTGAACTTCCAGGTCATGTCCCCTCTGAATGAGAACACATGAATGCCCAGACCAGTTTCTGTTGTGTGTATTTTTAATGGATTCAACCTCCCGATATGTCATGTAACCAACAGGTAATGCTGAAGTGTTAAACCTGACAGCCTTTGTTGTGGTCTTCTGCCCAAATGTTTGCCTTCTCCCCACCTGTTGCTACATATTTGTTTTTGCTGGCCTACGGTTCTGTGTTGTTTAGCACTGCCAACCAAAGCTTAGGTGCTTGTGCTCACTCCTTACATCATGGTAAAACATTGGCCCACGTCTATTTGGCACATTGTATTTACTTAAAAGTCCCTAGTAAAGTGTAAATAACATATGCCTAGTGGACCTGCAGCAATTATTGTGCTACCCACTTAAATAGGCCTTTAAAACATGTCTCAGGCCTGCAACTGCAACCTCTGTGCAGTTTTAAGCAGTCATTCAACCTGGCAAAATAAACCTCTCTCCAGACTTAAAACTCCCTTTTGAATACAAATAAGTGACCCGCAAGGTGGCCCTAAACAGACCATGATACAGGGAGCATTGTATTTTTAGAGTTAGGACATGTTTAACATGTTATGGTAGTGAAAAACTCTTAAATTAGGCTTTCAATACTGCAAGGCCTACCTCTCCCTTAGGATAACATTTGGAATACCTTATTACACCTAATAGGTGCCTACTTGTGATTGGAAACAGATGGAGAAGTCATTTGTGGTTCCAAAAGAATTGTATTTTTGAATCCTCTTTTAATGTAAAGTCTGATTTTAAGTCCCAATTTTGAAAATGCTATTTTTAGGAAATTGCCATTTTCTTGTCCTAACCATTTGCTGCACACAGCCTATGTCCCGGGTTATGTGAATAAGCGTAGTTGGCAGTTGGACCTTCGGTATTCAGGTAGTGAGACACGGGTGACTAGATGTTGGAAAGATGGGCTATCATGCTACAATCGGAGGGGTGAAGCTGTTCCCTGCCTCACTTACATTTTAAAGGGGCTGCTACCAGCACACTCACAAGGAAATTGACACCTGTATTTTGTCAGCCTAGACTAACAATATCAACAAGCACAAACAAGCTTAATACAATAGTCTTACCATAAGTTGAAAAGCTGTCAAACAAATTAAAGTGAATACACACATTGTAGTTAAGGTTACCCCTTGGATCACCGTGGTTGGTCATGCCTGTCATTGTATTTTAATAAGTATGTCTCTTCTTCTGTGTGATAATTATCTACAACAGAAAAGAGTGAAACCAAAAATCAAGAAACAAAAGAATAAAAATGATAATGGTTAGAGGTTTTTGTTTTTACAAAATGATTGTGCTGTTTTGTACAGTAAATTTCACCATCACCACATATATTTTATCATTTTGTTTGTACGCTTTTGGCGCTGTAATTGCATTGCAACATTTTTATAGCACTTAAAGACCCCTATGTGTGGGGGCACTGAAGCACTTGGTTAACAGTATAAAGAGAGGGAATCACGTCAGACACTCTGGGTGGCTATATTGGCCTTAAAAACTACATTGCCTCAAATGATTTTCAGAAGTATTAAAGACATTACTCAGAAATGCCAACATATTCAAACTGGGTGATTTTCAAACAAATCGTGGTTGTAGGTTCTCAATGGTTTATATTGCAGCAGAGGTGGGAAGCACCTAAAATAAAGTCGTTTTAGGTTCACAAATTGGTAGTCACTTGTATAAATTGGGGGGCATATTCATCAATGTTTTGCTTCTTCCTTGCACCGCACAAGGTAGCGCAAAGGCGATCCAAAACCTAGATGATATTTACTGTGGCCCTGTGTGGCTTGGTAAATCTGGAGTAAAATAAGACAGTACAAGCCGATACCTTGCGTTACTTTTCCCCAGCGAGGTATTCCATGGGTGTAGTGTGGGTGTACCCGCATATTCACCCATGGATTTGATGCATTCTCAGATTTGCCTACACTGGTAGACCTGGGTAAGTGCCATAATGCTTCCACTCCCCAGTGGAGGCATAACAAGAAAACATTTATGCATTTCTTGTTATGTTGTCCTCTTTCTAAGTGTGCTGCATTTCTGTAGAAAGAGGAAAAGGCCCCAAAGGATTGTTTCTGTGCAGGAAGGTGTCCTAGCACAAGTCAACTCCTTCCTGTAACACAGGCACTCTTGTACCATTGGCTCTAGGCGCCACTGCCTGCAGAGTGCAGGAGCTATTACATATTCCTGCCCCCTGCCTTTCATGCTGCACATCAAGGTGTCTTGCTGCCTTGTGTGAAATGCTGATAAACATGGCCCAGTGCTTTTCGCATTCATGATATGCGTAAAAACAAATCAATGGACACAACCACACTGACCCTCCTAAATCTGCCCTTGCACTGTAACCCTTGCTGCTCCCTTTACCCACTCATCGCCTTGATATCCTCATTAAACTCTCTCTGTGCATGCCGCCCCCCTCACTCGCTCAGACTCAGAACGTGTGGTAATAAATACAATTGCTAACGTGCAATACCGATTTCAAACTGCTACACAGATTTCAGATATATTCATCCCTGGACCCCATCTCACTCCTAAGAGGTTGTTACCTGCTCAATTACTTAGTCAGATGTACACAAGTTACCATGTAAAAAGAGTTATGTATATCTTTCCTCGCTAGGATGTTATCATGTATGCCCAAGATCCCACTCGCTGCCAAAGTAGCCACGAAAATATTCAATTGGTAATAGTATGATTGATGTACCACTCCAGTCTGAACATGCGGTAGTGGGCCCAAGAGTGAGATTGAAGTGCACAACTGTGAATATTTCACATACCCCTCCCAGATGAGTGAACATTAACACCCTCTTCTTACACAGGGCGCCTCGGTTTAAGAGATTTACGGCCAGATACCAGGACAGGGCACATTTAGCACAGCCAAAAGGGACAATACTACTCACCCCGCCGGATACGTTTGCTGCAGATGCTCCTACGAATTTTACATTAAGCAAACAAATTGACCAATTGGGGGTACAAAAGCACAGAGCACCTACGTGCTGTGCGTTCGCGCAACCATCACGGGGCCTCTTTGGAAGATGGAAGTGCTCACCTCTGCTGTGCTGCTCCCAAAACACTGGCTGCGCGCCTGAAACACGACCCGTCGGTGGACTGGAGTGAGAGTCGTGTTTGTCACGGCAACAAAAAGGGAGGAGCTGGTTTATTGTCGTAGAACCAGTTACATTGAGGCGAAAGAGCGTGGCTGTAGAGAATCAATTCAAACCCCCTAATTTAAACGGAATTAATACGGAAGTCTTACACGTCAAGAACTTTACTTCAGAAATAGTGGGACCACATTTAGGAATTCTTGGGAAATTAAATTTTAAAAACACTTGCAAAACATTGCAGATTTCATTCTTCAAGTACTAAAATTGTGTTGTGTACAGTAAAACCCGTTTTCTAACTCACAGTTTTTAGAAAATTAACTTTCATTTGCTTAACAGCCCAACGCTTTCGCACAGTATCATACCTTAGACCCGGCTCTACTCTTCCCTTGTACAAAATGCTGCAAGATCGTTTGCTTAGATTCCCATTTGGCTGGGCCACAGGATTTATGTGCAGAGTAGTACGCGACATCGTTAAGTAAAGTATGTGCCACGAAAAGGCACATTTTGCTTCTTACTGCTGCGCATTTTGTGATCGCATTACTTCATTATGTTGTCATTTTTACACTTAGTTAACCCTGTCTGGGAAAAGATTTAATCTCGTTAACACTCAAATGCATCAATAAACAATTTAAAGATGAACAATCACTATGTGAAAGGCCTTCCAGTGTGCAGGAATACGCGTTGCCATGTTTAAAGAAACGTTTGATCCGTTTGAGCTAGATTTGATTTTGTTGTAAAAATCTTGAGATTATGCAGCAAATGATGGATTGTTTGTCAATTTACAGGAAAAATTCAGCTGCAGCATAATTGCATAATTCTAGTGGCCATGCTTACTCCGGTATTCTATGAATTTTTCTTTCATGTTCCAGACCATACTATCTGAGGCACAGCCAAACTTCAACAAAGGCATTGGACTACCTCCTAAAGCCAGTGGGCCGTTGAGGAGTGAGAGAAACCTTGGGCAAAAGGGCTACTCGGCTAAACACCCTATACTGAATCCTGTTTGGTGCAACAACGTCTCTTTTTATTACATTAAATGAATCCTTAATTCATAAAAATATACTCATGACAATGATGTATCACAAAATAATCTAAAATCTCAACTTAGCGAATATTCGAAAACATTATTTACAATCTATGTATCGTCACCTCACTTTAAGGCACAGCCTTCTATAATTGAGTCAGAACAATATTAGTTATTTTCCATATTTGTGTACTAGGAGGATGTCATAATTCACGCAAGGGGAAACATTCTATTGCTAATTGTCCCCATTTCTGAACTTATTTTAATAAAAAGTATTTAGATACATTCATGATTATGTTTTGACTATAATGTCTGTACAGGGCTTTGTATAGTTTGAAATTGTTCTAAACAAATGGTTTTTGGAAAGTAATGCGAGCATATGAGTTGTAACACACAGAAAGGAATTTCTTTGTTTGATTATAACATGGCTGCTAACAGTTTCTAGTTTTGAATGTTGAAAACCACTTGACAGCCAATTAGCATTCAGCACGTGATCGGAAGGATGCGCTTATGGTATGATGATAATGCGCGCAGTATCCAAATTAATTTTTTCAATGGAAGGGGGCTGCGTGGCCCCCCTCCTGTGGCCAATTCCTGGCACCGGGAACCCCATCCCCCGGGGCATGGGCAATTATTTTTTTGTTTTTTATGGAGAGGGCTGCATAGCCCCTCTCCTGAGACCACTTCAAGGCCCCGGGGACCCCATTCCCTGGGGGACTGGCATTTTTAAAAATGTTTGTTAATGGGGAGGGGGCCGCGTGGCCCCCCTCCTGTGCCACAGGTAGCACAGGGGAGCCCATCCCTCGGGGATGGTCCTCACCTTTGGGGACCGTGGGGGGTCTCCAATTCCCCCACGGTCCCGCCAGCTCTCCGCCTCCTGCGGGAGCCGGTGTTCTATTGATATCCGAACCCCATCTGTGTGTGAACCCCCAAGGCGTTGCCTTAACTTTGCGCATGCATGTTTGTGGTAGAGCATGCTCAATTACAACATGCCCAATCACAGCTCTCACCAGTGACATCATGCTCAACCAATCATCGTTCTGCAAAGCATTTATAACCTTCCAACCTTCTCGAACTTTTCATATTCCGCTGTCACAGTCCTGCCGATAGTGTTCACTCCTTGCATCGCGTCGCTGAACTAGAACTTTTCCTGTTCCGCAGTCACAGCCATTGAAAGTGTTCATATCCACTTCTTCGTAGGTGAGCACTTTTTTTAAGGGTAATTAAGTTAATTAATCTGAACAATCTTTAAGTTCTGTGTAAATGCAAATTTTTGTTCGATTTGGCAATGCTGTTTTAAGCACACTTTCCTGCTTTTTTATATCATTAAAGTTGACTTCGTAACCTTTGTTTCTGTGCAAATCACTTAATCTTGCTGCGTTTCTTTAATTTGCCAAGCGCCACGTGACCGTTCCCGTAGCAGTGTGCTACGTGCTGTTCAAGTTAATGCAATGTCGTGGCCGTCAATTTTATATTATTGGGGTATTCGCTCACATATTTAGTTATTTATGGTATTGTAATGTACTGTGAGCATGTGATGATATTCTCTTAACCTTGTTTTTATGTTTATCCTCATTTTAAATAGAAATAGATGCCACTAAGTACCAAGAGCTTTTTGATTATGTGAGACATAATGTGTATCCTGAAGGTTTCACTAAAGTTGTTGTGTTCTATCTAGGACCCTGATCAATATCATGACCTTATGCCCCTATACGGCTATAATCAATACCTATCCCTATAATGGCATAATATTCAAAGCCATATTTTAGCAAGTCGCCTCTGCAGTCCATGACACAGCAGAAGTCACTTCCTTAGATTCCTAGATAGCACGCAGAGTTCTTTCGACATACCAAACCTCCAGCAACCTGGGAAAGCCCCGCTTGCTTTGTTTTGATTTGTAATAGAACTTCTAGCGAGCACTGTAAGAATGACCAGTTCTTAGTGACATCTTTATTGAGGTCTTATATCCAAAAGCTTACGTCAAACTCGGCACCTTTCAGGTATAAATAATACCGACGTTGCCTTAAGCAAACACGGTGGTGGTGAATACAGGAGCAGAACAGCTGTCCCCTTGCGAAAAGCCCAGCAGATGCGAGAAGCCCACGGACGCTGCCCCTCCTCCTTGACGCGCTGAGAAAGACGCTGTATTTTCTCCTGCCGAGAAAATCCAGCTCCGGCGTTTCCAGCCTACCCTGGCGGGTGACTGGAATATCGAGTCCTGAGAGGAGAAACCAGACCTCCTACATTCTATTACAGAGGTACGGTGCTGACTAAACCCTTAGAGAGAATTCATGAAGCAAACCCTTGGCAAAACTAAACCTGCTACTTACTTACTCCCTCCCACGTATTAAACTTAGGTCAGGTACATTGGGGTAGGCGTAGTTAGAAGCACCAGTTGAGTACGTTAGCCAAATGTATATATAAATGTATATATTGTATTCATTTTAACCATCTTATGGCTAAGAAACCATATCCATGCTTTTACAGTATTATTTCGTAATACTCCTTTTACTGTACGCACTTTTTATAATAACAAGTCTTGCAATTGTGGCAATTCATTTCTCTTGCATGAGAAGGAAGACTGCTCAATAAATAATATATTTTATTGAAAACGCCCGTCTCTCTATTCTCTGCATGCTGGTGAAAGTAATTCTGCACAACTGACTGAGTGAAATAGCTGTCTATTGTTTCACACGAATGTCTGACAAAATATCGAAATCAAAAATATCGAAATACAAAAATATCGGAACAAAAATATCGAAGTCAAAAATATAGGAATCCTATCCCTAACAAGGTAAGTACAAAAATATCGAAAAATTTATATCGTAGTACAAAAATATCGAAATTAAAAATATCGTTTTTTTAATGTATTAATAATAATGTAAAAATAATTATAAAATACATATGTTACAAATATTAAATAAAAATAATAAAACATAATTAAAAAATTAAAACTAATACATATACATTTAAAATAAATTAAAAACTTAATAATTTAATGTAATTTTATATTTTTTAATTTCATTTAATTGATTTAATTTAAATTTATTTTATTTTTACCCTGTACGACTTACCCCAAAAACCCAAACTGACCCTGAACCCTAAAAATACCCCTTTACCCAAAAACCCAAAACTGACCCTGAACCCTAAATATACCCCTTTACCCAAAAACTGAAAACTGACCCTGAACCTTAAAAATACCCCTTTACCCAAAAACTGAAAACTGACCCTGAACCCTAAAAATACCCCTTTGCCCAAAAACTGAAAACTGACCCTGAACCCTAAAAATACCCCTTTACCCAAAAACTGAAAACTGACCCTGAACCCTAAAAATACCCCTTTACCCAAAAACTGAAAACTGACCCTGAACCCTAAAAATACCCCTTTACCCAAAAACTGAAAACTGACCCTGAATCCTAAAAATACCCCTTTACCCAAGAACTGAAAACTGACCCTGAACTCTAAAAATACCCTTTTACCCAAGAACTGAAAACTGACCCTGAACCCTAAAAATACCCCTTTACCCAAAAACTGAAAACTGACCCTGAACCCTAAAAAAACTCCTTTACCCAAAATTCATTATTATTATTTAATTGCCAATTAATTATTAATTAACAATAACAATAAAGTAAATATATTAGGACATTAGCTGTAATTAATTAAATTTAATAATTAATATTATTTTTCCCAATTAAATAATTAAGAATAACAAAAATGTATATATATAAAAAATTACTCTAATTAATGTAATTAACTAATTAATATTAATTAATTACCAACTAACTATTAATTAAAAATATGAACAAAATTATATTAATTAATTAACTAATTAATATTAATTAATTACCAATAATTATTAATTAAACATATTTACAAACATATAATAATTAATTAATTATTATTAAATTACTTCCCACCCTATTCCCCTATAAACCCATAACCCGCTACAGAACATATTTATCAATTAATCAATTAATTAAAATTAATTAAAAATTAATTCTCAATTAATTAATTAATAATTCCTACTAATTAATAATTAATTTAACATAATTAAATTACTTCCCACCCTATTCCCCTATAAACCCACAACCCGCTACAGTACTAAAAGACAATATTTAATTAAATTACATTAAAAATAAATAATAAAACATAATAAATACAATATAATATACACAAAATTTATTTAAAAATTGATATTAGTAACATCGAAATTATTTATTTCGATATTATTGACATCGATATTTAAAACTTCGATATTACTAATATCATACTAATATCGATATTAAGACTGTCGATATTACTTACCATCTATATTATGTCCCATCGATATTTAAACTTCGATATAATTGTATATCGAAATTTAAAACTCGATATTTTGTCTGTGTACCGTTTCACACGACTCTAGTGATTGACTCTTATTCTGAGGAGCAAAGTTGTCATGTTAATGCGGTTGTTGGAAAACTGAATCCCTTCTTGTCTGAGCCAAAGAAGCTGATCACTTCCTATTCAGTCAAGAAAGTTTCCAGTGACCTCTGAGCTAGCTGGTACAAACCCAATTCAGTCTAACATAGTCAGTAGAGAACTAGGAGACCGCATTCCTACGTCTACACTGCTGTTTATGTTATTCCAATGCGCAACGCCTATAGGGAAAATAGGAACTACACTACATGGCGCCCAACGTTTGGTAAGGCAATAAAACGAACACTACACGTTAGAGTAACTCAGTCGTGCTTTTTCACACAGACCCTTTCTCCCGTAAATACTCCAATAGACGTCTGGAGTGGGTGAAAGGTTAAAATCCGCCTGAACTTAGTAGGAAGAGATTCCTATGTAAAGTTTCTGGTTTATTCAACGTTGAAGGATACAGTGTTCCAAAATATTGTGCACCTAATCTTTGTCTCCTTGGAGACCTACTCTGCAAAACTTTCATTTATACAATGTCAGTAGAAAACAATGGGACCGCTGATGCCACAGTAAATGCGACTCAGCAGGAATCCGATGAAACAGGAATTTATCCATCGGGTGCAAATATCATCCCGGCAAACATAAGAAAAACTATAACGTTAAAACTTATAGAAAACGGACTGACCTCACGAGGTGGTACCGTTATTTTCGTGATAGAGGCACACGAATATCAGCAGACAGAGGTATTCTATTCATGGATAAACTTTCCAGCGGCAAACGCTACAACACAATAATTCCACTATTACAAAATAGAGGAACCACTGGAAGAGTACGCTCCTTTCGAGGAGATTGAAATACCATTAAAATACCAAGAGCACCTGCTCTGGTTTAAAGGCGCCCTAAAACACAATGATCACATTACCAGGCTCAGTCCACCAGGTAGACCAGGAGCAACGTGGCCGGTTCTAGCCAGCTACACACCACATCCAGACATTGAAAAAATGTCAAAAGAAGAGCTGTTAGCACAGCTAAAAACATTAATTAAAATACATAGACAGTTAGTCCAATATGTAATGTGGACTGCAACAGTCCAAACAGCTGCTAACGTTCCACAGCAGACCCCTCCTCAGGGGAACACAAATAAAATTACACCACAAAACATACAATCATGTCTTGGTAAAACACCCATAAAACGGGAACAAATCCCTTTCTGGTTAGCACAGAAAATTGCTCAAATAGAGGCAGTATTCCAGAATACTACCCCTATTGAGAAACGCAGAATTCTGACCATCTGCCTTCCAATGGGGGTCGCACCACACGTGGAGGACTGTGACACTTGGGGTACAGTCTTTGCTTCCATTTACACAAAAACACATGGTGTTCCATCCATGGCGGTAATACCAGATGTGCTAAAACAAATTCAGAATGAATACGGTCCAGAACCTGCTTTAACTCTTGGTATGAAATTACTGAAAGACTTCAAGCAGGTCTCGGCTACATTACTAGCCAACATAAAAGGAGAAGCAGCATCTGTGGCGATCCGCCAGAAATTGAAAGAAACAGATATAACAGATCAACCAATTGAGCTCGCCAGAATTATAGAAAAATGCTATGAAGAATTAGGTAGAGGTAGTTTGGGTGGGAAACCTGTAAAACCACAACTACTCGAAAATCCTGAAAAATTATTTATTAAAAATAATCTAAACACTCCTAAAAAGAGCTGGGATGGAAATAAACAGTCCACTCCCAAGGAAAATGTTTTCCAGTCCAGAGGAAGGTCTCCTCGACGGAGGGAATCAATCAATCAATCAATCAATGACATTTATAGAGCGCGCTACATACCCGTAGGGTCTCAAGGCGCTGGGGGGGGGGGGGGTGCCGCTACTGCTCGAACAGCTAGGTCTTCAGCTTCTTCCTGAAGGAGAGGTGGTCTTGGGTCAGGCGCAGGTCGGTCGGGAGGGAGTTCCAGGTCTTGGCGGCCAGGTGGGAGAAGGACCTTCCTCCTGTAGTCGCTCTTCGGATGCGGGGGACGGCGGCGAGGGCGTGGTTGGCTGATCGGAGGTGGCGTTTGGGAGCGTAGAAGTTGATCCGGCTGTTGAGGTAGCGCGGGCCTTGGTCGTGTAGGGCTTTGTGTGCGTGGGTGAGGAGGCGGAAGGTGATTCTTTTGTTGACGGGGAGCCAGTGAAGGTCTCTCAGATGTTGGGTGATGTGGCTGGTTCGTGGGATGTCGAGGATGAGTCTGGCTGAGGCATTCTGGATCCGCTGGAGTCTCTTCTGGAGCTTGGCGGTGGTACCGGCGTAGAGGGCGTTGCCGTAGTCCAGTCGGCTGGTGACGAGGGCCTGGGTGACGGTCTTCCTGGTCTCGGTGGGGATCCACCGGAAGATCTTCCGTAGCATGCGTAGGATGTTGAAGCACGCCGAGGAGACGTTGTTGACCTGCCTGGTCATGGAGAGGGAGGAGTCCAGGATGAAGCCCAGGTTGCGTGCATGGTCTGTCGGTTTGGGTGCGGTGCCCAGGGCGGGAGGCCACCAGGAGTCGTCCCAGGCGGAGGGGGAAGAGCCCAGGATGAGGACCTCTGTCTTGTTTGAGTTCAGTTTCAGGCGGCTGGTCGTCATCCACTCGGCTACCTCTTTCATCCCTTCGTGCAGGTTGGCTCTGGCGGAGGTGGGGTCGTTGGTCAGGGAGAGGATCAGCTGGGTGTCGTCGGCGTAGGAGATTATGCTGAGGTTGTGTTTGCGTACGATGGCCGCGAGGGGGCTCATGTAGATGTTGAAGAGGGTGGGGCTCAGAGATGATCCTTGAGGGACGCCGCAGATGACTTCGGAGGCCTCTGACTTGTACGGTGGTAGGCGGACTCTCTGTGTTCTTCCGTCGAGGAAGGAGGTGATCCATTCCAGCGCCTTGTCCTGGATTCCGATGTTGCTGAGGCGCTGTACTAGGGTGCGGTGGCAGACCGTGTCGAATGCCGCGGAGAGGTCTAGGAGGATGAGGGCCGCTGTTTCTCCATTGTCCATCAGGGCTCGGATGTCATCGGTGGCGGCGATGAGGGCAGTCTCGGTGCTGTGATTGGCTCGGAAGCCGGACTGTGAGGAGTCGAGGGATCCGTTCGTCTCGAGGAAGGCGGCCATCTGCTTGTTGACGGTCTTCTCGATGACTTTGGCTGGAAACGGGAGGAGCGAGATGGGGCGGTAGTTCTTGAGTTCGGTGGGGTCCGCTGTTGGTTTCTTGAGTAGAGCGCTGAGTTCGGCGTGTTTCCAGCTCTCAGGGAAGGTGGCGGTGTCGAAGGATGTGTTGATGATGTCTCGCAGGTGGGGAGCGATGACAGCGTCGGCCTTGTTGAAGACGTGGTGAGGGCAGGGGTCGGTCGGTGATCCGGAGTGGATGGAGTTCATCGTGCGGATGGTGTCTTCGGTGCTGATCGGGGTCCAGGCGTGGAGGGTGGTGGTGGGGGGTGATTGTTCGGTCATGGTGTGCGTTGGTTGGTTGTTGAAGCTGTTGTGTATGTCCGCGATCTTGCTGTGGAAGTATGAAGCGAGTGAGTTGCCGAGGTCTTGCGATGGGGTGATGTCGTTGTTTCCTGCGCTGGGGTTGGAAAGCTCTTTCACAATGTTGAAGAGTTCCTTGCAGTTGTGTGCGTTGTTGTCCAGCCGTTCCTTGAATGCTGTTTTCTTGGCGGCGCGGATCAGCTGGTGGTGCTTCCGGGTGGCAAGCTTGAAGGAGGTCCTGTTGTCCGGTGTAGGTTCCCTTCTCCAGACTTTCTCGAGGGCTCGGCAGTTCTTCTTGGAGCTCTTGAGTTCGTCGGTGAACCATGGGGCTTTCTTGCTGCCGGGTCTGCTGGGCGGGGTCCTCAGCGGGGCGAGCTCATCCGCGCAGCTGCTGATCCACTTCGTGAGGTTGTCGGCGGCCTGGCTGGGGTCCTCTGAGCTGGCAGGAGGGTGCTGGCTCAGGGAGGTGGCGAGCTGGTCTGCTGTGACCTTATTCCAGCTTCTGCGGGCGGTCTGTTGCTGGTGGTGGTGGGTCGTCGTTCTCTTGAAGGTGAAGTGGACGCAGCTGTGGTCCGTCCATTGAAGCTCTGTGGCGTGGCTGACGTCGATGTCTGTGCTGGAAGAGAAGACTGTGTCGAGTGTGTGTCCGGCGAGGTGGGTGGGGGTGCTCAAAAGCTGCTTGAGTCCAAGGTTGGCGAGGTTGTCGAGCAGGGTGCTGGTGTTGCGGTCGTTGTTGTTCTCCAGGTGGAAGTTGAGGTCCCCCAGGAGGATGTAGTCAGAGGAGGGGAGGGCAAGCGGGCTGACGAAGGAGGGAAAGAACTCCGACTCGAGAACACCAGTCTCCCCAGAGGGAACACTCTGAAAAAAGATATAACCTTAGAAATATGGATAACTTGAAAAAGCCTGATAGATATCAAAGTATTGATACACGTCCCTCTCGATCTTTTTCGCAGAAATCGGAAAGAAGAGGACGATCAGACCCAGGAGAGCACACCAAGTCCAAAGACAAGGAACCTGCTCAAAGTAAAAAGTTACAATTTCCAAGAAAGAAGGTAGCCAGTATTAGAGTAATCGAACATGCCGAGAATACTGAGGACACAGCTGAAAAACAGAGAGTGGGCACAGACAATGCTAGACAGTGCAGCAGAAATCAGCATAGCTCGCAAGATCCTGATGAGTCATCTGGAGACAGCGGACACAAATGAATACATTCAAGTAGAAACTGCAGATACCAGAGTTAGCGAACCTCATAAGATATACGAAATAACACTGCGTATAGAGGGAGACAAGACTAGGAAAATAAGGGGTCTATTTTGGGATAACCTCTCAAAAGGCTATGACATCCTGTTAGCCGAGAAGGATTGGCCCCCAGAGTTTGTCAGGGAGTGCCCTCATGGCAAAGAAATGATTATGCCTGCCTTCTCAAATCACATTCCAATTCACACAAAATGTATATATGCAAGGAAATGGGCAATAGCCCAGGCACCAGCATTATATAAAAATCATGTAGGATGGGATGAGGACTCTCCTCCTCACAACATCCAGTTAAAAAGTCAACCTACTGCACAAAGGCAGTACCCTATTAAGCAAGAAGCTAAAAAACAGGTTAGGGAGATTTTAGATCAACTTGAATACCAGGGAGTGATTGAAACATGCACCTCTCAAATGAACAATCCTTTGTTTCCTGTCTCCAAACCAGACGATTCATATCATCTAGTCCTGGATTACAGACACCTTAACTTGTGTTGCAAAACCTTTGCGGTACAGAACTCGCACAGTGCAGCACTGATGAATAACATAATTCGGAAAAAATACAAAACAACATTAGACATATCTAATGGATTTCTTTTGTCAAAATATTGCACCAGAAAGCAGGTACTTGATCGCTTTCTCAATAATGGGGACACAGAAAAATTTCTGTAGGCTCCCACAGGGGTTCAAGAATAGCCCAGGATTATTCTCAGCCAGAGTAACAGAGTTACTACAAATATATGATGATGAGGCATTATCTTATGTCGATGACATCTATCTCACAGACGACGACTTGGATACTCGCTTGAAAAGAGTAAACACCATAATACTTGGTTTCGCAGCAGAGGATTACAAATTCAACTTTAAAAAGTCTCGAATTGCCCATCTAACAGTACTATTTTTAGGTTACGAATTATCAAGGGAAGGAAAAAGCCTGGCGGACAACTTCTTAGAGAAGTGAGCTGTACTCTAAGCACCAAAAGCGCTGAAGAACTTACAATCGATTCTAGGCTTCCTGAATTTCGGAAGAACCTACATACTAAACTACGCAGAGAGGATTAAACCTCTCAATGAATTAATTAAACCTGATTTTAAACCAATCAAATGGACTCAAAAACAAACAGAAATTGTGAGATCACTGCAAACAGACATGTTAGCAAAAACAAAATTAGAAGCACGTGACAACACACGCAACCTTGTAATCCGGGTCATCCCAGGAAGATGCGGACTCACGTACCTGACCTCTAATGAGGGAGAAATGGTACCAATAGCATACAAATCTCATTTGTACACACAAGCAGAAAAAACATTCAGTCTCACAGAAAATACTGTGAAGGCAGTGCAAACTGCTATAGCGAAAGAAAGAGAATTAGCACAAGGCCAAAGGATCACTATTCTCACAGCAGAATCCGCCTTTGAGGCACTATTCAGCCCAGTAAACCTGCCTACAGTATCACTGGATCCGAAATGGATACAGTGGGAAAATTCTCTTGCTGCAGAAGACGTGAAAAACTATTTCGCCCCGCACATGAAAAAACTGAATGATTTAAATTATGAAAAAGAATATCCTCTGCCTATCGAAATTCTCCCTCTAGAACAATACTCCTGTATAATCTATACAGACAGATTTGTACACCATTACAATGTAGAAAAGAAATCCTACGATGCAGCCTGCGCGATTGTTAAAGGTCGCTGGCTCTGCGGTAAATTCAGACCGAAAATAACAAAAACGGAATCACTGAGAAAATGTTCGGCTCAGCGAGCTGAAATCAGATCTTTAAAGATGGCGCTTGAAAATGCCGAAAGTGAATTCCCGACACTAATCGTGTGCGATTCGTATTTTTGCGTCAATTCTTACAATAATGATTTGCAGAACTGGGTTCAAAATGATTACAAAGATGACACAAGTGCCACAATCAAGCATAAAATGCTTTGGAAACAAGTAGTTCTTTTACAGAAAGAACTACATAAGACTCACGTGATACACACTCTGAGTCATCAACGTGATGGCGTTCACGTTGTAGGGAATTCATTGGCTAATACAGCCTCAGCGGAAGCAACTAAACCAGCTTCCGTAGCCACAAAAAAGCGTTCAGGAAAATACATAGATGGGGAAACTATGCTGGCGGTAAAAAACGTCTTCAAAAGGCAACTGTGCAGCACTACCCGTGAACTATCCACTCAATTATACATACGTAATTGATGCAAACTCCGTTTCTTTTGCTCGAATCCCTGGAGTGGGGAATAGGGTAATTCCAAACACGAACCGGAGAAAGTTATTAATAGCAGTCCAAGGCATAAACAGATGAAGGAATCTCTGACCGAATTACAAGCAGTATACTGGTGGCCAGGGATGAGCCTGCACCACTATAAATATGTAAAGAACTGCCCAGACTGCGACAGAGACCGCAGTAACGAGTCAAGCGGAGTAATGCCATGGCCTTGCATGAGTGTAGCATAGAGCTGTCTATATGCAATCCAGCGTCCTATTAATTGTTTAAGACTATATTCACTTTAAAAATGTGGCCCCAGCGCTCGGCTGACGCCAAAACTGTTATAAAAGACCTGCGAGTCTTTATCGGCACATACGCAATTGCCATGCTTCATTCCGATTAGGGTCCTGCTTTTAGCTCTCAAGCTTATCAGGAGGCCATGACCAGCATGGGCATTGGATTGCGATTCTCTTGTCCATTCCACCCTGAGGGGAACAGTGTAGTAGAAAGAAAAAACCGAGACATAAAGCAATCTATAACAGCAAAGGTATTAGGTTCGGGTTCGGGTTGGGTGGGTCAAACATTTAACAAGTGTCCAACGTAGTCTTAATAATTTGCCAAGAAATTCTCTAAAAGGTTTCAGCCCATACGAACTATTGTTCGGAACTAGAATGTATGTTCAGGATCTTGATAGTCAGGCTTCAGTGGTAAAAGATGAAAATAAAGACTTTGACATCAAAGATCGTTTGGCTGTTTTACAGGACTTAAATGAAACAAGAAAATCCTTAAGCAACATAAAGCTAAAGCAACAGCAATGTACCACTGAAGACACACCACCTGTCCCAGCAAGATCTGTCTGGATTCCAAAATTGGGGATCTGGTCAGGGAAAAAATAGCGGTGAAGAAGGAATTTGGGCCTTCTTACAGAAAAGCAGTACCTGTCTTAAGTATCAACGGAACAAGATCAGTAGTACTACCGCCCCTTGCTGGTAAAAAGGAGAACCGAGTTGTATCAATCGACCTGGTAAAACCGCAATCATGTGGCCTATAATAAATAGCAGGCCCAGTGGACTCCCAAGAAGTAACAGAATATCCAAATTTGCAACAATCCAAGAGGTTCAAATTGAAAGACTAATCACATTTGATAAACCTGCAGTACACAAAGAAGGACTATGCAACAAAGCCATGAAACTCGTGCCTCTTGGAACTCAAATTGAATCAGTTCATCATGAAACACCAGTCTACACTGATGTGGCATCAGAATGTGCTAATGAAAAGCAAATGGAGAAAACAATTCCAACAATCGACAGAACTGCCTCAATTTCGATAACTTTTCTGAAGATCAAAGCGACCCTGAAGTAACGCCAGAAATAAAGACTTTTAAAGGAAAAGCAACAGAAATCTTTCATCAACTCAAGGAAACTTATCTTATTTCTCCATGGTTAGAGTTTTGGGTTGGACTAGGTGTATTTTTCCTCCTGCTTTGGCTCATCATGGTACTTTGTTTTGGGAAAATTCATTGAGGGAAAATACAGTTCAATGGACACAGCAAGTCAGAACATCAACTTAGTTCTGAAACCACACAGATCATCCCACGTCAAGAAAAGAGAACTATCATCAGTTAATGTCACAGCCATTCCAATACCCGGCGGGGTAGTTTGGGACAAGACTGACTATGAAATATATGGCCCAGTCGAGATCTTGAAATATCCTCACCAGTTCAAGGTTTCATTAAGTGACTTTGTAAAACCAAGTACATTCTCTGATGATTGAAATTTTGAAAGTATAAATAATATGATGTCGGATTTAGTGTTCTCAGCAAAATTCACAGAACATGATTATTTACAAGGTTCATCTAATTATGAACAGATGTACTGTTTTTCACATTACGCAGACCACTATTTACATAAATCTGCCAACCAAGAAATGTTTTTAAATATAACCAATGGGAACATTGTGCTACACCACCCAAAAGCAGTTCAAAAACGTTTTATGAGAAATTCCAATACTTCTCAGGGTTTAATACAAGTAATGCTGAAACATTTTATTACAAACTGTTGGTTAAGACAGGGACGAAAACCATGCTGACAAATACTAAATTGATATATTCAGAAGCATTTTATGAAAAAATGATTACATTTGGTTTTTATTTCTGGAAAAGCAACATTGAAACAAAAACAATCTGGGGTACAAAAGATTGGCAGGTACAAGGCCTAGAAGCATTATTTCGAGCCTGCATGATCCCAGAACAAATAATGTTCTTAAATGACACAATTCACCAAACAACCTGTCTTGGCCTAGCTAAGATTAAGGACTTAAACAAACTGTCTATTCCAAAGCCAATACCTGACAATGCTACCACAGATATTTAAATAGACATATTCCAAATTTTACATCAAAACAGAACACATCCTGATTGGAAAAAGTGGTTAATCTGGCAAGAAGACACTAATAACTGTCAAGATAGATTCCTGAACAAAACACAGGGGTTAACAATGACCAGACCAGACCCTAGATACTCCCGGAGACAACATCCAGGGATAGTAACAACATACAGTGTAGGGAAACTTGCCTTGAATGGCAAGAAACATCCACACTGGCAGAAATTAAGCAACACTTAACTTTACTTAAAGAAGGTGCTGACTTGCGTGATTTCATTATGGGACCACGCAAACAGCGTCAAAAACGTTTCATAGCGGCCAGCATATATGCGGCATACAACGAGGCTTGGAAAGAAACTCAAATTGAAAGAGCCGAGAAAATACGAGAAATTGATCGTATTATTTTGGAAAAATCACTTTTTGTTGTGGACAATGGGTTAATGACCCTGTCCTCCAGAATATATTCACTGGACAGTATTGTATCATCTGCCATCGATATAATAGATAAAGACTTGCTAATGTTACAACATGGCCAGTCCCAATTACGTTCTATTGTACAGCTAGGCTGGACGTTGCAAAATCTTCGTTCGGGCTATGTGCCATGGCGTCTAATCAACACAACGTCATTGTTTTCCATCTTTAACCTTACTGATAAACAAATCAGTTTGGCACAGAAAGGAGCAGACTATACAATCCTGAGCATCAAAAAACTTGAGAGATTACCATTGACAATGTCAGAAAGACCTGTCATTGAATGGATAATACACAGGATTATCACAATTCCGATAACAACTTTCCAATTTAAAAATTGCCTTGAGTATATACCGGCAGGCCAGTATGAAAGGTTGGGTAAAGGGTACATTAAGTCATCATGGAAATTACCATATACACACACATGCTACAGTGACAACAACAAAAATGTATTTCTTAGTGGTGAAAATTGCAAACGTTCACTAAGCGGTATACGTTTGTGCCAGGGTATTAATTTACATGGGGCCTCTGAAGGGACTTCAAACAACCTTTCATGCCACCAGCACGTCACACCTGCAACGCAGATAGAGCCCTTCTTTAGGCAACTTTCTAACGGGAGTTACATTCTAATAACGGATCACAGCTGTTGTGGCTTGGTGCCCGGGAAAGCATACCTCGTAAGCGTGACTTCCATGGTCACTTGCTGTATGCAAGCATTGTTTCCAAACGGCCCTGGAGATTCCGAGACGCCGATTTGGCCTCCTTTGAAAATCTCTTCAATACGAATTGATACTTTAGACAGAATGAAGTCTTTGCTTTTGCAGACAACAGTGCCCATCACGTCATCAAAAGAGACGTATGATCTCCAAGTTGCAAGGACATCATCGGAGATACATGAACTTTTATCAACAAATTGCTCTGGGCATTTCACAGAAATGCTCAGCCAAATCCTAAATATGTCGGATGCCGTAGGTATCTCGAATGTATTTAAGACGATTTTTTCGAGACTGCTAACACCATTCAAAGCAGTTCTAGGCATTATTCCAAATTTTGTCCATTCGGTCTTTGGCGGCCTACCACTACTTTTGGGACTCGTAGCAGGCATTTTATTTTTGACCTTTCTGCTCCGATATGGCAAGCCAAAACACAGACATGACTCCGGCAAGGATGGAAGAAACGATCTTAGCAATGCGCTACCGGGACCGCATAACTAAAGTCCTTGGATTGGCCCGGCTGAGAGATCTGAACATGACCTGGTTTCTTTCATTCAGACCTATATGGCAGACCTGCATCTTACCTGTGCTTCGATGTATGCTATGCAGAGAAGAATGCGTGTTAGACACCTGTCTTGCATTACCATCAGCAGTACCAACGGATATCGATACTTTGCTAAGTCCTGTAACGGCTCACGCATCGTGTTGTCCCCAGCGGCTACCAATCCTGATGACGGCATTCGTTGAGACTCCTGCGCTACGACTAGGTGGCGGCAGTGAAGCGAGAAATGAAAGCAGCATCACCCAGGTACGACGTTCTGTGAGCATTGCTGATCCAGACATCGATGATAGCAATCATTCTCACAACTGCCAGGTTACTGCACTATTGAACCTAGTAGAACTGTCACCTGAATATGTAGACCTATTATTTGCGAGCCTGTCTGATATGATGTTCTTCCCTGAACAAAAACAATAACATTTGGAAAAAGAATCCGGCTCACAGCGTTCCCATGAACTCTGAATTAGGCCTTCAGTTTTGATCGACAAAAACTACTAAAAAGCATTTGGAACTCTATTTTTCCGCTCCCCATGAGAAATTTTTTTGAATCAGACATTTTTTCAAAATATTTACCTTTTTTCTGGCACACGTACTTTACTTAAAGTAGAACTATTCATAAAAAACAGAGCTTCTATTTTTAGTAGATCTAGAGACAAAAACCTTACCTCAGCCTCTAGCACATATTACAGCAATTGTATTTATATGTGATGAAATAGTCTCGCCCTTCTTTTCAGTATTAAGAGACATTTCATGTGTAACTTTTCGCAAAATCATTCAAACTGATTACATATGCAATAATTTTTTGAATTATTACTATGCTTAAAAACGTACAGTACCTATATTCTCATGTATTTCATATACAGCATTTCAAATGCAATATGTATGTTAAGGTGGGTAGGAATACACGCATCCTATTGCTTTAGTTTTTAGTAATTTGATGGACATAAATTTGTGGAGTGGGTGTTGTGTTCTATCTAGGACCCCGATCAATATCATGACCTTATGCCCCTATACGGCTATAATCAATACATATCCCTATAATGGCATAATATTCAAAGCCATATTTTAGCAATCCATGACACAGCAGAAGTCACTTTCTTAGATTCCTAGATAGCACGCCGAGTTCTTTCGACATACCAAACCTCCAGCAACCTGGGAAAGCCCCGCTTGCTTTGTTTTGATTTGTAATAGAACTCCTAACGAGCACTGTAAGAACAACCAGTTCTTAGTGACATCTTTATTGACGTCTTATGTCCAAAAACCTACGTCAAACTCGGCACCTTTCAGGTATAAATAATACCGACGTTGCCTTAAGCAAACACGGTGGTGGTGAATACTGGAGCAGAACAGCTGCCCCCTTGCAGAAAGGCCAGCAGATGCGAGAAGCCCACGGACGCTGCCCCTCCTCCTTGACACGCTGAGAAAGAGGCTGTCTTTTCTCCTGCCGAGAAAATCCAGCTCCGGCGTTTCCAGCCTACCCTTGCGGGTGACTGGAATATCCAGTTCTGAGAGGAGAAACCAGACCTCCTACATTCTATTCCAGAGGTACGGTGCTGACTAAACCCTTAGAGAGAATTCTTGAAACAAACCCTTGGCAAAACTAAACCTGCTACTTACTTACTCCCTCCCACGTATTAGGCTTAGGTCAGGTACATTGGGGTAGGCGTAGTTAGAAGCACCAGTTGAGTACGTTAGCCAAATGTATATATAAATGTATATATTTTATTCATTTTAACCATCTTATGGCTAAGAAACCATATCCATGTTTTTACAGTATTATTTCGTAATACTCCTTTTACTGTACGCACATTTTATAATAACAAGTATTGCAATTGTGGCAATTCATTTCTCTTGCATGAGAAGGAAGACTGCTCAATAAATAATATCTCTTATTGAAAATGCCAGTCTCTCTATTCTCTGCATGCTGGTGAAAGTAATTCTGCACAACTGACCGAGTGAAATAGCTGTCTATTGTTTCACATGACTCTAGAGATTGACTCTTATTCTGAGGAGCAAAGTTGTCATGTTAATGCGGTTGTTGGAAAACTGAATCCCTTCTTGTCTGAGCCAAAGAAGCTGATCACTTCCTATTCAGTCAAGAAAGTTTCCAGTGACCTCTGAGCTAGCTGGTACAAACCCAATTAAGTCTAACATAGTCAGTAGTGAACTAGGAGACCGCACTCCTACGTCTACACTGCTGTTTATGTTATTCCAATGTGCTGGGCCTATAGGGAAAATAGGAACTACACTACAAAGTCCAGAAGCATGGATTGCGTAGACTGTCTAAAAAATTCACCATTGACGGTACTATAATTTTTTAATTAATGTTTGTTTTTTCATTGTAATTTTTTAAGGCTGGTTGAGAAAAGGCATGCTCTCATTTCATGTAATTCTTTTTGACATTCATAGTTACTGTAACATTTTTCTTTTCTCTTTTTTCAATAGATGGTAAATTGTTCTACACTGGTAAAGAAAAGAACACTAAAATTGTCATTGGTGCTGAAGCAGCCCAGAAAGTTTTTTCTGAATTCCATTCGTCTCTTATTAGTGGGCATTCTGGTATCAACAAAATGAAAAAAAGCCTATCCTCCCGATTTTATTGGCCAAATATGTCATTGAAATTGAACAATGGGCGAGATATAATTTTTCTTGCTGCTATAAATATATTTTTTAATATAAATCTCCGTTGTGATAGTCTTATAGACGTTTGTTTCTGAAACTCATATATTTCTCATTTAAATGCTCATTACACGTTTTGCGCATGCACTTGAAATACAATGTGAAAATGTTGTTTTGAATTTTTTTATTTGAAGACATGTCTTTCAATTTTCCTTGATGTTTATTTCTCAATTTCTAGATCATGGAAGTCCAAAAAGGGTTCTATCAGATCAAGGCCAGGAGTTTGTGAATGAAGTGAGTGACCAATCTCGGCCTAACATTTGTATAATGCAATGCTTTTTCCTATTTTGCTTGCTGAATATAATTATACCTATTTTTTAGGTTAATTCAGACTTATCTAAGCTGTTACAAATAGAACGTTCTGTAAGTGTAACCTATCGCCCACAGACAAATGGTATAGATGAGCATACTAATATATAAGCTGTGCACTTTCAGAGAAGGAGAGTTTGTGCTTCTGACATAGCAATCGAACAACAAGAAAAGGAGGCATTTTGGAGCATAAGTTTACTGGATCGTACCTTATTGCCGATTTGCAAGAAAAGCTTTTAAAATTAGTCAATATTGCTAGCAAGATGCCTTTATGTACAACTTATAATCTTGACATGTTGAGGCCTTATAATTCGAGCGTCATAGGTAATTTATTAAAGGGTACCTTTTTTTAAGTAGGGGTACATAATTTGCATGTGTGTCGAAATGATGTTCCATCGGCTGGTGTGAATTTCTCCTTAATAGGTGAGAAGTAATTAGGTTTTGTGAAAGGTATTATTGTTTTTGTTGAAAAATATGAGTGGTTGTAATAGTTTGTAGTGACTAAATATTTTTTAAATAAATATTTTAAAATAAATTTAATTGTAATTTTTTAAATGAATTTGTTTTGAAATGTATCAAGAGCAGACATCTCTACCATAAAATGTAAACTCTCCACATTAAAACTTCTTTCTTTAATATTTTTTTCCAGATTTTGAAACCTTCAACAAAGACAATAATAGTGTATGATTCACTGAGTAGCAAAATTCGAAAGCTACGAAGACTTTTTACTAAATTGGAGGTAACCTTTTCCTGTGAAACTTTCCAATATCTCTTTATTATTTCTTATATTGCAAAAATAAAAATGTCAGTCTGATTTTTCTTTATGAAATGAATGAAAGCGAAATATTTAACATAACCATTCGTATGTCTCTAAAAGGTTTTCCTACAGATATTGAAGCTTCCCGAATATGACCAATGGCAGTTAGTGATAGGATCTAACCGAAAACAATAGGGCAGCTACAATTGTGGTTTTTTTTTGCATGCTGGTAATGATACTTCCATTATGTTTTTTTTAAACATTAATTTGTGCAAGATACATTACTTTATGTTACTTTATGTTAATAACTTTTTCCGTTAGAATAGTTGTAAATAGGAAAGAGGGCTTTTAGGAATGACACTTGTGAACGCCTACCAAACGCGTCCATAGTGCCCATTTGAAATATATCGGTATTCGCATATGATTTTGTCTGACCACTAGTATGGTCCTATCGCAGTTGGTTTGAAACCTCTGGTGATTGCTTTTCAACCCCAATCCTAATGAGAACAATTGTTTTTATGTACATTAAAATTAAGCTTGGACATTTGTACAACATATACAGTTTTAACTCTTTTTTCAGTTTGCAGAATGTTACATAAGTCAGCAGCCAATTGCCGAGATTGAAGAAAGTATATCCCCCAGTTCTAGCTCATTAAACAGATGTCTCAGCCATGGGACGTACTGGTTGCCACAAGCTGAATGAAAATTGCAATGGACCTAAAGGACTCATCAGGCTTGACTTTAACATTTCATGATAGAAAATGTTTAATACCCTAGTGGTGTCATAAACTTTGGATTACTTGGTACTTTGTTTTGTCCTCGAATTTATTTTATAAAAAGGCAGAGCTTAAATTTTGAACATTGTATAGTAAGATATGTCCATTATGTTTGTGAATTTAAAATTGTTTTTTATCCTGCCATTACAAATTGTTTTGAACAGTTGTGTCTGTCCTATGTACTCGATCGGTAAAGCCCTGGAAACATGTCAAAAATATTGCAAATTATGTTTATAATTTTTACCATTGCTGTTATGATGCGCTAATGTACATCTTTTTTACATTTAAAGTCTTTTAAAACTTTCTGTACTGTATGCAGCCAAAAGGATTCACAAATTGTTACTGATAACGTTAAGGTAAATACTCTCAATATGACTAGTCGACGAAGTTAAAAAGTAACAGATATAAGTACTTGAGGGATTTTTGGTGGCAGATAATCTCCAATTCACACTTGTGCGGATGGGTCTGATACAGGATGGAACTCAGTATAACTAATGGATTTGCAAGGGTTTTTTCTGAGTTGCATCCGCCATGTTGGTTCACTGGCTATACACCCTTCCTAGTAATGGACTCATTACCACTTTGCCACTGACTGGAGACAGTGCACTATGTTTAGCATGTAAATAAATTTAAGTTAGCAAAACAAAAAACTATTGACCTGTATACAATCCGAACAGAATAACAACTTTATTTTTGGATGGGTGCACATTGAATGCATGGAAACAAATGCAACATCCTAGTTACCTTTTTCAGGTTACTGATGAAGCGAGTTTCAGAAATGAATTTTGTTTTTGACTCGTGAAGTTAAACTTCCATAATTATTAATCATATTAATGAGTTTTTGCACGAATATGTACTAATCAACTTAGATTAAAATGCATACACAACATAAAGGTTTAACATTATGTGCTCTTTGTTGCACTTGCAAGTACGTTGAAAAATAATGAACTAACTTTGTCTATTTGTTTTGTCAACATTAATTGCTCTTGTTTAATTAATGGCATGTGCTTATTTTAAATGTGCTTTTGTCTATGTCGTGTCTTTTATGTGGCAAAGACTTGTGGAGAATCCTGGAGGCCTATAAGAAGAAGGTTTTTATAAATGCTGCTTACATGTGCTTAAAGCTAGATAACATAAACTAATGGGTTAAAATTTAGCAAGGGGTGGGTAACAGAATATTCTTCATTACTCAAATTAATTAATGTTTTGTGTTTCTTTGCATACTAGCTTTCGAGAAAGAGGTCTGAGGCCTAGCTTTTAAAAGGGTGTTTGGAATCCTGTTGTTATGAGCCGAGCACAGCTAACAAAGTGGAAAGTTTTGCCACAATGATATCCGTCAGAAAATAAATAAATGGAACTGTGCAAGATGTGCTCTGAGTTGAATAACTTCAAGGACAGGAAGCAGCAGAACAGCTAAGCTGAGGAAGCAGCAAACTGTTATTTATTAAGATGTTGCAAAATCCTCGGAAGCTAATGTCGTCTGTGGACAAAGGACAAAGACGTTTTAGAAAGGCACAACTTTGGATTGAAAAAGTTATGATCTCACATAGAGTGACGGCTGTCAGCCAAAAGAAATGCTGAATGACGGAGAAAAAGTATTCTTTTAGTGTAGATTAGTAAGTTTTAGCTAGAGAAAAGGTATAAAACCTGACCCCTTGGGAGGAGCTTTGTTGCTTGTTCCTGAATCCTGAAGGGCTACTCACTCTTTACTACTCACTCTCTACTACTCTCTACTACTCACTCTCTACTTCTCACTCTCTACTTCTCACTCTCTACTACTCTCTACTACTCACTCTCTACTACTCTCTCTCTACTACTCACTCTCTACTACTCACTCTACTACTCTCTCTACTACTCTCTACTACTCACTCTCTACTACTCTTTCTCTACTAGTCTCTACTACTCACTCTACTACTCACTCTCTACTACTCTCCACTATTCTTTCTCTCTGCAACTCAATCTCTACTACTCACTCTCTACTACTCACTCTTTATTACTCTCTACTACTCACTCTCTACTGCTCTCTACTACTCACTCTACTACTTACTCTCTACTACTCTCTACTACTCACTCTCTACTACTCACTCTCTACTACTCACTCTACTACTCACTCTCTACTACTCTCTACTACTCACTCTCTACTACTCTTTCTCTACTAGTCTCTACTACTCACTCTACTACTCACTCTCTACTGCTCTCTACTATTCTCTCTCTGCTACTCAATCTCTACTACTCACTCTCTACTACTCTCTACTACTCACTCTTTACTACTCTCTACTACTCACTCTCTACTGCTCTCTACTACTCACTCTACTACTTACTCTCTACTACTCTCTACTACTCACTCTCTACTACTCACTCTCTACTACTCTCTACTACTCACTCTACTATTCACTCTACGTCTCTGTACTACTCACTCTCTACTCTCTATTACTCACTCTCTACTCTCTACCTCTCTCTACTTCTCTCTCTACTAGTCTCTACCTCTCTACCGCAACCTCTCTACCTCTACCTCTCTACCTCTACACCTCTACCTCCCTACCTCTCTCTACACGCACACATATACACATATATATATGCATATATACATTACATATGCATATATATATATATATGTATGTGTATGTATGTATATATATATATTCACTGAAAAAACCATAGGTTTAACACCAGTTATAGTTAGCTGGAAATTTTACTGATATAAAACCATTGAAATTCCCACGTTATAGTTAGATGGACTCACTATAACTTGCCCGTGCAATGCACTGCTGATGACGTCACATATTACATCACTCATGACATGGTCAGTGACATCACTCATGACATCACTGATGACACCATCCAGTGAATGTGTGTCTTTCTGAAAAATAAATATATTTTATATATGTATATGTAAAAGTTGATGGAAGAATAAATGTTTAAATAAGTGTCTAAATGGATGGTTTTTAAAAAAAATTGATTGGTTAACTGGCTTATTAAGTGTATCTTAGTGAATACATATATTAGTGAGTAATGTTTAAATATTTAAATATATGTATTAGTGTTTCACTTTGTTTATAAGTGGCTGCATGGGTTGGTGAGTAGCTACATGTGTAGGTATATGGGTTATTAGATGTTTTTTTAGTATCAGTATGAGTGTTTGTATGGTTTGGTGGGGGTATTACTTATCACATAGATGCATGAATGACTGACTCTCTCTTTGTATGTGTTTTGAAGACAGCATATGTGCAGGACTGTATGGGTGGATGAGTGTGTATATGTGTGTGTTACTGCGTGAATGACTGTCTGTGTAAGTTTCCTTAGAAGTAAGGTGGTAGTGTGTGTTTAGCTGTATATGCAAATAAATGGATGTTCAATAGTTTACTTGCATGTGTGAGTATGTGTGAGAGTAACTTTTGGATGACTGTTGGTGTGTAACAGGATGTATAGGTGTATCACTACATATGATGAGTGAGTATATGTATGAGTGACTATATAGAACTGTTGGTGAATGAGTGGATGTGTATATAGATGGTGGAATTATTGAATTGGTTGTTGTAACTTTTATGTGTATCTCCATTTTTTTTTGAAAATGTTAATTTCTATTTTTGAATATGTGTTTCATGGGTTACATTACACTGAAAGGAGGTCTGTCACTCTGTCACAAGGATGATGTCATCAGTGATGTCATGAGTGATGTCACTGACCATGTCATGAGTGATGTAATATGTGACGTCATCAGCAGTGCATTGCACGCGCAAGTTATAGTGAGTCCATCTAACTATAACGTGGGAATTTCAATGGTTTTATATCAGTAAAATTTCCAGCTAACTATAACTGGTGTTAAACCTATGGTTTTTTCAGTGAATTTGATAGGTTTTTTAAATGCTAATTCCTAACTATAACTGGTGTGAAACCTATGGTTTTTTCAGTGAATTTGATAGGTTTTTTAAATGCTAATTCCTAACTATAACTGGTGTGAAACCTATGGTTTTTTCAGTGAATTTCATAGGTTTTTTAAATGCTAATTCCTTTGTATATCGAGTTTCTAACCTTTTTTTTTTTTTACAATTTGCTGTTTTTTTTTAAGTATTCATTTTTTTTATATAATTTTTTTCTTTTGCGCTCTGGGTGCGCGCTCCGGGAAGCTTTCAGCTAAGCTCTGCGGTAAGCTTTTCCGTGAGCTCACCTAAAAGCGCACCCAGAGCGCTACTGTCGTTCATGAAAAAAATATGAATGAAAAGTTAATAATAATGCAAAACATTTCGTACCATACAAATAAAATTAGTTTTTTTTAATAAGGAAAATGATTATGCATTTCTGTAAAAGTTTGATGACGTCACTTTGGCGCGCAACGTAAGTGCCCTCGGAAGCGCCTACGTTCGCGGCGCGTAAACGCACGCAAAAGCGCCTACGATTGCGTCACGTTTGCGCCCCGGAAGCGCCTACGATCGCGCTGCGTAAACGCACCCGGAAGTGCTCCGGAGCGCGCAGCGTAAACGCGTCGGATCATGTGACCCTAAAATAACACTTTTCATTGGTTGCTAACAGTTTTTTTTACAATGAATGAAATCCCCACCCATTTCCTTCACTTCTTCTTTCACTTTTGTGACTGAAAGACCTGCCTTTTTGCTCTTGCATATTTCTTGGTTAATCATGGCTGCCAGACCATCCAGCAGTGAAGATGAGCATGAATTCATCGATGAAGAGCCTCCTCAACCAAAGGTGAAAGAGCATTTCATCTGGAAATTTTTTAAGTTTCCAGCAGACCAGAAGAAGGTGAATGCACCAAAAGTGGAGTGCAGGATCTGCAAACAGGTCCTGTCACGGGGTAACCCCCAAAAAAAGTACTCTTTTGGGAACTTTACCATGATCCGACATGTGGAGAGGAGGCACCCCCAGAATTTTGCCCGGGAAAGTGTCAGGGCTCTGGCACAAGAGGTTCCCAGAGATGGGGCCTCTACATCAACCGGAGGAGCAACTTCTTCTGGGAGAGAGCAATCGCAGGAGCAGGTGCCAAACATACAACCTGCATTTAACCATGGGGTCGTCAGATGCAGATACTGCAATCAACTCCTCACCTATGGGGAGCAAAGTGTCCTGCTCATGGTTCGAGCATTGGAGAACCATCGCTGCCCTTCCCACCCCTAACTTTTTTGTTTTCTTTTTGCTCCTGTTGAGCAGTTTCCATTCCCTGTTTTTGTTCCTGTTCAGTTAAAAGAAGAAACCCAAAAGTTCTTTTCAGAACTACCTCCAATTCTCATCAAAGAGCTATATTCTTAAAAAAATGAAGAGTAAGTGAAATATAGTGCATTGATAATTGAAAGGAGAATGAGTAAGAAAGAACAGAAAGGTATGAGAGGTGAAAGGAAGTGAAGTAGGAGGAATGAAAGAAGGTGAGTGTTAGAAAAGAAAGTTATGACACAGTGAATAAACTGGAGGCCTCATTTCTGAAAAGTGACGCATCGCTACGTGAAAACAGCGATGCGTCACTTTTCTGGACGCACTCCTTATGACATTCCAGATATGTCATATTTAATATATGACTAATCAATTCGCAAGGAGTTACAGATATGTCAGTATTTCTGACGTATCTGTAAACACAAAAGTAACGCATTGCTGGAGTGCGTCACAAAAGTGACGCAACTCCAGTAATGTGTCCTTTCACATGGAAAAAGCACCATGTGAAAGGTCTGCTGTGAAGCAGGCGCAAGATTTTGACGCAACAGCATCCTAAAAGTGACACACTGCGTCGTTATTACCAAGCTTTTTGTGGGGGAACACCCCCTCTGCATGCATTATACCTGACGCTATTTTTAAAAAGTGACGCATCTAGGTACATGGGTCACTTTTTAAAACTCTGCGCCACATTATATCTGCGTCAGGTATAATGTATGCAGAGGGGGCATTCCCCCGCAAAAAGCTTGGTAATAACGACGTACTGAAATCTATGAGATTTCTCTGCGTCACTTTTAGGATGCTGTTGCGTCAAAATCTTGCGCCTGCCTCGCGTCACTTTTATGTTTACAGATATGTCAGAAATACTGACGTATCTGTAACTCCTTGCAACATGATTCGTCATACATTAAATATGACACATCTGGAATGTCATAAGGAGTGCACACAGAAAAGTGACGCATCGCACCAGCAGTGTAAAAAAATGTGCCTCGTTGCACTATATTTAAAAAGTGACGCATCTAGATAGATGCGTCACTTTTTAAATATTGCGTAACAATGCGCATTTTTTTACACCGCTGGTGCGTCACAAAAATTGACGCACAGGCGGCGCAAAACTGGCAGCGCAAGGCCTTCATAAATATGGTCCTGGATTTTCCCCGTGCTTCGCCGGTGCGCGTACCATGCGCTTCCCCCGCGCAAAACGAAAAAAAAAATAAAAAATGTAATGCCCCGCAGGACCCTATTTTAGCCCCCACATCAAACCTAGGGGGTCAGAGGGGGTCTACTCTTCCCCCTTATGGTCATTTGCCCCTTTTTTTTCAAACCCCTTGTGTCTCGATTTTACCGAGACACAAGATGGCGGCCGCTCCAGACTGTTTAGAATGTTTACAGACAACTGAGAGCCAATCAGCTTTCTGCGCGCAAGTCGCGTGGCGCGCCTGGAGCGCTCTCCGGTGCGCGCACCGGAGAGCGCTTATAGATATATATATTTTTTTGAACCTAAATTACTCAAAATCCACTGGAGCACATACCTTGAGACATAGCAAAGGCACATCGGGCTACCAGTCCCTACAATTTTGCCAAGTTTGGTGGAAATCCATTCAGCCGTTCGGGCTAAAAGTGAAATCGACCGCCCTATGGAAATTAACATGGGGAAAACGCGTTTTGGGACCCCCCTTTTATCTCGGCCCCCGCTTGACGTATCCCCCCCAAACTTTCAAGGAAGGACCGGAGCTCGACGAGGCCATTTTCAGGAAATTTTCATGCAGATTCGTCAACCGGTGCCAAAGTTATTCCAAATAGAATTTTGAGATTTAACATTGAAAAAAATCCTAACTATAACTACCTACTGGCGACCGCCAGTAGGTAATATATATATATATATATATATATATATATATATATATATATATATGCATACATATATAAACATATATATTCTGTATAGCTATATAAATACAAATATAAATGCATGCAAACATATACATATATGCATACAGATGCATGTTATTTACATGAAAGTTTAAAAAAACACTAATAAAAGCAAAGCTAAAAAGCCACCTCATTACAAACAGAATGGCTTTAACTTAAACAAGGGCGAGATCTATTGCATTTTCAATGCTTGTTTACTTTGGTTCCATCAAGAAGGCATTCAGATGTGTCACACATTTGCCATAAATTCTGAATGTTAGCACTCTAGTTGCTCAGTAGATCACTGTCGTAAAGCTACTGCTCACCAGGGAAATCTGCTGCTGGTATTCAAAGTGCATGTTTCAGTCTGCATGTTAGAATTTTTT
The DNA here is from genome assembly GCF_964263255.1 of Lissotriton vulgaris. NCBI lineage: Eukaryota > Metazoa > Chordata > Amphibia > Caudata > Salamandridae > Lissotriton > Lissotriton vulgaris. The sequence goes on from NC_141698.1 coordinate 254,828,033, forward strand.
TAATGAAATAGAAGAGGATTTGAGAAGTCACTCAAAATGATCCCTAATTTTTCTTTCTGAAGCACTAATTATACTTGCTATGGCAAAATGAACCCCCTCATTTTGTTCCTTTTCAAATTAAATGTTTTCAGACTTACCACTTCAACTGTTGTTCAATGAAGTGCTGCATGTGTTAATCAGTAGCCACTCACTTGTCCCTGCAGAAATCCATTGCTAGTTGCGCTGGGGACGGAGTCAAGGTCCGTGTGAAGCTGGGAGCTGCTCGTTGCTCGTTTTCCCTGACTGCCGCCTCCCCAAGGACTCGCTGGTGTGAGCGAGCTCTGCAATCGGCAGAGCCAGCCCAGCGCTCCCAGCTGGAGTCCTAGGGTTAGAGGCTTGGGCTTGGGCAAAAACTACGAACTGCAAGCCGGGGGACTGCGAGGACCAGCAATCTCTAGGTTGCTCAGCTGGTTCCTCTTCCCCCGGCGGACACGCCCACGGACACGCCCACCCTCGAGCCAACTCTTAACCTTTCGTGACACCCGCTTCGCGGGTGCCACTCACTTGTCCCTGCAGAAATCCATTGCTAGTTGCGCTGGGGACGGAGTCAAGGTCCGTGTGAAGCTGGGAGCTGCTCGTTGCTCGTTTTCCCTGACTGCCGCCTCCCCAAGGACTCGCTGGTGTGAGCGAGCTCTGCAATCGGCAGAGCCAGCCCAGCGCTCCCAGCTGGAGTCCTAGGGTTAGAGGCTTGGGCTTGGGCAAAAACTACGAACTGCAAGCCGGGGGACTGCGAGGACCAGCAATCTCTAGGTTGCTCAGCTGGTTCCTCTTCCCCCGGCGGACACGCCCACGGACACGCCCACCGCCGGCAAGCACACAAGCACATAAACACCACCATTTCACCCGCGACGCGGGACGCGCGCGGGCGAAGACCGGGCTAAGAGCGGGCCGTTTTGTGGCCGTTCGGGGGCCGAAGGAGGCTGGGCTGGGCAACCCCTTTTCGCCCTAGGTATTAGATCTACTCATCGGTCCTCGCCTACTTCATCGGAGCCAGTAAGCCCTGTTTTGTATCTTTTTGTTTGGGGATTACCAGTCTTTGCCCTAATTGGGGACACTTATCATGCCTCCCGCTAAATCTGTAAAACCTTTGAAAAACTCCGTACAAACTCTCACAGCCATTGATCGCATGCTGCAGAGGACCATAGGAGCTGTGACAACAGTCATAAAACAGACTGAAAAACGTTTATCCCTACCTGCTGGAACATTACCCCCTCTGTCCAGTACTATTTTACCTGATATCACTAACATCTCCCAGGATTCGTACCTTTTGCCTTCCTTTGCTTCTCTTCCCTGTGCTCCTCATATCCTACTGGATCCACTCACCCAAGACCAACAAAGGGAGGCTAGTCCTCTGGATTTTCCCTCTCTTCACTCTACGGCCCTATCCTTTCCTTTGATCGATGATATTCTGGAATCTGTAGATGCTGTTAATAAAATTATTTCCCCGAAAAATCCCTCAGCTACCAAAGCAATATTGGGGGATATCAGTATCCCCCTTCAGTTACGTGATCAAACCACTTCACCCCCCCCATTATAGACTTAGTAGGGAGTGAGACTCAATCTCAGGAGCGCTGCCCCCAAAATCTATCATTGCAAAAGCAGAAAAACAATTCCCCTACTACAGCTTTAAATACCAAGAATCCTCCCAACTCCAGAAAGAGGAAAAGGGACATAGAAACACATCAAGGTAGAAGGGCCAAAGCTAGTAAGAAAATGGTCCCTACAAGTAAACCCAATAAGAATGTAGTAGAAAAGCCCAACACCAATAAAATAAACATCATTAATGATCCACAAATACAAACCGCCCCAATTAAAGAGCTGGTAGAGAAGTTCGAACACTTGGTCACTTCCTTAATTTTACCCCTAGTTCATCGCTTAAAAATTATTACAGAAAAATTGGGTGAATTAGAAGTCACTACACAAACTAATGTGGAACTGACCAGACAACTTGTGAATCAGAGAGACAAGACCACAGGAGTTAGGAAACCCAATACGACTTCAGCCCCCACCGAGAAATCTGCTAGACCTGTAGACAAATCAGGGACTAATCAACAAAACTCCAACTCCTTAATTCAAAAACCCAGGTCGACCCAATTGCAATCAGGTCAGCCTCAAACCAACAACAGCAATTTAATTAAATCATCCGAAGGTTCGAATAATATAGGGGAAAAAACCAAAAGAGCAGACCCCGCAACAAAAAATCTTAATAAAAATCCTACAGACGCTCCAGTCCCTAGAAATAACCCCAATGCGGCAGAATTTACAAACACTGGGTCACCTCAAACATACAAAGGAACTAGACCAAAACGAGAGATACAAATTACTCTTCCACCGGAATCGGCCCCATTTGTGGCTATCCTGACCGGGGTCCCTGAGCTTCTACCGAATCAGTTCGAGGACTATGGGAGCCTCAAAAACAAAATAATATATTGGCTTAAAAAAAATCGTCCTTTGCCACCAAATATAAACGGGGATATTCTCCTTGTCAGTAGGGCCAAATGGCTGGGTCTTAGACCAAAAGACATCAGTGGGGATGTCATAATCATCAATTTTAGAGACTATAGAGTGATGAAATATCTAAGAGAGTGGTATCAGGAGAGAGATAACCTGGGCATCCAACTTCAGGAATTAACATACTTTTACCCTAGGTCTCTGGTAGCCATTAGGCCTCAGCAGGAACCTACTCAGTGGAATTATCAGAGGCACCAGAGACCTCAACATGAGGATTACTATTATCCACTATCCCTATCAAATAGATATCAGGCACTGATGGGAGCAGATCTCTTAGACTGATGCACCCAGGGATCTTCCTCCCCCATACCTAGTCCGCAATTACAATCACTCATTGTAGATCCCCAAACATCAAGTCAATCATCATTACTATTGGTGGCAAACTTAATCCCTGAACCGGGCACCCAGGATAGGGGTATAGACCCACCCCATACCTCTCAAAATATCCCGTCCCATTTGGAATGCACAGAAACCCATATGTCTGTAGTCTCATGGAATGTGGCAGGTTTAGCAGGAAAGATTGATGACATACAATGGCAGGCGATCACAACAGTTCATCCTGTGATCGCGATTCAAGAAACATGGGCTACCGAGGCATTCCATATTCTGGGCTATAAAACTTTCTTTACCCCAGCTATAGCCAGCAGGAGAGGTAGGCCAAAGGGAGGTCTAACTATATATACATCTATAACCTCGGGCCCAGTGATTCAAAAAACACTTCTGGACGATAACTATTTTCAAATACTTCTTTCCACATGGGGTTCTCAGAAAAATCTATTAATCATAAATTTTTATAATAATATCCCACCTCTGGAAGCGGAAAACGTGCTTAAGAAACTGGATTCCACTCTTAATGGTATTGAAGAGTCATCAAAAGAGGATATGACAATTATATGGGTGGGGGACTTTAACTGCTCCTTATGTCCCTTGAGCACAAAGGGGGTGTGCGGTTGGGAGGGCGACGAAGAGGCGATGATTTATCATCACTTCTGTCATACAAAATTTGGAGATCAGATGAATAGGATCATGGGGCACTACTCCTTGGCTTTCACAAATGAGCTCTGTACTCCACCTAAACCGTTCACACCTACCTTTAATGGAAGAGGAGCCAACTCAATAATCGATTTTGCCCTATTTTCAGCACGGTATTCAGCTCAGGTAATTGATTGGCGTACTCTCGATTCACCTATGAGCGACCATTTTCCTATCCTTTCTATTTATAATTTCAAACTTAGCAACCAACTTCACCCTCTTGGCAGCTGTTATGACGTTACCCCGATTTTAGGCCAAAAAAATGGGTTTACAATCAAATGGGAAAAGGTAATCCCAGAAACCTTTAATAAAAACCTGATAAGCTCCTCCCTGGAAGATTTTAATATCTGTCTATCTCTAGATGAGGACCCACTAACTGTCCTTAGATCCTTTGGTAACATCTCAGGTAAAATTAAGGATAACCTTGTAAGAACCCAATCCAACAAACAAAAAGGTCCTTTCGGGTGGTTTGATAAGAAATGCAGAAGTGCCCTTACTGCATTAAAAAATACCCTGCACTGTAGCTCATCTACGAGAGTAGAGATCAGAACTGCGAGACGGAACTATCGCCTTGCCTTAAGCTTTAGGAAAAAAGAACTGAAATTAAAAGCGTGGGCTAACCTGCATGAAGCATGTAACAAAAGGGACAACGTTGCCTTTTGGAAGGCCGTGAGCGCTCCATTTTACCAGGAGCGAGCGGGCCCCTCAATAGACAACGCAATCTCTGCACAGGAATGGGTCCAACACTTCCAGAAACTTTATAGCTGTTCAGTCCCTACTGATGAGGACCACACGACTACAAGATCTACAAATGTAATAGAGGGTTTTACCTATCCAATAGATATTTCCTTTACCCTAGAAGAAGTTCAAAGAGCTTTAAAAGAAAGTCCAGCGGCAAAAGCGCCAGGACCAGACAAGGTCCCATTAGATGTTTTTAAAAATCTCCCTGACCTTTGGGCCCCAATTTTAACAAACGTCCTTAATTCCTCTAATAAAGTCGGATTCATCAAAACCTGGCAGGAGGCTATCCTGGTCCCTATACACAAAAAAGGGGATTGAAATGATCCTGCCTGCTATAGGCCCATCTCGCTCTTAGATGGCCTAATGAAAACAGCAGGCAGAATCATCCTTACCAGGATGCAGGAGTGGCTCGAAGAAAAAGATATCCTATCTACAATGCAGTACGGCTTTACTAGAGGAAAGGGAACAATTGAACAAGGTTTAAATCTTGCCCTTATTATGTCAAAATATGTTCATGCCAAAAAGGTTAACTTGTACATAACATATGTAGATCTCAGTTCTGCTTTCGATTGTGTGAGGCATGACACCCTGTGGCAGATCTTAGAAGATATCGGTCTAGATAGCAGGATCATAATCTTTATCAAAGAACTCTACTCGGGGGCTGGTGCACGGGTGAGGTTCGGCAAGGGAGGCGAATGTTCGGATTTCTTCCCTATCCGTAGAGGAGTAAGGCAGGGGTGCATTCTTGCACCCCTGCTTTTTAATCTGTACATAAATGATGTGGGAACCTTGCTATCAGAAAAGTATAATCACTATCCAGTGATCAAAGGAAAACCCATACCCATACTCCTTTACGCCGACGATGCGGCTATCTTGTCACAGACTAAGAGAGGCCTGCAAAACGCAGTAAATACATTCTCTGAGTACATGAATAAGAGGGGTTTATCTATAAATGTGTCCAAGACTTTCACCATGTCCTGTGGCCCACGGAAACTCAGAGCTCCATGTAATATAAATTTGGATAATAAGTGTGTTGAATTAGCAGACATTTTCTGTTATCTTGGGGTTCATATGGACAGACAAGGTAACTGGAAACCAGCAGTGAAAGCAAGAGCGTTGGCATTCACTAAAGCAACGGGAGCTCTCCTCAACTTTGCGAAGAAGATTGGATCAAGGCCACCAAGGGAACTTTTACAAATTTATAAATCTAAATGTCTTTCCATTGGCACGTATGGGGCTGGGTTATGGGGGATACAGTCTGTGGAAATCATCCAACGAATAGAGAACAAATTCTTAAGGTATGTCTTGGCAGTGCCGCCCAGCACATCAATATATGTCCTGCATGCAGAATTGGCCATACAACATATCTCTGATACCATTAAGATGGCACCAATCTTATTGTGGCATAACATCTGGACCAACCCTGCCACAAATTTCAACAGAGCGGTAGCAGAGGACTGCCTGCAGTGCTGCGGGGTAAAAAACATCATGTGGCTTAATTATGTTAAGAGTCTGTGCTTTGAGATCGGTTGTCCAGAATATTTCTCTAACCCAGCCACCATGGACTCTATCTCCAGATCCGCGCTAAAGAAAATACTGACTGAACATTGTGAATCAAACAGATGGAAAACCCAAAGGGTCAAGATGTCAGTCAGAAATCACGATGAAGTGACACTACATAGAAACATCCAGTTGTACCTTACTGTTGACCAACCCTTTTTTTATCGTAGAATATTAACATCTTTCCGACTTGAAACATTTTTCAGACTTATTACTCTTCCAAGGTGTAACGACTGGTCCAAAGCTAAACTAATTTGCCCCTGTGATAAGCTGTCAGTCCAATCCAATATTCACTGCACTTTATACTGCACTTTATACGCACTTCCAAGGCGACAAATATTACGGCCCCTTTTGTTAAAGTGGGGCATAAGAAAATCGAGAGAAGCCTATAATAAATTGCGATCCCTGGAAGATTACTATACAATTAATACTGTAATGATGTATTTAAGAGCAATATTGAAATCCAGACGGGACATTACGCTAGAATAAGTAACGTTATATTGATGATACAACGGTCCTGTTCGAGGTTATGCTCTATTTATTATTGAATACATAATTCCCACATGTCGTTCCAATTTTAGCATATACATGGATTTTTTATACTGTTTTTGTAACAAGAATTAGTTTTTCTGCTTTCCTGATTGTATGTATGCTTTTATGAATTGTTTTTAACATTTCGAATAAAGCTTTTGAACTGAACTAATCAGTAGCTATATGAGTAACTATATGGGTTATTGATTGGTTGCCTAAGTATTTCTATGGGAGAGTAAGTGTGTGTGTGGAGGTGGCTGGGAGGTGTGTGACTCTATGCATAGATGTGTGAGCAGTTGATTCACTAGATGTATGGTTTCAAAAGTGCATGTGGAAACAGCTGTATGGGCGGTTGACTGTGTGCATGAGTGTATTGGTGAGTGAATGGATATCTCAGTGCTACATGTCAAAGTAAGTACATATGTAAAACACACTCCATGTGAGAGTTGACATATATAAATAACTGTGCATTAGAGCCAGTGAATGTGTGAGTGGCTGTATGGATCATTGTGAACTTTTATTAGGGATTATATAAGAGAGTAAATACGTGTTAGAATATGTTTCAATAAGTAAGGTGTGTATAACTGTATAGTTGAGGAATTGGAGGTGTGATTGATTCTTTGCATGACTGTCTAGGTGTATGAGTAACTCCATGGATGAGTGACAATCTGTGAGTGTCTGTTTTCACTGAGTGTATCTAAGGATATATCAGAGTCTGTAGAGGTTCATCGTATTAACACATGAATGATGTCATCTGTGATGTTGTCAGTGATGTCATTTGAGTTGTCATCAGTGATGTCATTTGAGATGTCATCAGTGATGTCATTTGAGTTGTCATCAGTGATGTCATCAGTGATGTCACTGACCATGTCATGAATGATGTAATATGTGACATCATCAGCAGTGGATTGCGGGTGCGCGATATATAGTTAGCGCATCTAACTATATATGGAATTTCAATGGTTTTATGCGAGTAAAATAAGGTTTTGTAAATGCAAATCCCTAACTATATATGGCCTAAAACCAATGGTTTTTTCATTGAATTTTCAAGGTTTTGTAAATGCAAATTCCTAACTATATATCCACTATAACCTATGGTTTTTTCTGTGAATTTCATTGGTTTTTTAATAGCAAATATGAAAAGCTTTAAAATGTCAAGTACGTGATAGATAAAAACATTTTCGTATTTATGCACGCTGATGTGCTTTGAACGCTGCACCCCCCCACCTCTTTTCTCTTAGTAGTACTCTCTCTTTGCAGATAGTGAACGGTAGTTAACGCAGGCCTTTGCCCCCGTTGTAATCCGTCGTGCCTGCTTGTCTCTCCATTTGATTGATTGTTATCCAAGCATTTACTGTTTTAGAATTGGTTCTCTTTGGATCATTCTCTATTTACAAACAAGCACAAAGTCGCAATACTCTGTTTAGTCTTTGCAAATAGTGAAAAATCGTGTAAAAAAATAAAAGTAATCGAGCAAAATCAGTAGGCCACTAATTGGATCTCTTTTTGACCTCGCTAAAATAGAAATATTAGGAACAACCCTTCATGAGAAATACGAAAATAGTGAGATGAACTGAGCTCCACACCATGAGGGCTGCAAGACAGCTCGACTCCGTCACCCACCCCGCCCAAAATAACGACAAACCCTATGCAAATATTAAAAATATAGACAACACACCAGCAAAGAAACAGGGTAAAACATTTTATTAAATAACTATTTACATAACTATTTTATTTTTTTTATTGCCCGATCCGGCTAGCTCAATCGATCGAGCATGAAACTCATGCACTCTGATAGCAAGCGTTGCTACTGATGCTATGCAGACCAAAACTGGTTTTCAGTTTGTACATTTTTCTAGATTTTTCAATCCAAGGTTGGTTGACTTTGTAGAACGATGGCTTCAGATTTTCAACATACGGTGTGGTGGGGCGGACTGGGAGGGGGCGCTTCGCTCCTGCCCCCTCCCCAAGTAAGATTTTCATACGTGAAAGTACGTTAATGGTTTTGGTCCCTGAGTTGCTTCAATGTCACTGCCATTCTCAAATGGCATAAGTTGTGGATGTTGGGTGCCATAGTTAAGAGTTCTGAGCAGTGCTTGTAACACTGTCTGAAGCTTATTTCCACCTACTGCAGCTTCACTATTCTCAAAGTAAATGAGTGTCGTTTGTGGACCTGACTGCATTAGAAAACAATGTGATATGTTACCTTCCTAAACAGCTTGACGGAGGCCCCTGAGGGGCGGTGTGATGGCCATGGACTCGGAGAAGACGCTTGGCTCCGACACCCTCCCCAAGTCTTATAGCACTGGTGTAGCCTGAGATCGCCCCCGACATAGGCGGCCGGCTCCCGGCGTCCGGCGGAACTTTTTGCCTTTTGATGACTCTTCAATTCTGGACCTTGTCCCACAATCCGTTTGACCTGAAGACACGCTGTAGTGGGGCGCCCCTTTACCGTTTCAGTTGCCATTCCGCCCGCTTTTGCTACACTGTGCCTCTTCCGCCATTCAGCTGTTTACCGCCCGCTCTTGCGACTACAGTGTCTCGCTCATCATGTAGTTGAGTTGCTCACGCTCTTGCGGTGCAGCGATAGGCGGCTGCCACAGGACTCTCAAAATGGCGGCCGGCTCTTCGGTTTTGGGCATGGTCCACTAAAATGGCCCTGGGACACCTTTGAACTCGGACGCTTCCCTGATAGGGCTTGGGTCCCATTCTCGAAAGCGTCCCCTCAGCCGTGAAGATTCTACAAAAGTCTTGGGGGCCTCTGACTCCCGCAGGCTTCTGGTGGGGAGCGGCTGCCATGATTGCTCGTGGAATGGCCACGACGGAGCTACGAGATGGTAGTGCTCTCATGTTGACGCCAGCTTTAGTCTGAAACATCCAGAAACACTGTAGACTACCAATTCGATCAGTTCCGGTAGCGCCCCAACATGACCCGGAAGAGAAGAACTTGCCCTCCCCTCTTTGACTGATGGTTCTTGTTGCTTGTCCCCTCTGTTGTCATTTAACAGAACTTTTTGGACTGCTGAAAGGGGTTGTGTTCCGAACGCTGGTTGGTGGAGACATTTTGACTATATTCTTGACCTACGTTGTCGCGTAATGCGTTATATGACACGCCGCGTTAGCGCACCCGGAAGTGATCCGAGGCGCGGCGCGCAGCGCGTAACGTAAGCATAACAGGTCATGTGACTTGTTAATAAAACTTTTCATTGGTTCATTTTACTTTTGTTATTTTAATGATGAAAAGCTTGGTCATATGACCTAAAAATTACGCTTTTTATTGTTTTCTAACATTATTTATTTTTTAAACATATGTTATAATATTCCAGGCTAATGTACTTTCCCGGAAAATGTACAACTGTCCTGCAAGTAAAATATATTCCTTTTTCGAGAAAAAGGGCGTTTCTTCCTTCCATGACGGAGCCGTTGAGTAAAAGAGATTCGGCCTGCTGTCTTAGTCGCCGATACGCCTGAATATCAGATTCTTATCGATCACTTTATGTTGCAGAAATGAAAAACACAACTGCCCTTGACCATTTATCTTTACTGCGTTCCTACATATTATACCTTTTATCCGTCATGTAATTGGACTGCTTTATTTCACTTGCCTTTTACTGATTCGAAAACAGTGACTAAAAGTAAAAACTTTACCAATGTAAATACTACTACCGTGTTTTGTTTTAAAAACCTTTATTGTGAAAATGTCAGTATACAAATACGGGCCTATAACCACGTGGGCCGGCCACGGAGCAAACTGAAATCGTATATGATGAGGAGACATTTACACTGTAGAGGAACGTAACGAGCGGGCCATTAGGTTGCAAGAACAAAGGTGTCTAACAGTTGCGGAATCGGTGGACGTACATTTTGTAATTAAAATACGACAGGGCCACTTACAATAACATTTTCTAGATATACATTTGCGGGCAAGGAGTTACGAGTCCCATTTATACCGGCGCCATTTTGGGCGAGGCCGGGCAGGTCCAAGATATAGTCAAAATGTCTCCACCAACCATCGGCCAGACCAGAACCCCTTTCGGCCCTTTATGCTACAAGATGGTGTCTTCCATTCAGAAAATATTGTTGGCTGCATTTTGAAAGGAAACAGAAACAGCCGTTCTCCTAGTGAGTTTCACATTGTTACATTTAGGAAGAATATTGAAGAGTAGTATGTGGAAAATCTGAAGCCATTTTTCTACAAACTCTCAATCAGACTTGGATGGAAAAAAAAATCCTGAAGAATGTACAAACTGAAAACCAATTTTTGTCTGTATAGCATCAACAGCAACGCTTGAGTCAGCTTTGTGTCAAGCCGCCATTTTCATTCAATCAATAGCGTCCCCCTGCACACATTCAGGGACCTGGTCGTGTCTTCAGATGAAACGGATTGTAGGAAAAGAAGCAGAAAGGAAAAGGAAAAAAGTTCCGCCGGACCTCGGGAGCCGGCCGCCTATGTCATGTGCGACCTTTGGCCACACCAGGGCAATAGTGAAGCTGCAGCAGGTGCAAATAAGCTTCAGACAGTCTTACAAGCACTGCTCAGAACTCTCAACTGAGGCACTCAACGTCCAGGACTTGCCATTCGGATCTTGGCGCCTTGTGCTGGTTCCGACCTATTCACACATCGGTCCACTACTGACATCACCTCATAAGCCAACGGGGCACCCCACGCCGACTTTCGGCGCAGCATTGTAGGATGGCCACACCAGTGCGGCAACTTGCTGGACACAACCTCGGTGCCATCCGGATCTCGGCGCGTTCGAGTCACTGTGCCGGAAGAGTGACCGGAACTCAGCTGAACACGCCGACTTTCGGCACAGCATTGTAGGATGGCCACACCAGTGCAGCAACTTGCTAGACACAACCTCGGTGCCATCCGGATCTCGGCGCGTTCGACTCACTGTACCGCAAGAGTGACCGGAACTCAGCTGGACACGCCGTCTTTCGGCGCAGCATTGTAGGATGGCCACACCAGTGCGGCAATTTGCTGGACACCACCTCGGTGCCATCCGGATCTCAGCGCGTTGTGCTGCCTTCGGCCTATTCGCACATCGGTCCGCTACTGACGCCGCCTCACGTGCCAACGGATTTTCTACGCTTTTTGTAGCCCTATGCCGCATAACAGGTCATGTGACTTGTTTATAAAACTTTTCATTGGTTCATTTTACTTTTGGTTTCCTAAAGATGGAAGGCTTGGTCATATGACCTAAAAATAACACTTTTCATTGGTTTAGAACATTTTTTTTTCCCAAACGATGAAAGCCCCACCTTGTTTCTGGATGTTTCAGACTAAAGCTGGCGTCAGCATGAGAGCACCACCATCTCGTAGCTCCGTCGTGGTCATTCCGCAAGCAATCATGGCAGCCGCTCCCCACCGGAACCCTGCGGGAGTCGGGGGCCCCCAAGACTTTTGTAGAATCTTCACGGCTGAGGGGACGCTTTTCGAGAATGGAGCCCAAGCCCTAGCAGGCAAGCGTCCGAGTTCCAAGGTGTCCCAGGGCCATTTCAGTGGACCAGGCCCAAAACCGAAGAGCCGTCCTCCATTTTAATAGTCATGTGGCAGCCGCCTATCGCTGCACTGCAAGAGTGGGAGCAACTCAACAACATGGTGAGCGAGACGCTGTAGCCGCAAGAGCGGGCGCAACTCAGCTGGATGGCCGCCACCTGGGGAGGCCCGTTCACGCCGCCTCCCCCACGCCCGGGCCGCCCCACACCAATTTTCGGAGCAGCATTGTAGGATACCAAAACCAGTGCAGCAGTTTACTGGACATCACCTGGGTGCCATCAACATCTCAGCGCGTTCTGCTGCCTTGGGACTATTCGCACAACAGACCGCTACTGACGAGGCCTCCCCCCGCCCCACCCGGGACGCCCCACGCCAATTTTCGGAGCAGCATTGTAGGATACCAAAACCAGTGCGGCACCCAGGCGACATCACCTGGGTGCCGTCCAGAACTCAGCACGTTGTGCTGCCTTGGGACTATTCGCACAAAAGACAGCTTCTGACAATTGTTGCTTTTTTGGGTGAAAAATGTTTAAATGTTTTTACAGTTTTTGTTCCGTTCATTATAGTTAAAAGTTAATAAAAATTTAAAATCTAACTTTGTTTGAGTGCTATATATGTTTAAAAAATCGGATGAATGGGGCCTTGAATCGGGTTATTGTCATGTGTGGGCTTTGCAAGTGTACTGCTACAAGATCGGACATTTCAAACTCAAATGCACGTTCTTTTTCTTACCTTTCCGAAGCATGGAGCGCAATAGCAGGCAGAGAAAGGGTGATGCACGTGTTGAACACTGCCTGGCCGGGCAAGTTGCTGGCAGTGCCACCCCGCCCGCTCCTGAAAGAGGGCACACACACACCGCCGCCCCGAGTACTTCACAAATCTTTAAAAGACCATGCGCTTGTTCATGAGGCTTAAATGGTTTATCACCCCTTCTAGAACCCCTGCATCGACCCTCTGACGTTTCCTGGAAGAATTAGCACGTAACACAATACCAAGCCCTGTCAGCTGAAACCCCCGAGAAATCATGGGGCATATTATCAAGGGGGTTTATTTCCGCTTTTTGGGCTTTAAAAGCCAAAAAAAAAAGAGATAAAATTATCTCCCTATTACCAAGCTGTCGCTAACACCAGTTAGTGACATCTAAAAGGAGATAGCGACCATCTTGGGCCCCGCTTTGCATATCAGTGATATTTAACACTAATGACATGCAAAGTGGGCGTGCCAAGATTTTAGCGACTGGAAACAGTCCCTAACCATCGCTATCTCCTATTACCAACTTTTGGAGATATTCGCGCTAAGCGCTAATATCTCCAAAACCTAACACCTGCCCTGAGCACTTTTAGCCATGTTATCCAATGGGAAGTGGATAACATGGCTAAGAGCATTTGCTGGATAATGCATGAATATCGCTGACTTTTCAACGATATTCATGCATTGCGGCCGTTTTTTATCGCATTTGCGATAAACCTTGCTAATAGCAAGATTTATGTGCGATAAAATTCGCCGATGTGCGGCGATAATTTTTGGCTCTAAACAAGTTAGAGACAAAAATTATCGCTAGTTGTTGGTAATATGCCCCCGGGTTTTTGCTTGCAGGAATCGGGAGGCGGGAGACTAGCACTGAAATCAGTAGTCTCACGCCTGAATCGGGAGGGTTGGCATGTCTGGATACTCTACAGCTGGGGCCATAAACTACATCCGCAGGGCTAGGTGATAGCCTAGGTCCGGCCTGGACAATCGGACACAGAGGAAGAGAAGTGTCAGAGGGTGCGGTAGTGAATAGGGTGAAAGGGAGGTGTCGGGCGGGCACAGGGTGTGATTCTCAGAGAAGAGCAGCGCAGATGGGGGGAAGTATATGGCCCATGCATGAGAGAAAGAGCGGGGGTGACCAGTGCGTGGGGGAGATGCTTGCGAGGGTGGGGAGCCATGCTGAGGATCGGCGGCGTGCAGAGAGTGGCCCTGGTCAAGGCATCTAAAATGGCTGCCGTGCACGACAAAATTGTGGCATTGGACAAAAACGCAAGATGGCGCAGACAATGTTTATCAATAAGGATTCATTTGTAACAAAATATTTACTCGCAGTGACAAAATGGTGGTCAACACTTCCTGATTTCCATCGAATCGAACGTTAACAAACGTCACGCAGCAAAAAAAAAAAAAAAAATCTCACGCACAGAGCAGTTTTTAGCCATGTTATCCAATGGAAGGTGGATAACATGGCTAAGAGCATTTGCTGGATAATGCATGAATATCGCTGACTTTTCAGCGATATTCATGCATTGTGGCCGATGTGCGGCGATAATTTTTGTCTCTAAACAATTAAAACGAAGCACAAAATGGCGAATTCCCGTTTCGCTACCAGTTTGCGGCCCAGTTCGCGGCCCGTGAAGCGCTTCTACCGTGAAAAATCATTTTTTTTTATTTTCCCCACGGGACCCTTTAATAACCCCAACAACATTCCTAGGGGGTCAAGAGGGGTATACCTAGCCCCCTTTCATTAAATTCCCCCTTCGTTTTTCACCTCTTCTTCTCTCTCGATCCTAGCGAGAGATAAGATGGCGGCCGCTCCGGACTGTTTAGAATGTTGACAGACACCGGAGAGCCAATCAGCTTTCTGCGCACAAAGTTCCGTTTCGCGAAAAGTAAGCGGACCGGATCGCTGCCCGGAGCGCTGTTACAGATATATATCTTGATTTAAACGTTAATTTCTCAAAATCCACTGAAGCACATATATTGAGACCTAGCAAAGGCACATCGGGCTAACAGTCCCTACAATTTTGCCAAGTTTCGTGCAAATCCATTCAGCCGTTCGAGCTAAAAGTGAGTCCAACCGCCCTATGGAAATTAACATGGGAAAAACGCGTTTTGGGACCCCCCTTTTTTCTCGGCCCCCCCTTGACGTCTCACCAGTAGGTATATATTGTTAGGATTTTTTGTCTATGGAACTTTTGAAAATTCTATGTCTAATAACTTTGGCGTTTGTGGACGGAATCGGCCGAAATCTTCAGGAAAATGGCACATTTTGTTTCTGAGCAGCCCCTGAAAATTTGGGGGGGTTTCGTCAAGGGGGGGCCGAGAAAAAAGGGGGGTCCCAAAATGCGTTTTTTCCCATGTTAATTTCCATAGGGCCTTTGGCCTCACTTTTAGCTCGAACGGCTGAATGGATTTGCACGAAACTTGGCAAAATTGTAGGGACTGTTAGTCCGATGTGCCTTTGCTAGGTCTCAATATATGTGCTCCAGTGGATTTTGAGAAATTAACGTTCAAAACAAGATATATATCTGTAACAGCGCTCCGGGCTGCTCTCCGGTCCGCTTACTTTTCGCGAAACGGAACTTTGCGATGCGAAGCTGATTGGCTCCCCGGTGTCTGTCAACATTCTAAACAGTCCGGAGCGGCCGCCATCTTATCTCTCGGTAGGATCGAGAGAGAAGAAGAGGTGAAAAACGAAGCGGGAATTTAATGAAAGGGGGCAAGGTATACTCCTCTTGACCCCCTAGGAATGTTGTTGGGGTTATTAAAGGGTCCCGTGGGGAAAATAAAAAAAAAATTATTTTTCACGGTAGAAGCGCTTCACGGGCAGCGAACTGGGCCGCAAACTGGTAGCGAAACGGGAATTTGCCATTTTGTGCTTCGTTTTAATTAAATTACTAGGTATAAGGGGGTGCGGGAGACGTATCCTAATCCCTTATGTTTTCTGAGGGTGGCTGAGGAGGCTCATATATGTTGATATATGTCTTCCAGCGGCTGTGCGTGAGCTTTTTTTTTTTTGCTGCGTGACGTCTGTTAACGTTCGATTCGATGGAAATCAGGAAGTGTTGACCGCCAATTTGTCAGTGCAATAAAATATTTTGTTATAAATGAATCCTTATTGATAAACATTGTCTGCGCCATCTTGCCTTTTTTCCAATGCCACAATTTTGTCGTGCACAGCAGCCATTTTAGATGCCAGGCCGGTCCCAGGCTATCACCTAGCCCTGCGGATGTAGTTTATGGCCCCAGCTGTAGAGAATCCAGACATGCCAACCCTCCCGATTTAGGCGTAAGACTACTGATTTCAGTGCTAGTCTCCCGCCTTCCGATTTCTGCAAGCAAAAACCCGGGGGCATATTACCAACAACTAGCGATAATTTTTGTCTCTAACTTGTTTAGAGACAAAAATTATCGCCGCACATCGGCGATTTTTATCGCAGATAAACCTTGCTATAAGCAAGGTTTATCGCAAATGCGAAAAAAAACGGCCGCAATGCATGAATATCGCTGAAAAGTCAGCGATATTCATGCATTATCGAGCAAATGCTCTTAGCCATGTTATCCACCTCCCATTGGATAACATGGCTAAGAACTGCTCAGGCCAGGTGTTAGCTTTTGGAGATATTCGCCATATCTCCAAAAGTTGGTAATAGGAGATAGCGATGTTAGGGACTGTTTCCAGTCGCTAACATCTTGGCACGCCCACTTTGCATGTCATTAGTGATAAATATCACTGACATGCAAAGCGGGGCCCAAGATGGTCGCTATCTCCTTTTAGCTGTCACTAACTGGTTTTAGCGACAGCTTGGTAATAGGGAGATAATTTTATCTCCGCTTTCTTGGCTTTTAAAGCCAAAAAAGCGGAGATAAACCCCCTTGATAATATGCCCCACGATTCCTCGGGGGTTTCAGCTGACAAGGCTTGGTATTATGTTACATGGTAATTTTCCAGGAAACGTCAGAGGGTCGATGCAGGGGTTCTAGAAGGGGTGATAAACCATTTAAGCCTCATGAACAAGCGCATGGTCTTTTAAAGATCTGTGAAGTACTCGGGCGGCGGTGTGTGTGTGTCCTCTTTCAGGAGCGGGCGGGGGGGGGGGGGGGCACTGCCAGCAACTTGCCAGGCCAGGCAGTGTTCAACACTTGCATCACCCTTTCTCTGCCTGCTATTGCGGTCCATGCTTCGGAAAGGTAAGAAAAAGAACGTGCATTTGAGTTTGAAATGTCCGATCCTGTAGCAGTACACTTGCAAAGCCCACACATGACAATAACCCGATTCAAGGCCCCATTCACCCGATTTTTTAAAAATATATAACACTCCAACAAAGTAGGATTATAAAACTTTACTAACTTTTAAATATAACGAACGGAACAAAAACTGTAAAAACATTTATACATTTTTGACAAAAAAAAGCAACAATGGTCAGAAGCTGTCTTTTGTGCGAATAGTCCCAAGGCAGCACAACGTGCTGAGTTCTGGACGGCACCCAGGTGATGTCACTTGGGTGCCGCACTGGTGTTTGGGATCCTACAATGCAGCTCAGAAAAACAGCTTGGGGCGTCCCGGGTGGTGCGGAGGGAGGCCTCGTCAGTAGCGGTCTGTTGTGCAAATAGTCCCAAGGCAGCAGAACGCGCTGAGATGTGGATGGCACCCAGGTGATGTCCAGTAAACTGCCGCACTGGTTTTGGTATCCTACAATGCTGCTCCGAAAATTGGCATGGGGCGGCCCGGTGGGGGCGTGGGGGAGGCGGCGTGAACGGGCCTCCCCAGGTGGCGGCCATCCAGCTGAGTTGCGCCCGCTCTTGCGGCTACAGCGTCTCACTCACCATGTTGTTGAGTTGCTCCCACTCTTGTAGTGCAGCGATAGGCGGGTGCCACAGGACTCTTAAAATGGCGGACGGCTCTTCGGTTTTGGGCCTGGTCCACTAAAATGGCCCTGGGACACCTTGGAACTCGGACGCTTGCCTGCTAGGGCTTGGGCTCCATTCTCGAAAGCGTCCCCTCAGCCGTGAAGATTCTACAAAAGTCTTGGGGGCCTCGACTCCTGCAGGCTTCCGGTGGGGAGCGGCTGCCATGATTGCTCGCGGAATGACCACGACGGAGCCACGAGATAGTGGTGCTCTCATGCTGACGCCAGCTTCAGTCTGAATCATCCAGAATCAAGGTGGGGCTTTCATCGTTTGGGAAAAAAAAATGTTCTAAACCAATGAAAAGTGTTATTTTTAGGTCATATGACCAAGCCTTCCATCTTTAGGAAACCAAAAGTAAAATGAACCAATGAAAAGTTTTATAAACAAGTCACATGACCTGTTATGCGGCATAGGGCTACAAAAAGCGTAGAAAATCCGTTGGCACGTGAGGCGGCGTCAGTAGCGGACCGATGTGCGAATAGGCCGAAGGCAGCACAACGCGCCGAGATCCGGATGGCACCGAGTTAGTGTCCAGCAAGTTGCTGCACTGGTGTGGCTATCCTACAATGCTGCGCCGAAAGTCGGCGTGGGGCGCCCCATTGGCCTGTGAGGTCGCGTCAGTCAGTGGGGGCTGTGCGTCTCCCTCAAGATGGAGGCTCCTCGGCTGCAGTGCGGCGCCCCTTATCTTTTCACTCGCCGTCCAACTGAGTTGCGTCCGCACTTGCGGCTACAGTAGGCCGAAGGCAGCACAACGCGCCGAGATCCGGATGGCACCGAGGTGGTGTCCAGCAAATTGCCGTACTGGTGTGGCCATCCTACAATGCTGCGCCGAAAGACGGCGTGTCCAGCTGAGTTTCGGTCACTCTTGCGGTACAGTGACTCGAACGCGCCGAGATCCGGATGGCACCGAGGTTGTGTCCAGCAAGTTGCCGCACTGGTGTGGCCATCCTACAATGCTGCGCCGAAAGTCGGCGTGGGGTGCCCCGTTGGCTTATGAGGTGATGTCAGTAGTGGACCGATGTGTGAATAGGTCGGAACCAGCACAAGGCGCCAAGATCCGAATGGCAAGTCCTGGATGTTGAGTGCCATAGTTGAGAGTTCTGAGCAGTGCTTGTAAGACTATCTGACGCTTATTTGCACCTGCTGCAGCTTCACTATTGCCCGAGGTGGTGTCCAGCAAATTGCCGCAGTGGTGTGGCCATCCTACAATGCTGCGCCGAAAGACGGCGTGTTCAGCTGAGTTCCGGTCACTCTTGCGGTACAGTGACTCGAACGCGCCGAGATCCGGATGGCACCGAGGTTGTGTCCAGCAAGTTGCCGCACTGGTGTGGCCATCCTACAATGCTGCGCCGAAAGTCGGTGTGGGGTGCCCCGTTGGCTTATGAGGTGATGGCAGTAGTGGACCGATGTGTGAATAGGTCGGAACCAGCACAAGGCGCCAAGATCCGGATGGCAAGTCCTGGATGTTGAGTGCCATCGTTGAGAGTTCTGAGCAGTGCTTGTAAGACTGTCTGAAGTTTATTTGCACCTGCTGCAGCTTCACTATTGCCCTGGTGTGGCCAAAGATCGCCCATGACATAGGCGGCCGGCTCCCGAGGTCCGGCGGAACTTTTTTCCTTTTCCTTTCTGCTTCTTGTCCCACAATCCGTTTCACCTGAAGACACGACCAGGTCCCTGAATGTGTGCAGGGGGACGCTATTGATTGAATGAAAATGGCGGCTTGACACAAATTTGACTCAAGCGTTGCTGTTGATGCTATACAGACAAAAATTGGTTTTCAGTTTGTACATTCTTTAGGATTTTTTTTTCCATCCAAGGCTGATTGAGAGTTTGTAGAAAAATGGCTTCAGATTTTCCACATATTACTCTTCAACATTCTTCCTAAATGTAACAATGTGAGACTCACTAGGAGAACAGCTGTTTATCTTTCCTTTCAAAATGCTGCCAACAATATTTTCTGAATGGAAGACACCATCTTGTAGCATAAAGGGCCGAAAGGGGTTCTGGTCTGGCCGATGGTTGGTGGAGACATTTTCACTATATCTTGGACCTGCCCGGCCTCGCCCAAAATGGCGCCGGTATAAATGGGACTCGTAACTTCTTGTTGTGTACTGGTTGAACAACGTTGATATCACGAGATATGAATGCAGTTTTGATGCTCATGGCGGGCGGGGACGAGAATTGATTGAATATTTCGACATCCCTATTGATATTAATTTCTGATGTGTTATTGATTACTGTACTATTGAAAGTTCGAATTAACGTCACCCATGGTACTTGCACGCAAATATATATCTAGATAACTTTTTTGTAAGTGGCCCTGTCGTATTTTAATTACAAACTGTACGTCCACCGATTCCGCAACTGTTCGACACCTTAGTTCTTGCAACCTAATGGCTCGTTCGTTACGTTCCTCTATAATGTAAATGTCTCCTCATCATATACGATTTCAGTTTGCTCCGTGGCCGGCCCACGTGGTTATAGGCCCGTATTTGTATACTGACATTTTCACAATAAAGGTTTTTAAAACAAAACATGGTAGTAGTATTTACATTGGTAAAGTTTTTACTTTTAGTCACTGTTTTCGAATCAGTAAAAGGCAAGTGAAATAAAGCAGTCCAAATACATGACGGATAAAAGGTATAATATGTAGGAACGCAGTAAAGATAAATGGTCAAGGGCAGTTGTGTTTTCCACTCCTGCAACATAAAGTGATCGATAAGAATCTGATAATCAGGCGTATCGGCGAGTAAGACAGCAGGCCGAGTCTCTTTTACTCAACGGCTCCGTCATGGAACGAAGAAACGCCCTTTTTCTCGAAAAAGGAATATATTTTACTTGCAGGACAGTTGTAAATTTTCCGGGAAAGTACATTAGCCTGGAATATTATAACATATATGTTATAAAAAAAAAAGTTCGAAATCAATAAAAAGCTTAATTTTTAGGTCATATGACCAAGCCTTCCATCATTAGAATAACAAAAGTAAAATGAACCAATGAAAAGTTTTATTAACAAGTCACATGACCTGTTATGCTTACGTTACGCGCTGCGCGCCGCACCCCGGATCCCTTCCGGGTGCGCGAACGCGGCGTGTCATATAACGCATTACGCGACAACGTAGGTCAAGAATATAGTCAAAATGTCTCCACCAACCAGCGTTCGGAACACAACCCCTTTCAGCAGTCCAAAAAGTTCTGTTAAATGACAACAGAGGGGACAGGCAACAAGAACCATCAGTCAAAGAGGGGAGGGCAAGTTCTTTTCTACCGGGTCATGTTGGGGCGCTACCAGAACTGATCGAATTGGTAGTCTACAGTGTTTCTGGATGTTTCAGACTAAAGCTGGCGTCAGCATGAGAGCACCACCATCTCGTAGCTCCGTCGTGGCCATTCCATGAGCAAACATGGCAGCCGCTCCCCACCAGAAGCCTGCGGGAGTCGGGGGCCCCCAAGACTTTTGTAGTATCTTCACGGCTGAGGGGACGCTTTCGAGAATGGGACTCAAGCCCTATCAGGGAAGCGTCCGAGTTCCAAGGTGTCCCAGGGCCATTTTAGTGGACCATGCCCAAACCTGAAGAGCCGGCCGCCATTTTGAGAGTCCTGTGGCAGCCGCTTATCGTTGCATCGCAAGAGCGGGAGCAACTCAACTACATGGTGAGCGAGACGCTGTAGTCGCAAGAGCGGGCGGTAAACAGCTGAATGGCGGAAGAGGCACAGTGTAGCAAAAGCGAGCGGAATGGCAACTAAAACGGTAAAGGGGCGCCCCACTACAGCGTGTCTTCAGGTCAAACGGATTGTTGGACAAGGTCCAGAATAGAAGAGTCATCAAAAGGCAAAAAGTTCTGCCGGACCCCGGGAGTCGGCCGCCTATGTCGGGGGCGATCTCAGGCTACACCAGTGCTATAAGACTTGGGGAGGGGGTCGGAGCCAAGCGTCTTCTCCGAGTCCGTCCCATCACACCGCCCCTCGGGGGCCTCCGTCAAGCGGTTTAGGGAGGTACTATATCACATTGTTTTCAAATGCAGTCAGGTCCACAAACGACCCTCACTTACTTTGAGAATAGTGAAGCTGCAGTAGGTGGAAATCAGCTTCAGACAGTGTTACAAGCGCTGCTCAGAACTCTGAACTATGGCACCCAACATCCAGAACTTATGCCATTTGAGAATGACAGTGACATCGAAGCAACTCAGGGACCAAAACCATTAACGTACTTTCACGTATGAAAATCTTACTTGGGGAGGGGGCAGGAGCGAAGCGCCCCCTCCCAGTCCGCGCCACCACACCGTATGTGGAAAATCTGAAGCCATCGTTCTACAAACTCAACCAACCTCGGATGGAAAAATCTAGAAAAATGTACAAACTGAAAACCAGTTTTGGTCTGCATAGCATCAGCAGCAACGCTTGCTATCAGAGTGCATGAGTTTCATGCTCGATCGATTGAGCTAGCCGGATCGGGCAACAAAAAGTATAAAATAGTTATGTAAATAGTTATTTAATAAAATATTTTTCCCTGTTACTTTGCTGGTGTGTTGTATATATTTTTAATATTTGCATAGGGTTTGTCGTTATTTTGGGCGGGGTGGGTGCAGCCCTCATGGTGTGGAGCTCAATTCATCTCACTATTTTCGTATTTCTCATGAAGGGTTGTTCCTAATGTTTCTATTTTAGCGACGTCAAAAAGAGATCCAATTAGTGGCCTACTGATTTTGCTCGATTACTTTTATTTTTTTACACGATTTTTCAGTATCTGCAAAGACTAAACAGAGTATTGCGACTTTGTGCTTGTTTGTAAAAAGAGAATGAACCAAAGAGAACCAATTCTAAAACAGTAAATGCTTGGATAACAATCAATCAAATGGAGAGACAAGCAGGCACGACGGATTACAACGGGGTTAAAGGTCTGCGTTAACTACCCTTCACTATCTGCAAAGAGAGAGTACTACTAAGAGTAAAGAGGGGAGGGGGGGCAGCGTTCAAAGCACATCAGTGTGCATAAACACGAAAACGTTTTTACCTATCACGTACTTGACATTTGACAGCTTTTGATATTTGCTATTAAAAAACCATTGAAATTCACAGAAAAAACCATAGGTTATAGTCCATATATAGTTAGGAATTTGCATTTACAAAACCTTGAAAATTCAATGAAAAAACCATAGGTTATAGACCATATATAGTTAGGGATTAGCATTTACAAAACCTTATTTTACTCGCATAAAACCATTGAAATTCGCATATATAGTTAGTTGCGCTAACTATATATCGCGCACCCGCAATCCACTGCTGATGATGTCACATATTACATCATTCATGACATGGTCAGTGACATCACTGATGACATCACTGATGACATCTCAAATGACATCACTGATGACATCAATGATGACATCTTAAATGACATCACTGATGACATCACTGATGACATCATTCATGTGATTATACAATGAACCTCTTCAGACTCTGATATAACCTTAGATACACTCAGTGTAAACAGACACTCACAGACTGTCACTCATCCATGGAGTTACTCACACACCTAGTCAGTCATGCAAAGATTCAATCACACCTCCATTTCCTCAACTATACAGTTATACACATCTTACTTATTCAAACATATACTAACACATATTTACTCCCTTATACAATCCCTGATACAAGTTCACAATGATCCATACAGCCACTCACACATTCACTGGCTCTTATGCCCAGTTATTTAAATATCTCAACTCTCACATGTACTGTGTTTTACATATGTACTTACTTTGACATGTAGCACTGAGATATCCCTTCACTCACCAATACACTCATGCACACAGTCAACCGCCCATACAGCTGTTTCCACATGCACTTTTGAACCCATACATCTAGTGAATCAACTGCTCACACATCTATGCACAGTCATACACCTCCCAGCCACCCCCACACACACTCAGTCTCCCATACAAATACTTGGGCAACCAATCAATAACCCATATAGTTACTCATATAGCTACTGATCAACACATGCAGCAGTTTACAGAACAACAGACATAATGATGCACATTTAATAGTCACTAACCCATGCACTCAGTGAGACACATTTAATCACTCACTTATACAGTCAGTCATGCACCTACTAAATCCTTCATCCAGACACTTATACATCCACTCATTCTTCAATATGTAATACATATTTTAACTTTACAGAAACATACAGTCACTGGATAATGTCATCAGTGATGTCATCAGTGATGTCATTTGAGATGTCATCAGTGATGTCATCAGTGATGTCACTGACCATGTCATGAATGATGTAATATGTGACATCATCAGCAGTGGATTGCGGGTGCGCGATATATAGTTAGCGCAACTAACTATATATGCGAATTTCAATGGTTTTATGCGAGTAAAATAAGGTTTTGTAAATGCTAATCCCTAACTATATATGGTCTATAACCTATGGTTTTTTCATTGAATATATATATATATATATATATATATATATATATATATATATATATATATATATATATATATATATATATATATATATATATATATATATATATATATATATATTCAAAACAAATTTCTTCCTTCAAGAAGAAATACGCAGGCTACTTCTGGATGCTTCAGTGTTCTTTTATTAATGGCACAAAATCAGGTAGCTGCCTACCGACGCGTTTCGCCACTAAGGCTTGGTCACAGTGAAATTGATTAATGCTGAGTGCTATTTACATAACAAAATAATTTGCATTGAAAGAGGATTGCTGCTGGTCACTCCTCACAGAGTTGTGTCAGCCATCTTGGAATGGTACATATTCATAATATACAAGTATTTATTTATTTATTTATTTTATTTTAATTTCTTCTATAGCGCAGGAATCAATCCCGTAAGGGTATCTCCGCGCTTAGCCAGCAATTGAGCGATAGGTGATGCATCATAAAAGTTAGCAGGACAGAAATGCTTCTTGATAGAGAAGGGTCTTTAATGACTTTCTAAAGGACAAGTAGTTGGTGATCATTCTTACATCAGTGGGAAGTTTATTCCATAATGCAGGTCCAACCGCGGAGAAAGCGCGGTCTCCTTGTCTGCATTTCTTAGTGGCAGGGGACTTTAGAAGGGCTTTGTTACATGAGCGAAGAGACCTACTGGGCTGATACAGCTCAAGGGATTGAGACAGATATTTAGGACTTGCTCCGTAAAGGCATTTATGAACCGTGCAGCATATCTTAAAGTTGATGCGCTGCCGTATGGGAAGCCAATGCAATTCCTTCAGCAAGGGCTTAGAGGGGGTCCTGGCTGGTACACTCATGACCAGTCTTGCTGCTGTGTTCTGGACTACCTGCAAACGACCTACTGCATCTGCGTTTGCTAATGTCAGCAGGCCGTTACAGTAGTCCAGGCGACTGGTCACCAGGGCCTGTACAAGTGTCTTCCTATAGATGGCAGGGAGATACGGGAAGACACGTCTAAGTAGGCCGATGGTGTGGAAACACAGCCCTGCAATGTAATTGGTGTGTTCCTTCAGGGTCAGCTTTTGGTCTAACTTCACCCCTAAGTTCTTTACATGAGGTTTAGATGTAGGTACTGGGCCCAGATCCATTGGCCATCAGTCTGGGGACCAGAGAAGACTCGCCTTGCCAAAGAGCATGACCTCTGTTTTTGTCACATTACACTGGAGGCAGTTCACTGCCATCCAGTGTGACACTGCCCTCATACCCTCAGCAAAGTTCTCCTTGACTTTGGGGCCAAGGGAGTTGAAAGGGTAGAGGAGCTGAGTGTCATCAGCGTAGGAAACCGGTATGAACCCATATTTCTGCACAATCTCAGCAAGGGGGGCCACATATACATTGAACAATGTTGGGCTAAGACATGAGCCCTGTGGCACCCCCTTTGTGAGCACCCTTGAGATGGAACGAAAGGGGCCCAGGCTGATAGATTGTGATCTCCAGGAAAGAAATCTCTCCAGCCAAGATAGTGCTAAGCCTCGAATTCCTACTCCCTGCAAACGGCTGAGGAGGATGTTATGGGACACGGTATCAAAGGCTGCGGACAGGTCCAACAGCACTAGAATCATAGAACCACCTCTATCTTGTTATGTTATGTTATGTTAATAACATTTATTAGGCGCAACAGCTGCCCCAGCGAAGGGGCGTCCTGGCGCCATTGTGACATTTTGATCTTATCTGTCACAGAGAGGAGGGCTGATTCAGTGCTGTGGTTGGGCCTGAACCCAGATTGGGATTGGTCCAGGCCCCCTGTCGCCTCGATAAAACTGGAGAGGATGGTGTTAACGTGTTTCTCTGCCAGTTTGCTGATGAAAGGAAGGAGAGAGATCGGGCGGAGGTTGGAGAGTTCTGACCAGGGTAAGGTGGAATTTTTACGTATGGGGTTCACTACCGCTTCCGCTTGTGGGAGTTGTCCTTCGGCAAAGGAGAGATTGAGCAGTTTCTGAATAGAGAGTCCCAATATTTCGCTCAAAGGGGAGATAAATTTGGCAGGTATCAGATCAGTAGGAGAGCCGGTCTTTATTTGATTGATAAGTGCAGTCAGGTCTTTAATGGTTATTTCTGGGATTACATGAAGAGTTTTCCCAGAGGTCGCCATTGGGAGAATTTCAGGGGCTTCAATTTCCAAGGGACCTAAGACTGCAATAATTTTCTTATATATACCTTCTATTTTATCCTCAAAGAACTGGGATATTTCATCACATAAAACTTGAGTGAAGGTATCTGGGCTCTCACACACTACAGGATTGGTGAAGGTCTGAATGATTTTAAATAGCTCTTTTGTAGAGTTGCCTGCCTCTACAATTTGAGTAGTGAGGCTTATTTTTCTAGCTTTTTTAATATTTTTGTAATAGGAGGTCATAGCCGCCAAGTAGCGGTTCTTGTCTTCCCCATTGCCTACCCGTCTCCAAAGCTTCTCCAGTTTTCTACACCCCTGCTTTTCTGTCTTAAGGGCCTCAGTGTACCATGCTTCCCTTTTAGCTGTGGTAGGTTTTTTTACATTTTTCTGAGGAGCCAGGGTGTCAATTGCTGTCATCAATGTGGAGTTAAACTTTGAGAGAGCAGTATCAATGTTATCGGAGTTGGAGAGTATGGGCTGTTTCCATGTTTGTGTAAGCCTGGCAGAGGTAATTTTATGCTATGGTCTACATTTAGTAGACTGAGTGGCAGGACGATTTATGGGATTAGGTGAGTGTGGTAAAGAGAAGTCTATCATTTTGTGGTCAGACCAATAAATGTGCTTAGGGGGGTGACAATGGACATTAGGGTGGGTAGTAAAAATCAAATCCAGAGTGTGACCACCCGAGTGAGTGGGTCCACTATTTCGAGGGTGTAGACCTAAAAGAGCTAGATCTGCGAGGAACACATTTGTGTCAGGGTGATCATCAATATCAATGTGAAAGTTAAAATCTCCAAGTAAAATGAAGTTTCCGTTAGCTTTCATGTGGGGGGCTAACAATTCAGTGAGAGCAAGGGAGAATCCAGCATTGGGTCCAGGCGGGCGGTAGACTAGTGCTCCTTTCCAGTGTACCTTGGGACTAATTTTTAAATGGAAAATTAATACTTCCATAGTTGGTAACATCACTTGTTCTAGGACTCTAATGATCAGTGTATCTTTATATATAATAGCAGTCCCGCCTCCTACCTTCTCAGGGCGGTCTTGACGAAGAATTTTATATCCCATGGGTATCCCTAAGGTAATAGTCGGGATAGTATGGGGTTTTAACCATGTTTCTGTCAGGAAACATATCTCAGGCTGAATGCTGTGGATGGTATCCCATAGTTGTGTATGGTGTTTAGGGAGTGATCTGACATTTAACAGAAAGCTTTTCCAGCCTCCCTGAGAGTCTATACTGTCTATGGGCCGTCCAGCAATGATGTGGGAGTGAGTTGCTTGAAATCCGCATTTGATGCAGGAGAAGGGACCCTCGGGGCATCTTAGAGTTTTATTTGTACAGCTATGTTTCCCCTGGGGTTGCAGCGCCATGAGAGCATGTGGAGAATACCTGATAGGAGGGGAGATCGATGGGCAGGCCATAGTAACAAGGGCAGAGTGGATAGCCCCTGGCCCCGTCCAGTCGCAGACGGGCGCAGACGGGCTACTCTTTGGCTAGTCTTCGGCGTTGTCTTCGGCTCTCCTGCGCGCGATCGCTGCGCGCTCAGAAGGGGGCGAGGGCTAAATAACCCCGTCAGCCCTGGCCGCTAGAGCGCTAACCGCTCAGCAAAACCGGAAGTGGTGTTCTCCCTCCCCGGAACACAATCACGGGGAAGCTAGTGTCCAGGTGATGTTGCAGCGTGTAAGTGCGAGTGTGTGCACTAATTAATTCTAGTGTCACAGAAGTGAAAGTTATTAAAAACAATTCAGCAGTTTTATCAATTTTAAAAAGTCATGCAAACGCAACACGCATTATATGATGGCACAGGTTGTTTGTCCCAAGCTAGCCAGCGGGTCCGGGAAACACTGCCACTGTCCCCCTACCGCAGCGCGGGAATGCGAGGCTCAGCCTAAATAACCCCGTCAGCCCTGGCCGCTAGAGCGCTAACCGCTCAGCAAAACCGGAAGTGGTGTTCTCCCTCCCCGGAACACAATCACGGGGAAGCGAGTGTCCAGGTGATGTTGCAGCGTGTAAGTGCGAGTGTGTGCACTAATTAATTCTAGTGTATTGTCACGTCATACATTCCAAACGGCATGTTTTATACAATAATTACTGTCTAGCCCAAGTGGGCTAATTCATAATTATTTTCACAGTGTCACTAGCGATATCTCGCCAAAAAATATAATAGTCTCGCCCAAGTGGGCATGAATGAACTAACATAAAGTAAATCGTGAACAACACTCAATCAATGTACTATTACTTAATTCCATGATGTCCTCGGATGTTGCACTCGGTCCTATATTCCTATGCAAAAAAAAGAAAAAATAGCAAAGGTGTACTTTAAAAACAATTATGACAAATTTCATCATTATTTACACAATAAAACAAAAATCGAGGCATTCAGACGTGTTCTTGTTTACTGTAAGTCTACTATCATAGATGGACTGCTAGTTCTTCACTACAATTCTTCCCTGTAGGATGTAGTGTCTCGAAATCAATAATGAATTTGGATTCCAAAATTCTCAATTAGTGCAGTCTATCTCCCCCTCTTACAGTTTGCTTAACCGCATCCAACACAACATATTTCAGTAAGTTGTCATTTTGATTGTGATATGTCTTAAAATGACGAGCAACATGATATTGTTCGTTATTGTTTCTAATTGCTCGTTTGTGCTCCAATATCCTGATCTTTGCCTTGTGTTTGGTGCTACCTATGTAAAATTTGCCATAGGGACAAATTAGACAATAAACACAAAATTCAGTATTGCAATCAAAGGGCCCTTTGATAGTGAACATTCTAGAGCTGTTCGGTACTTTGACTTTCGCACAGTTATTACTACCTTCGCAGGCCTTGCATTTCATGCAACATTCAAAACCTCCTGGGCTCAAATTTTTAGCTTCTTTTTTGGATGTGACTGGGTTTTTACTCAAGTCATCTTTCAGAGATTTCCCTTTTCTGAAAGTTATCTGGGGGGATTCTTTCACATGTTTACTCAAGAAAGTGTTGGTAGTTAGGATTGGCCAGTTCTTAGTCAATATTTGGCGGACCCTATATGCTTGACCTGAGTATGTAGTGATGAACCTCACTGTCTCATCTTCCTCCTTCAATGATCTCTGCTTAGGGACTAACAAGTCAGTTCTTGCTACCTTGTTGACTCTTTCAACTGCTTGATTAATTGTTTTATCAGTATATCCTCTTTCTCTGAAACAATCAATCATTACTGATTTCTCCAATTCAAATTCTGTCATACTGCTACTATTTCTTTTAGCTCTTAACAATTCCCCATAAGGGATACTTTTAATAAGGCTGTAGGGGTGTGCACTGGAAGCAAAAAGGAGGCTATTGCCCACAGTCTCCTTTCTATGGAGTTTTGTAGCTATTTTGTTGTATGGCCGGGATGCCTGTCACCCCCTCCCAACACAATCCCCAAGGATGGGAAGACGGACGCAGTTCTGAACTTTTGGAAGGCGGGAGGGAGTTACCCTCCCGGCCGTATTTATTAAAATATGAAACAAAATAAAACATTAAAATAACAGTTTCATATCATGTACAATTTTCATTTATTACATTTCGATGAAGACACATTGTTTGGCTAACCTTAACAAATCTCTAGTACAAAGGTTTTCCTAGCCGAGTCTAACATCCTGCAAATGCATACTTTCTAAATCCATTATTTGTGCCTGATAGCAGGACAATTCGGGCAAAACCTCGGGCTTACGTTCCCCAATAATTGCAGAAAACATCGCAAAAGCCTTGGCCCAGTTTGAGATTGTCTCATCAACCCTGAATCCCGCCATTTTTGCTCGCCATACACTCGGGTGCCACAAATCCTTCTGTGTCTTAACATACTCCATCTCGCGATGGTCAGTTAGCAGGGAAAACATATTCACGTACTTATCAGCCCATATCAATTCTTTCGTGGCCAACGGTATATGCTGGACCGCCTTCTCCCGTCTTGAGGGCAAAGACCCCTCCCTTGCCATTGGCAATGCTTGCTTACCCAGCTCCATAGCTGTTCCCGCTGTTTTTTCGACACCAGCTGCCAGTCCTTCCGAGGTCACCTGTGGGGGGATAAGAGGGAGATTCGCCTTCGCGGCATCTCGCGACTGCCGCAACTGCTGCATTAGTAACTTGGCCTCTTCGGCCGTGTCTCCCGGTGCCGTAGCACCCCCTGTCTTTCTGCCAAGCCATGCGGCTAACTGGGCGGCTAATTCGGGAGGCATGTCCTCCTCGCTGGCGGGCGTAACAACAACCGGAATCGGTTGACCCACGTCTGGGATCGGTACCGGGGCCTCGACTGGAATGACCGGGCTTGCCGGGGGTAACTCAGGAACCGGGACCTCCTCCCCTGCCGTCCTATTCCTGACCCTTTTACCCCTCCCCGCGGGGACAACTCCCGG
This sequence comes from Lissotriton vulgaris, assembly GCF_964263255.1. NCBI lineage: Eukaryota > Metazoa > Chordata > Amphibia > Caudata > Salamandridae > Lissotriton > Lissotriton vulgaris. The sequence goes on from NC_141698.1 coordinate 254,858,603, forward strand.
CATTGCCGGGCCTATAACCTTCTTCGGTTTACCCGTAACGTTCATTGCCGCCATCTGCTTCTTCATACTCGCCATATCTTTCATCAGCATGCGAAGCATCTGATCAGTCCCAGACTTCTTTCCCGCCTTCTTGCCAGGCATTGTTTAACGGATATTCGATCCTTGTTGCTCAACACGTTCCTGGACCCTAAGGCTCGAAGTCCTGAAAGAGAAACACAAAAATTACAAGTTCTCAAAATTGCTCCTTGTTCCCTCGAGGGCTCACGTGCAACGAGTGGGTGCAGCTTCCAAGCACAGGAACAAGAGGATGCTTCTTCGGATTCCTGCTCTCTTTATTCCTCTTCGGGAGGGCGTGTACCCTCCTCCGGTACGCCTACGGGGCGTGGCCAACGGTGTAGGTGTCTAGGACAACCCCTCTTGGGCGGGAAAAGGCGCGCCCCGGCTACGCCGCTTTGGGCATACCAGCCGTGACACGCCCCCCGCCCAAAATGGTTTCCCGGGGGGATCCGGGTCCCCTACCATACGTTCGGGGGGACCGAGTGGTCGCCCCTTTCCATTCTTAACCTCCACCTGTGTGTCTAGGAATATTACCTTATCTTTGCTGATGTGGGATGTTAGTTTAATGTTCCAATCATTGTTATTAAGGTCTGAAATATATTTCCTAGCACTAGCTTCATCTCCCTTCCATATACAGAATATATCATCAATAAAGCGGGTCCAAAATGAAATAAATCTTTGTGCAAAAGAAAAGTCTGGCGTGGGTGTTTGTCTGCAGTCCGTGTACCTGTTTGCTTGCCGACGGTTGCTGGCGACAAGTTGGAAGTTTATATATATATGTATATATATATATATATTTACTGAAAAAACCATAGGTTATAGACCATATATAGTTAGGGATTAGCATTTACAAAACCTTGAAAATTCACTGAAAAAACCATAGGTTATAGACCATATATAGTTACGGATTAGCATTTACAAAACTTTAATTTACTCCCACAAAACCATAGAAATTCGCATATATAGTTAGTTGCAATAACTATATATCGCGCACCCGCAATCCACTGCTGATGATGTCACATATTACATCATTCCTGACATGGTCAGTGACATCACTGATGACATCACTGATGACATCTCAAATGACATCACTGATGACATCACTGATGACAACTCAAATGACATCACAGACAACATCACTGATGACATCAATCATGTGATAATACGATCAACCTCTTCAGACTCTAATATAACCTTAGATACACTCAGAGTAAACAGACACTCACAGATTGTCACTCATCCATGGAGTTACTCATACACCTAGTCAGTCATGCAAAGAATCAATCACACCTCCATTTCCTCAACTATACAGTTATACACACCTTACTTATTCAAACATATTCTAACACATATTTACTCTCTTATACAATCACTGATACAAGTTTTCAATGATCCATGCAGCCACTCACACATTCACTAGCTCTTATACACAGTAATTTATATATGTGGACTCTCACATGTACTGTGTTTTACATATGTACTTACTTTGACATATAGCACTGAGATATCCATTCACTCACCAATACACTCATGCACACAGTCAACCACCCATACAGCTGTTTCCACATGCAGTTTTGAACCCATACATCTAGTGAATCAAATGTTCATACATCTATGCGTAGAGTCACACACCTCCCAGACACCCACACACACACACTCACTCTCCCATTCAAATACTTGGGCAACCAATCAATAACCCATATAGTTACTCATATAGGTACTGATCAACACATGCAGCATCTTACACAACAACAGACATACTGATGCACAAATTAAGACAGTTTAGTCACTAACCCATGCACTCAGTGAGGCTCATTTAATCACTCTCTCATACAGTCAGTCATGCACCTACTAAAAGCTTCATCCAGACACTTATACATCCACTCATTCTTTAATATGTAAGACATATTTTAACTTTACAGAAACATACAGTCACTGGATAATGTCATCAGTGATGTCATCAGTGATGTCACTGACCATGTCATGAATGATGTAATATGTGACATCATCAGCAGTGGATTGCGGGTGCGCGATATATAGTTATTGCAACTAACTATATATGCGAATTTCTATGGTTTTGTGCGAGTAAATTAAGGTTTTGTAAATGCTAATCCGTAACTATATATGGTCTATAACCGATGGTTTTTTCAGTGAATTTTCAAGGTTTTGTAAATGCTAATCCCTAACTATATTTGGTCTATAACCTATGGTTTTTTCAGTGAATTTCATTGGTTTTTTAAAAGCTAATATCTATAGCTGTAAAATATATTCTCATTCTAATTCACAAATATATTTTATATATTTTTGTATTTTATTTTTTTAATTCAATTTATATTCTAGTTTAAATTATATTTTCTTGTTTCGCTGCCGATCAGCGAACCGGTAAACGTTCCGTTACTGCAAGTACCGCGTTAGAAAGCCACATCGTGACGCGTCGCGTAAACGCAACGTATCGCGTTACTACGTAATGCCCCTTATGATATGCTGCGTTAGCGCACCCGGAAGCGTTCTGGAAACGCAAAGCCCAGGAAACGATCCGAGGCGCGGCACGGAACGCGTAACGTAAGCATAACAGGTCATGTGACTAGTTCATAAAACTTTTCATTGGTTCATTTTACTTTTAGTTTCCTAATGATGGAACGCTTGATCATATGACGTAAAATAAACACTTTTCATTGGTTTAGAACATTTTTTTTTCCCAAATGATGAAAGTCCCACCTTTTTTCCTCACTCCGACTTTCATTTTTATGAGAGAAAGACCTGTTTTTGCTTGCTTAGACATGGCATTTGTATTAGCTGCAGCTGGTGGATCACCACCACCAAAGAAGAGAGGACCAACTAGCCAGGTCATCTTCCAACAAGAGGAAGAAGAAGAGGAAGACGAGGAACAGTAGCAAGGGACAAGGCCGTTTTTGAAAGAAATGCCAAGGACGTCCCATGTTAAAGTAAATTTTATCTGGCAATTTTTTTCTTTACCTCCTCATGAAAAGAAAGTAAATGCCAGGTACGTTACCTGCCTCATATGCCACGATAAACTCTCCTGAGGGACCGAGAAAAAATATAGCTATGGTAATTATACCATGCATCGACACATGGAGAGGTGGCACCCTCTTAATTATAGTGCTGCACAACTTAAAGATTTGGTGGATAACCCACGACCGGCCAAAACATCCACCAATTACCTAGCAATACCTGAATCAGAGGCAAGGGAAACGGTCCCAAATCTCCAAAAGAACTTTGGGCAGATGAGATTGACATGTGTAGCTTGTGGAAAATTAATTTCATGTGGAGAGAGGAGTATTACTCTAATAAATCGAGCATATGAAAATCATCAATGTCCAAAACGTCCAAGAAAGTAAATTTTTTTTTGTTGCTCCTGTTGAGCCCTTTGAAGTGAATCATTTTTGTTTCCCCTTCCTCCAAAAAAACACAAAAAAATATAAAACATCAAAAATAATTTAAAAAAAGTTCTTTTCAGAACTACCTTCCCTTTAAAAAAAAATTGCTAGAATGTTTAGCACTCTAGCATCCACTATTTCTTTTGATACGCTTCCCGGTTAGCGTTCCGGTACGCGAACCGGAAGCGAACTTAAATTTTTTTTTTTTTTAAACGAGTAAATAAACAGAGAGTAATGTGAAAAGAAAGACAAATAGAGGGAGTAACACACAGTTACTGTTGAAAGAGGGACTGATAAAAGAAGTGAAAAGAGTAGTATAAATAAGTAATAGAAAAAGAAATGAAGGAAGTAGCAAAGGCAGGAAACTAAGGGTTAAAGAAATGAAGCAGTGGAACTAATAAAACTTAAATCTGATAGACATGTAACGTAAAGAGTACTAAACACTTACCTTATAATTGTCATTACCGTACTGAATTATCATTTTTATACTTTTAATCTGTGTAAGAAAGAATACATTTTTTTAATTAATACAAGGTGGTAAAAAAAGAGTGAGCATGAGACAAAATGAATACATATTATAAATCACAATTCAAAGTAGAAAATAATTAAACATATTTAATGCTTTATTTTTGCTGTTATCAGAAAATATCAAATTTCACTGAAAACAGTGAGTTGAAGGTATTCATCATATAACAGCGGGGAAAAAAAACACAATCGAAATGATTGTGTTTAAAAAACCCAAATAATATAACTAAGCAGAAATAAGAACTCCTCCAAAAAAACTTACTTTCTATGATGTCAAAGGATGTCCTATGAACAGTTTATACTCTGTTGTGCTGTTACTATTTTCTGCCCGCCACTTTCTGAAAGATAAACTCCATTGTTTTAAGAAAACTGAGACATACAAAGCAATTTAAAACAGAACACTAAGTTACAGCAACACCTAGAAACATTATAGTCCAACTACCTACCCTAAATTCTGACTTCAAAAATCAAGTCAAAAGGCAACATTGAGTACAAGTATTGAGTAATGTTTGCTGAAAGACTAGCCTTTTTTAAATTTCAAATAAGCTGTGTAATATCCAGATGTTGTCAAAGGACCAGCATATTATATAATAGCCGCAGTTGCGAATGTTCTTGCTGAAATCGATGACTGTGTAACCCAAAAATTTTTAATTAGACTTAACAACTTTTTTTCATCCAGTTTATGTAGTTCAAATTGTAAAATGACATTTCACCCATAAGTTTCTATAAAAAATATGGACAGCATTGCAGACTTACATTTCCTCTACTCCTTATTTTGATCTGCTGCTTGACTTAGCTTATGAACATAAACAGTTTTCGCTCTGTACTATAATTACCCACAAGGCCATATAGAGTAGGAGCCATTAGAACCTCTTGAAATTCCTCTAAACAAATCCCAAGCTACCTTTCCTGAAATTTTGGTTGTAAGAACACCAGGTAAGAATTTTGAAGGTGGAAAAGCAATCTTTTTTTGAAAGTTAAAACAGAATCATTGCAGAATGACCAGCCGTTTCCAGATTTTAAATAAGCCGTATAATGTCCTGAATTAGTTGAAGGACCGTTATGATATATAATTGCAGTAGTTATAAAAGTCCTTCCTGATATTGACAACTGCGAAGCCACAAAATTATTAATTAAAGTTGTCAATTTAGTTCCATCAGGCCTACATCGTTGAAACATTAAAATGACATACTGGCCATAACTTCGTAAAATTAACGTGGACAGCATTCCAGACTTACATTGGCTGCACTCCATGTTTTGATCGGCTGCCTTTACTAGCTTATTGAAGGCTACAGATTTACTGTCAGGCAAAGTTAAATATATAAATCTTTCTGACTCTACACTAGTAGTACTTGATAGCCTACAGTTCTCGCAGTCATGCTGCCATAGATAAGAAAGGCCAAATAGATAATCTACATCTACACCCTCATCTTGCAATACATCAAGCATATACATTAAAAACTCCTGACAATCCTGCTGAATATTTTCAGAGAATTCTGTTTGTCCTGAACATTCGTCTAACAGAAAACGAATTTCAGACACACTTTCTACTCTCGTTCTATCAGCACTACATTTCTCTAACACAGAATTCAACAAACAGCATGAACTTTGTTCCGAATTGATCACAATCTGTTCTTTTAAAGTCTCTAGTGAAAAGAGAACATTAACAACTACATTAGCATAGCAGTTGACACCAGAACTATTTTCAAATTTAAAACAAACAACATTTTCAACAGAATTCCTTTTATTCCTGCTTACAATTTTTGGATCATCGACTTTTGGTCTTTTTGCTTCAACCTCCCTACTATTACTGATATTTTTTCGTTTCCGGCCTACCACACGTTTCTCAAACAAAGGATATTGAGGCAAATGTGGCGCATACTCTCTTCTTAACCTATTGTATTCCTTAACTCAATCTAGATCCGCACAAATGTTTGTGACATCACAGTCAATCAAGTACAATCCCGATAAAGTTCTGACTCGTGACAATGCTACATAAGCCATACCCTCTTTGAATACAGAACTGCCAATATTCACTAAAGCAGTGTCTACACTTAAACCTTGCAATTTATGAATTGTCACCGCATATGCCAAGCAAACAGGAAACTGCTTACGGCGCACATATAAGTCTTTTACAAGCAAAAACCTAGCTGTGCAACGACCAATTAGCTGTACTTCCTCAATGCCATCAAATTTAATTTTTAAAAATTCAATTCCATCTCTACTTCTGTATTTCCCAAAATCAACAACATTACTCATTGATCCATTTACCAGACCTCTTTCAACATGTAAATTCCTTCTCAAAATGATACGGCAATTTAAGCACACATTCAAAGTCTTTTCAAAACCCGCAGTTTTAGATATAGTCTTCTCTAATGAATCCAATTTAGATTTCAAATTCTCAGACTAAATAATTGTTGCTCCCATATGCTCTATTTTGTCAATAGCTTCCAGTTTCACAATCTCTTGTTTTTCAGAATTCAACATTTTGTTGTTGAAGATGGAACATTCTGCAAGAGTTGGCATCAAACATATTCCAGATTTCTTCACAGTAATTTTCTGAAAAATATCCTCTGGCAAAACGTCTTCTTCTGGATATAAATTTGACAGTAAGCGTGCATGTAAAGCTTCTTTACCACGCTCAGTCACTTTCCCGATTCTAACATCTTGCAGAATATTCTTGTAATCTTCGTCCTTCGCCTGACGCATATTTTCACGCAGCTCAGCATAACTGAAGTTTAACCATATGTTAATGTTGCCAATGCTCCCTAGGCACTTCTTGGTATCTTCATGTGTAAGCAGTTTAAACACTGGTTGTCCTTTCACTGGTGTCAGCTGCAGAAGATCACCAAAAACAATGATGTGTTTGCCACCGAATAACACATCATACTCTGTTTTAAGAACTTCCTGCATTCTTAAATGCACAAAAGCAAGCATGACATTGGAAACCATGCTTACTTTGTCAATGATAAGAAGTTTCATCTTCTTCAACACTCTAGATACTTCACAACAAGCATCCCCAGATAGTTTGTGATATTGTAATTTGTTATCATGCTCCACTGGCAGCATCAGTAACCGATGCAAAGTAATCCCTTTAATGTTATGAGCTGCCAGTCCAGTTGGAGCGGTCACAACACAAGACAGCGATGACTCAGTCCTTTTCTGCAGATAACATGAAATTGCTTTAATAGGAAAACTTTTTCCAGTTCCCGGCTTCCCCACTCACGTATAGTCAGACAGGCTTCAACGACGTACATGAGCACTCTTCCTTCTCATGACTTAATCCATGCTCAATTTGGTTGGTAACTCCGTCATATATTTTCCTATGCTCAACGTTGAGTTGTCTTTCCAAATCTTCTAAGTTAACCGCATCATTCTGAGCATGTGCCATGGCTATTTCCACTTCAATCATGGCAGTGGCAGCTTCATTTTCAATAACTGGTTCTCCTAGTGGATCCTGAGTCAATGAAACCGAACTCTGACTGTCCTGAGAACTGTCTCTAGCAATCTCAGCTGCAATTGTTGCTTCCTGCTCAATTTCTGCATTCAACATTTGTAGATATTTTGGAAAAACAGGACATTCTATGGACTCCTTGGCTACATTGAAAGAGTCTTTGTAACAGAGGAAATCCCCAAGCAGTTCCTCTTCTGCACGCCGAAGTTTGAAAAGTTGCAAAAGAGCTAAATAGAAAAACTCTTTTCTTTCTGGAGATTCGCAATCCAATTTTCGATGATTTACCAATTGACATTTTTTTTGCTTGACCAGACATCCCTCACTACCAATTACAGCATACACTCCTTTATCAATATCTTCTTTCATGTTCCTCTTGAAAACGTAATTTTGAAGAACATCATACAGACAAGCATTCTCCAGGTGACTGCTTCTATTTCGATAATATGTATCCAACATGTTGGTCTTCAAAATATCTGTACTGTTTGGCTCCTTCTCCGCCAAATACTCAATTTCCCGTACAGGTTTCAGAACTCGATTACACGTTACAGCAAGACCAAGACTCGCCCAAATGATACTCCTAGATTTGGCATAGAGACTTGCTGAAGATAACCGGTCAGAACATTCGTAAGCTCCGATTTCTCGATGCGACAACATCTTCAGACTGAAACTGTACAACTTCTTACTGAGGCTCTTTTCATGGGAAATATCCTCCCACATATCCTTCAGTTCTGTCTTTTCTTTTTTGGTGATGTAAGACGTCACATAACGAGCCACAGCCATACAGTTGTCAGCCACAAACTGTATATCCATGTTAGCATTCCACATGGACAAAATCACTGGGTTGTAGTCGTTGATGTACTTGGACTCTTCGTTTCTTTTCAAATTGTATGTGTTTTTGGGTGATTTCCTCGTCACATTATGTCGCAGCGAAGATATCAAATTGTTAACTCTTCCTTTTGATATCACCGACCAAGGAAATGCAAAACGACATTTGGTGTAGTACTTGTCCTTGTTTCTGAATTTACGACGACAGTACTTTCCACAACGATGGCTTTGAAACCGTAAAACTTGTTCTCTTAGACTTTTATCTTCTTTTGTCTTTGGAACAGCACATGTAGCATACTGTTCTATGAAACTCATCACTAAGTCATCCGGATCTGTTCCAAATTTCGGTGCATCTTTGATCCATAGCAGCATATGTATATGAGGAGCACCTCTTGCTTGATACTCCTTTCTCCAGAAGAAATCCAACACCTCTCCAAGAGGTGGATTTTTCTTGTTCGTGATGAAAGACATCATAGCTTCAAATCTATGATTGAAGTACCTGCATACATTCACTGGATCAAAAGAGCACAGTTCTCCGGGTGTTTTGAATTCAATATTTTCAAGGTTTCCATTTACCTCTCATAGAAATTCAAGTAAGTCTTCCCAGCCATACTCAGCACAGCTGAGAGTGAGGAACCATGTGGGAGTTCCTAAGTTCCTCAGCATACATTTTAAGTCACCATGATGACGGTACCAGTAGACATAAGTACCACGCTGACATGCCATCAGATTAATCAGGTGAGAATCCAAAATACTGTCTTGCACATTGACTTTATCCATAAAGTCCCTTGCCGACATATTTCGCAGTTGTACACCACTTTTCAAGATGTGGTTCACTGCATAAGACAATCCAGAGAGATCACTTTCAAACAGTAGATGAAATAAATAGGGAATGCATTGACGAAACCTAGGGTCTTCTGCATGCAATCGTAAAGTCCGGTATTCTGAAGCAGGAATTTGAACAGGTCGCTCATCATATCATCCTCCTCTACCTGTGGGAAATAACTGTGGGAAACATCGAGCTTCCAAACTTTCCTCCCAAACACTAAGGGGACTCCCTTTGGCTTGTTTCATTTGAAACAACTCAATAGCATTCCCCATGACTTCCTTGAAATGCAAAGGATGAACACTATAATGTTCATATATTTCTTCCTTTTTAGAGGCTTCTACTTTCTCAATTTGTCCAGGACACAAATCGCTGTCCTCTTCTTCACTTACTTCCTCTTCTGCAACACATACATTCTTGTATTACTCATTATTTTTTATCAAATACAATGTTGCCTTTTTGACTTTCCTAACATCCACTAAATCTTGCCAGATTTTCTTACTCTTTGTCGGAACACCATTAACTATGATAACCAGAGGTTCCTCTTCCACTTTCCCTACTCCAATTGTATTAATGTTTTTCTTCAAATCCAAAATCAAATAAACAACCCTTCCCTTTAATCCTCTCTGTAAATCTGATGGAGGCAACTTCCCTGTCTTTGGCTCCATTCGTACAATAGCCTGGAAGGGATGGACACTTTGAATCAAAATAGATTCATAAGTATTTAAATCCTTCAATTCAGAAGGAATGTCAACTAATTCCAGATTATTATAAACCGCTCTAGCAGGCATCTGGTTTTGGTTTAATTTGTTATAGCAATAAGTACACATACGTTGGTCCGCTCCCAAATCAAAACAATTTTCTACCATCAAGTATGTGGCAAAATCCTTCCATTCACTATTGTTTTCCATATCACTTTTTGCAAATAAATCCACTAACTTAGTCTGATTCTTATAATAAGTCTGTCGACAACACACACAAGTGAAATTAGGCCTCTCACTTGATTTCACCATAAACGTGGAAATTTCCTTGTGAAACTTATCTGTACTGAAAATCTGTACACTGTCTTCCACATTACCTTCTTCTAGTGGTTCAATATCAACATTGTTCTCTTTACCAGCAAAGTAACAGAACTCAATTTCTTGACAAATGTTCTTCACATCTACTTCAGAACCATGCAAAAGAGCTCTGCTTAATTTTTAAGCATAATTGCTGGACTCTTAGCATAATACAACATTCTAACTAATTTCCTCACTTTATTATGATGCGCTGCTAGCATCCTGAAATGATGAAATACACTCTGGCATACTCTCCTAGAAAGACAAGCCAGTGAATGACCATGCAAACCTGTCACTTGTCTCACTCTGCAAGGATCTAATTCTTGCAACAACTTTATTTTTTGCTTTACACTTTTCTTATTAAATGTCCGTATAAAATCACAAAGCAAATTGATGGAATCCTGTCGCACACTGCAAATAGAACTACACTTCCAGGTGTACACTGGTCCCTTAGGACGTCTCCCTAAAACCTCATCTCTTAACACCTCTTCTGCATCTGCAGACACAAGTATTTCTTTTTCAACCGGACGACCATCTTTTACCTCATATGCTCGACCACTGCTGTCAACTGAATGCACCAAATCATTGTCCTGAAAATAACTCTCCTCATTAAAAAAATGCCTCACTATTTGAACTATGCATCCATTCTCCTAAGAAAACTTCACAAAAATTACTTCGATTAACTTCTCTCTTCCATCTACTATTAGATTTGAAAACAGAGATTAAACAATGATATAAAAATGATTCAATAAAATATTTTAAATTTAACTGTGATAGTGATAATATTACAGGGCTTTCATGCAAATGACTGCCCACCCTGCAACGAAAAGCCCACATTAAACTTTGCGCACATTAAATTGTGTACTTACCTGCAATAATCCATATGCCAGTGTTTACGTCCCTCCACCCTGCCCCTCCCCCTCCCCGCCTACCTCCCCCACCGTAACTCCCTCCACGACCCGCAGCTGCTGTTTTGCAACATGGTGCGTCTTGTAAATCTCTCCTGCATTATAAAAGTGACGCATCAGCAACACAAAAGAGGCGCGCAACCATCATAAATCTTTCCCTAAAACTTTAATAGATAGATGTAGGTCGGTCGGTATCGGCCGAAAAACTGTATTTTCGGCCGTTACCGACCAGTTTACAAAATTTGTTATGTAGGGGGCAATATATTACAGAATCGGTAAAATTATCGAATTGGTAATTTTATCGATTCGTTAAAATAAAACATCGGTAAATATACCGATTTCATACCACCCATATGTAGGTGGGACTCTTCAAAGTGCCAGGAGCCTTTACGAATCAGTATTTTACCATCAAAAACAATATCACCGATTCAGTAAATGTAGATTTACCTACATGTCGCCTTGGATTTAGGCCCCTACATACCGATTGGCCATTTACCGGTCGGAAACGGCCGAAATCGGCCGTAACCGGTCAGTAAATGGCCTGAAACGACCACCTACATCGGGCCATAAGTGGGCATGCATTTAATTTCAAAAAAAGTTTTTAAACCTTTTATGTAAAACAATTATACACCGACATTCATGAGGAACTGACTTAAAATGCCCTAATACACATCAAAACGTTTTTTTAAGATACTTGCACTTTTTTGGATGGATATGTAACTCAAACAATCAAAATGAAAATTTTACAGGCACACATAGGGGCGTATATACAAGGGCATTGCACCACGGGGAAAGTAACTTCAAATGACCAGACACACATGGGGACATATTTACAAGGCCCTTGAACCCGGGGGCAGTGACTTGAAATTGCTAAGCACACATAAGAGAGTATTTACAATGCCCGTGCAACACTTATGCATCATTTCTTTTAACATGGCTATGTAACTCAAACAATCAATCATTCCTATGGGCTTTGAAGCCCATAGGAATGATTAGGCATTACCGATTCGGTATTTTCCGAATCGGTAATTAAAGAATTCACAAGGGTGCAGGGGGTGTCACTTTCACACCCTCTGGCACCCTCAAAACAGACACAGGTGCCACGTGGCAGGCATACCTGCCCTAAGGGCAGGTCTGCCTTTCACATGACATAGGTGTGCATGCACACATGTGCATGCACACCGGAATTGGTATTTTACTATGAAGTTGGATTTCATGTTAAAATACCGATTCATTAAGGCCTTTGGGACTCAGAAGAGTCCCACCTACATAGGAAATTTACAGAATCGGTAAAATTACCGATTCGGTATTTTACCAGATCAGTCATTTTACCGATTCTGTAAATGTAGATTTACCTACATGTGGCCTTGGATTTAGGCCCCTACATACCGATTGGCCATTTACCGATCAGAAACAGCCGAAATCGTCCATAACCGGTCGGTAAATGGCCTGAAACGACCACCTACATCGGGCCCTAAGTGTGCATGCATTTGATTTCAAAAAAAGTTTTTAAACCTTTTATGTAAAACAATTATACACCTACATTCATGGGGAACTGACTTAAAATGCCCTAATACACATGAAAACGTTTTTTTAAGGTACTTGCACCTTTTTTTCAAAAACGTTTTACATGGCTATGTAACTCAAACAATCAAAAACAAAATTTTTCAAGCACACATCGGGGCGTATTTACAAGGGCCTTGCACCAAGGGGAAAGTGACTACAAATGACCAGACACACATGGGGACGTATTTACAAGGCCCTTGAACCAGGGGGAGTGACTTGAAATGGCTAAGGAAACATAGGAGAGTATTTACAATGCCCGTGCAACACTTATGCATCATTTTTTACATATACACTGTAGAACAGCATGGGGCAATAACAACACAGATGCATCATGCATCTGTTCTGCAAAAGCGACGCATTGCAGGAATCACATCACATTCTGATCATAATTTCAAAAAACACAGCACAGCTCCTATGTACATACACACCTTATAAGTACTAATACTTTACATTATCTACAATTACAATTGGTAAAAGAATGCAAAATCGCCTTTGAAAGCATAATGCAAACACTTGACGCAAAACATCATTTTAAATACACAGCTGACTTTCTTATTTACGCAAAAAAGCATACTAGTCTTTATCTAAAATATAGAAACGATAACTCACCTTTACAAATTCTTTATGAATTTCAAAGCAGTCTCAGAAACACACCAATTATTCTTGAGCAGAATTAAAGGTATGCACTCCAGAGGCTGGAACCAACAAAGGCACTGAAACGCTGATATTCATCACACATATCTCTCATGTCAGCCAATCAAAACTCTTCCCTCACTATTTTCAAATCAACACCCTTCCCCCCTCTGCCCTTTCAACCTTTTTTCCATAGCAACTACCGCCTGCCAGATCTCTCATGTTCACAAGTTCACACAACAATGTTTCAAATGAACTCTGAACTCTCAGTACACCAGCTAATCTACTGCAATGTTTCATAACAACATTTATAAATAACCATTCAAAATACATCTTTCAAAGAACACATCCATGCACCCTAACTTTCTGTTTTCAGCAATGGAAATACACCAATCACTGCTAATGAATCATTTGCACTTAAACTCCACATTTTTTTTCATTACAAACTTCACTATTTCAACTGCCATTTCATTCCCACACTTCATCTGACTGCAGCAAAAACTCCTCTAGCCATGTTTTCAGTCTGGATTCTTGGACATAGCTACATCCACTGGGCTCACAGGTATGCTGATAACAGAAATTTCCACAACCTCAATTTACAAAATGTGGAAATCAAATGGATTGGTGGAAGAGGATTGAAATGTCACCAATTGATACCATTGGTGAAAACCTTTTTGCATTTGCCAAACCCTGACCTCATAATAGTGCACTGTGGAGGAAACGATGTGGGCACTTTGACTGGGGTAGGTCTGGAAATGCTCCTAAAAGACACCTTTCAGCAATTGATGACACTTTTTCCTCAAACTGCCTTGGTATATTCCAATATATGCCAAAGACAAAAATGGAGGTGGTCCAATCAATTTTGTCCACAAATTGAGAAATCGAGGACTTTCCTTTGAGCTGACGTGCAGCGAGTGCAGCTCCCTTACCTTCATTTCCCTGTTTTGCTGACACCCACGCCTCGCGGCCCCCGCTCCGCGGGAGCCGCTCGCAGGCCAGGTACTTTGGCAGTCTTGTGTTGCTGGACCCCCCCCGAGTGCATAGGAGCACCAACACAGCCTTGTTGAGCCGGCATTTGCACCAGAAGGCGTGAGGCGGGACTGCGAGGACCAGCAGGCAGCGCGGCGCTGATCGGCCGCAGCTGGTCCTCTTCCCGCCCCTCCACCGGTCAAAACCATCGTGCCGAGTGAGTCGCCTGGGACTTTCCTTTGAGCTGACGTGCAGCGAGTGCAGCTCCCTTACCTTCATTTCCCTGTTTTGCTGACACCCACGCCTCGCGGCCCCCGCTCCGCAGGTGCCGCTCGCAGGCCAGGTACTTTGGCAGTCTTGTGTTGCTGGACCCCCCCGAGTGCATAGGAGCACCAACGCAGCCTTGTTGAGCCGGCATTTGCACCAGAAGGCGTGAGGCGGGACTGCGAGGACCAGCAGGCAGCGCGGCGCTGATCGGCCGCAGCTGGTCCTCTTCCCGCCCCTCCACCGGTCAAAACCATCGTGCCGAGTGAGTTGCCTGGGACTTTCCTTTGAGCTGACGTGCAGCGAGTGCAGCTCCCTTACCTTCATTTCCCTGTTTTGCTGACACCCACGCCTCGCGGCCCCCGCTCCGCGGGGGCCGCTTGCAGGCCAGGTACTTTGGCAGTCTTGTGTTGCTGGACCCCCCCGAGTGCATAGGAGCACCAACGCAGCCTTGTTGAGCCGGCATTTGCACCAGAAGGCGTGAGGCGGGACTGCGAGGACCAGCAGGCAGCGCAGCGCTGATCGGCCGCAGCTGGTCCTCTTCCCGCCCCTCCACTGGTCAAAACCATCGTGCCGAGTGAGTCGCCTGGGACTTTCCTTTGAGCTGACGTGCAGCGAGTGCAGCTCCCTTACCTTCATTTCCCTGTTTTGCTGACACCCACGCCTCGCGGCCCCCGCTCCGCGGGAGCCGCTCGCAGGCCAGGTACTTTGGCAGTCTTGTGTTGCTGGACCCCCCCGAGTGCATAGGAGCACCAACGCAGCCTTGTTGAGCCGGCATTTGCACCAGAAGGCGTGAGGCGGGACTGCGAGGACCAGCAGGCAGCGCGGCGCTGATCGGCCGCAGCTGGTCCTCTTCCCGCCCCTCCACCGGTCAAAACCATCGTGCCGAGTGAGTCGCCTGGGACTTTCCTTTGAGCTGACGTGCAGCGAGTGCAGCTCCCTTACCTTCATTTCCCTGTTTTGCTGACACCCACGCCTCGCGGCCCCCGCTCCGCGGGTGCCGCTCGCAGGCCAGGTACTTTGGCAGTCTTGTGTTGCTGGACCCCCCCGAGTGCATAGGAGCACCAACGCAGCCTTGTTGAGCCGGCATTTGCACCAGAAGGCGTGAGGCGGGACTGCGAGGACCAGCAGGCAGCGCGGCGCTGATCGGCCGCAGCTGGTCCTCTTCCCGCCCCTCCACCGGTCAAAACCATCGTGCCGAGTGAGTCGCCTGGGACTTTCCTTTGAGCTGACGTGCAGCGAGTGCAGCTCCCTTACCTTCATTTCCCTGTTTTGCTGACACCCACGCCTCGCGGCCCCCGCTCCGCGGGTGCCGCTCGCAGGCCAGGTACTTTGGCAGTCTTGTGTTGCTGGACCCCCCCGAGTGCATAGGAGCACCAACGCAGCCTTGTTGAGCCGGCATTTGCACCAGAAGGCGTGAGGCGGGACTGCGAGGACCAGCAGGCAGCGCGGCGCTGATCGGCCGCAGCTGGTCCTCTTCCCGCCCCTCCACCGGTCAAAACCATCGTGCCGAGTGAGTCGCCTGGGACTTTCCTTTGAGCTGACGTGCAGCGAGTGCAGCTCCCTTACCTTCATTTCCCTGTTTTGCTGACACCCACGCCTCGCGGCCCCCGCTCCGCGGGTGCCGCTCGCAGGCCAGGTACTTTGGCAGTCTTGTGTTGCTGGACCCCCCCGAGTGCATAGGAGCACCAACGCAGCCTTGTTGAGCCGGCATTTGCACCAGAAGGCGTGAGGCGGGACTGCGAGGACCAGCAGGCAGCGCGGCGCTGATCGGCCGCAGCTGGTCCTCTTCCCGCCCCTCCACCGGTCAAAACCATCGTGCCGAGTGAGTCGCCTGGGACTTTCCTTTGAGCTGACGTGCAGCGAGTGCAGCTCCCTTACCTTCATTTCCCTGTTTTGCTGACACCCACGCCTCGCGGCCCCCGCTCCGCGGGAGCCGCTCGCAGGCCAGGTACTTTGGCAGTCTTGTGTTGCTGGACCCCCCCGAGTGCATAGGAGCACCAACGCAGCCTTGTTGAGCCGACATTTGCACCAGAAGGCGTGAGGCGGGACTGCGAGGACCAGCAGGCAGCGCGGCGCTGATCGGCCGCAGCTGGTCCTCTTCCCGCCCCTCCACCTGTCCCTCCCATATATTCTGCAGCAGCAACGCGCACGCGGGACGCGCGCGGGGCGACTACCGGGGCGAAGACTGGGCAAAGAGCGGGCCGTTTAAGGCCGTTCAAGGACGGCAGAGGACGGCCCTGGCCCAGAACCCCTGCTTCTTCGCCCTTGATAACCATAACGTCTAAGATGTCGACCATACGCAACAGAACTCGAAGTTGCGCGAAAAAAGCTACGGCGGTAGCACAGGTGACCGGACCCATTGATCTTTTTATTTCCCGTGTACATGAGACTATTGACCAAAGTATTGTTTTATTGGAAAAAAGAGTCTCCATGGACCTTGCAAACGCTAGGCGCTCATCCTTGGGCCCCTTGGCAAAGGTTAAATCACCTGCCTTGCAGACTTTGAATAATTGCTCCCTACCCATAACCATGCCTACTAATAGTGCTCCGACTGTACCAAATACTGTTGATCTATCGGTTGCCCCATCAGACTCAGACCCGTCTTTTGAAGACCTGGAGGTTACACCAGATCTAGAAACCTGTCAGTCACCTGACAAAGCGGCGCCGAGTCTGAGCGGGTTTAACGATGCGGAAACAGCTCCTGTACCTAATGTCCCCCGGGGAAGGGCTCCTAACCTCCCCAAGGTTACATCGAAGGTTAAAAATAAAGTAAAAGCACCAGTTAGGAATCACAATCTGATTTCCCCCACTCCACAAATGACATCAGGTATTCCGTGCTGGGTGCAAAACATGGTTACAGATTTAAAACTAGACCTTGAAGCCACTTTAGCAGCACAAATCAAGCCTTTAATTTCTAAAGTGGACAGGCTTACATCTTTAATACACTCTAAATGGCCACACAAAAAGCAGGGACAAGGGCCTGATCAGCTACAAGGGATCACAGAATTAGCCCCTAAATGTTTATCGAGTATCCCCCCTAAAGACGTATCAAATAAGGTTCAAGCTATTGCAGCCCCTGGGAACCCAGTTATATCCCTTGTGTCGCAAACAGGGAACAACTCCGTCCAACCCACAACTATACCGATTTCAAAGGAGAAGGCTCCTGTTCAGGCGAATCAACACCCTGTTGTTGATAATATTACCACCTCCACTATTCAAGCAAAAGAAGTTGCAGGGAAATCTAATCTATCTTCTGCACCTCTTCCTACAAACAAACCAGAAGGGCCTAAGCCAAAGCAGGCACGTTTTAGGTCCATTAATTTACCACCAGAGGTTTCCCCTTTTGTTGTTGTGTTGACAGCAGTTCCCCCATTGAAGGAGGGAGTAAAAGAAACGTTTACCGAGCTTAGAAATAAATGTGCTCAATGGCTCCACCTACATAAACCTCTACCTAATAACATGAACGGTGAAATTCTTACCGTGCGTAGAGGGGACTGGGTGGGCAGAAGCAAGAAAACAATAGTAGGGGACGTAATCACAGTTAATTTTAGGGATGTAGGGGCAGCAAGCTATATATGTAATGCACCTAATAGTGGTCCTGCGACCCAAATTAACCCACTTCCTTTGTCTTATTTTTTACCAATGTCCTCACGACCTAACCCCCCCTGTTCCACTTTTCAAAGTAACAGAGGACCTGGGTACCCTCCACAGCAAGCTGCCAAACCTTGGCTGCAACCACCTTATCCGCCTCCTTTTCTCCCACATTATGTTAATTTACAGCAGCAGCTATCAAATGCTTCACCTTTTCCTATGCAACAAGTTAAATCCCACTGGCAACACCCTTTTCATTTTCCGCCATCCTTACCCCAGTCTGCTTACCAGTGGCAGCAATCCTTTCAGCCACCACAATTAGATAAACATCCGTGGCAACAAACATGGCAGGACCTGCCCCACTCCCAAGACCCCCTGTCCTCACAATTCGCCCATCCAAATAGATATGCCGTGCTAGATGAGGTAGACTGACTCAGCCCTCCAGAAGCACTGGATCTAAACATTTCTACGCCCTATCTTGATATGGTGTGTTCTTCTTCTCCCGTCACGCCTTTAGCCGCACTTCCCGAATCTACAATATTGACATCCCTAACACCTCCCCTGCATATAGGTAAATGGGGTAGCTCTGATACATGTATAACTACAGCTAGCCCCAGCTTAAGCCCAGATACCATCTCTCGGGAAGATGGTCCTGCCTTATTGCCACCAGCAACTCAGCCGGAGTCGTCTGTTGTTGGTGATTTTGGTAAACCAGCAGGACTTTCTCTTATTTCCTGGAACATCGCTGGCCTTACCTGCAAATTAGGTACACCCTTCTGGACCAGCTTTATGGGAGAGGGATTTGACCTAATTCTATTGCAGGAAACTTGGTGCCCAGACCCCATTAATATCGAAGGGTATGCATCCTACTGTCTTAGAGCAACCAAATCCAGCTCGGGCAGGGCTAAGGGGGGCCTTTTGTTGCTTTTGTCAACCAAGCTGTGTGACTGTACGGTCAAATATAGTACGACCGTGGGGACACACAGCCAAGTTATAAGGGTGGAGTGTAGGAAGAATATTGATTTAGTCATTGTAAATTTCTACAACAATATTTTTGATGCTACTAGGGGGGATATTTTACTGCCTCTAGAAAGGGAAATTACTAAGGCCCTTGATATCTCGAAAAGAAAGGCTGAGGTGGTTTGGGCTGGCGATTTTAACTTGCAGCCCTGCCATCTGTCTAACGGGAACATCTGTGGCTTCGATGCAGCATCGAGTAGCCATTGGGGAGACCTGGGGGCGAGGGAGGATTCTCCCCACTTCCAACACTGCAGTTATGGTTCCACATTAAATACTATGTTAGTCACGCTAGACATGACCCTGTTAAACTGCAATACTAACAATCGGGCAATAACATGCCCTACATTTACAGGCAGAGATGCAGGTTCATTTATAGATCACATTTTGCTGTCTAGCAGTGGAGACTACACTGATTTGTATGTAAACGAAGAAAGCCTCAGTGACCATAACAGCCTACGTGTTACCCTCTTGGGGCATGGTACCTCATTAGTTCCAGGTGGTAAATGTACAACCGACATAGTGCCTATTAGACCAAATGGCCTAAGGGTCAAATGGACTGGTTTAAATTCTAAAGTTAAGCAGAAGGAGGTTCTTACTCAATGCAAGAATCAAATTAGTTACTGTTTGGATGATGACTGTGATTCTGGCTGCTTAATAGATTACTTTGTATCTATGAATAGTATTATCGAAGGTATTTTTACTAAGACCCCGTCAGCCAATAGGGGTCCAAAGCAGGGGTGGTTCGATAAGACCTGTATAGTCGCCCTCCGCGATCTAAAGAATGCTTTAGGCACTAAACCACGTGTCAAGGCGGATATACAATACTTTAGGGCCAGTTACAAAACAGCAATTAATAAAAGGAAAAGGGTATTACAGACTGAAGCGTGGGATAAGCTGAAGGAGGCTGCTGAGACCAAAAATAGTAAACTGTATTGGGAAACAATTAATAGCCCGTTTCTCAATAAAGAAAACGTTCCAGAACTGACCTCATATGTGGCATGTAGCGACTGGGTTAATCATTTTTCCAAAATATTCAATCCAGAAGGGTCAACCTCTGAGTCACCACCACCAGTTATAACCCCATGGTTGCCCCTTTCGATGGCTATAACACTAGAAGAATGCCATGAAGCAATCTCTTTAAGTAAAGGAGGCAAGGCCCCTGGCCCCGATGGGGTCCCGCTGGATTTATACAAAGATGAAACAGCTTTATGGGCTCCCATTTTGGTGAGGATTTTTAATTGTGCGGCTGAAAGCGAATTCCCATCTACTTGGGGCCAATCGATTATCATTCCTTTACATAAGAAAGGTGACAAATCAGAGGCCTCTAATTATCGTCCAATTTCATTATTGGACGCCTCTGTAAAGGTGATGAGTAGGATTTTGCTGAAGAGGCTAGAAGACTGGGCAACTGATTTTAACATCTTAACTAGAGTCCAATATGGCTTTCGCAAAGGCCTGGGCACATTGGACCAATGTGTAAATCTGGACCTTTTAATCAGTAAATATACTGTGGCTAAAAATGGCAACCTCTTTTTATGTTTTGCTGATTTGAGCAGCGCTTTTGATTTGGTTAACCATAACATTCTCTGGGAGGTTCTGCTTGATGCAGGGGCCCCAAGGGAAATAGTTTATTTTTTAGCTAGACTGTACGAAAAACTTTCATGTAAAGTCCGCTATGGCACCCTTGGTGAATGTACCCCGTTCTTTAGAGTGTCTCGGGGCATACGCCAGGGTTGTGTTTTAGCTCCGCTTTTATTTTCCCTTTTTATTAACGGTGTCGACCGTTCCTTGGCCGACATCCCAGCAGATGCCCCCCTGATTGATGGTAAACCTGTTCCGCTGTTACTTTATGCGGATGACGCTGTTCTTTTATCTCGAACACAGATGGGCCTCCAGCGCCTAATTGATAATTTTATGCAGTTTATTCAAGCTAGGCGGCTCCGTGTGAACAAAACCAAGACGTATGTAATGTCATGTGGTCAGGCAGCCAAGCAGGTAAAGCATACTTTTTTTCTAGATAAGGAAAAGTTGACCTCTGTTAAGTCCTTTTGTTATCTGGGAATAACATATAATAATAGTGGGTCTTGGAATGCGGAATTTGATGCTGTAAAAATAAAAATGCTACGGTCTACTAGTAGTATTTTTCGTTTTGCCTCTAAACTTGGCTCACGAAGTATTTCAGATATGATGAACATATACAATGTATGTTGTGTCTCCTCTGCTCTGTATGGGGCAGGGGTGTGGGGACACTGCGAGGGTATTTCCCTGCAGAAGGAGGAAAACAAGTTTTTAAGGAGGTTGTTATGTGTTCCCCCTTCTGCCCCCATCCAGCTGATCCATGAAGAAGTCGGGATCGAGTACATTTCTGACTTAGCAGCAGTTCGGCCACTCTTATTGTGGCGTTCTATTTGGGCTAAGCCAGAGACTCGATTCACTCAGGATATTATCCTTGATTGTATAGGTTTGGATCACTCTTCACGTATATTGTGGTTAAGATACATTCACCGCTGGTATCTCCTTCTTTTTAACATTGATGCGTTCCGTGAGCCTGAAAAGGTTGTTTCTATTTCAAAAAAAGAAATTAAGACAACGTTCCTAAACTTTCGTAAGGCTGAGCGAGATAAAACCGTTGGCAATCTTGTCACTGTGAAATTTTATAAAGATTTAAATCTAGCTCCGGGACTCCAATCCTATCTTGTATATGTGACTCGCCCCTCTCACCAGTATGTTTTAACACGGGTCAGATTGGGCATTGTTCACCACTTGGTTGCTTTTCCAAACACAAAAACCAGTTCAAACATACCCTGTCCGTGTGATAGTATCTCCCGGCAGAGTAGTTGCCATTTCTTACTTTTTTGTAAATTCTTTCAGTTTCTCAGGTTAAAATACCTTAAGCCAATTTTTATTAAATATAACATTCGTACCACACAAACAGCATTGATATTTTTATCTTCATTAGAGAATGAGGAGATTTGTTTCTTCTTGGCTACTTTTATTTTAAAATGTACAGCTGCCAGGAAAAGTATTGTATTATAATAATGTTTACTTACCTGTCTGTACTTATGTTATACAGCTGCCAGGAACTGTTTTATGATGCTATTACCGTTAACACTCCTGTCTGTATATATATGCTTTCATTTTTAAATTTTTAAATTTTATATCAATTTCTGTAATTAAGGTATTATTATATTTGTAGAGGTCCACAGTATTGAATGATTATTTAATAATTTTAATGTACAGTTCCCAGGAAAGGCCTATTGAGTAACTCCTACTGATCCCCAGTTTGTCTATGTAAGAATGTTTCGTATTTTATAATAATATGTTGACCTTAAGAGACATGATCACTTACTACTTGCTGCACTTTAGCCCTTTTTTTTGCCTCTTTAGGAGAGATTATATGGTGATTTTAATATTTTAATTATGTACTTTTGCTTGTATGATTTGTATGTACAAATCGAATAAAAGCTTTTTGAACTTGAACTTGAACTTGAGAAATCGAGGAAGCATGTAAATAAGTCTGTTTCAGCTTACATGAGAGACCATGGAATGGGCTGCATCTACAACAATAACTTGCGTTACTATATGCAAGATATCTACAGAGGAGATGGCGTGCATTTCTCAGATGAGGGGAACAGAGTTTTCATACTAAATTTAAGAATGTGTATTGGTTCCCACTTATTAGTTTCTAGAACTTACACAGAACCCAAAAGCTCTTTTCAGAGCTACCTTAACTTAAATTACTCATTTGAAATTTCGAATGTACCTTTTTTCACTTATTTTCACTTATATTCGCTTTCCGGTTCGCTACCCAGTTCGCGTACCGGCAGCTAACCACGCGAAAAATTCAATTTTTTTTCTCGACATATATGAGCCTCCTCAGCCACCCTCAGAAAACGTAGGGGGACAGGATACGTCTAAAGTACCCCAATCTACCCATTCTGAACATTATTTACCCTCCATCTTGTATCTCAATTCTACCGAAACACAAAATGGAGGACTCCCGTAACGCTGCAAGTTCGCGTACCGGGACACGCACTGACAAGCACTCGCTCAAAGAAGGTGGGAAAGTAATTTACAGAAAAACCACTGGAGACACTTTCACCAATTAAACATTAACTCATACTACATACCAATCCCTAACATTTTCACAAATTTAGTTGGAATACCATTTAGCATGTAGAACTCTCTAAAATCCCTGAGGTAAATTACTTCACAAAACATATCGGAAGTGTTGGAAATGACAACCAATTAAAATATTATTTTGAATTTCTACTATTATATCATGACATTTGATTGGTTATGTACCTGAATATATATAAACAAAGAGAGAGAAACACAGCCATTTTGACTACTACTTCGTGAAGTGCATATCCACTAAAAATCAACTGATAACTTCAAGTTATATTTAAAAGGTAAGATATTATTTTTAAAACTGAAGTATGTTCTGTGCTGTAAGCTAATTAGAAGAACATTTTCATAGAGTTATATTCTATCACTCTGTAATACTTATAGAATAAAATAGACTTCTCTGTTTTAGTTATGGCAGGGCCGATCCTAGGATTTCATATTTCTACTTCCAATTTGATACCAAACACAGCCCAACGAAAAAATCACTGTTTAAATAACCAAACTGCCTGTCTGTACTGACACCCAACAGTGCCCTATCTGTACTGATATATTTTTTAAAAATTCATTTTTCAGAATACAAAATGGAAGGACAACAAGAAAATAACTTGCAAATTGAAGCAGAAACACAAAACGAGACGGAAATTGACCATGATTTCTATGACGATTCAATAAACACTGAACTTCTGCAATGTGTGGATGCAGTAGATTTTCTACTGAAAAATGAAGAAAAAAATGATCATGATTTTTTACAATTTCTTTTAAATTTTGAGAAATAATCAGAATAATAAATTATTATTTCTTAATTCAAAAATTGTTTGACACATTATTCATTTTTATATGTATATTGTAAACTAGTAGCAAATTGGTTATAACGTGAAGTCAGACTTTAAATATACTGTGCAACTTTTTTGTGTTACATACTAACTTTGCTCATAGTTACTTCCTTTCTTCCACTATATAATCTCCAATGTGTATTTAACATCTCTTTATCATCTCCTGCCTCCATGTTGTTTCGGCTTTCCTGACAGACTATGGTATGAATTCCATATACCACAATAACTTCTATAACAACAGGCAAGATATTTACAAAGGAGACGGCGTTTATTGATTTGTAGACTCTGCATTGGTACCTACATGTTGCTACGTAAATAAAAATAAACAAAAAAAACCAACAAAACGAACAATCAATAAACATACAATAAGTTAAAAGTCAATCATTCTTGTTTCCTTATAGTACCCTCCCCAGACCGCTTTCCGGTATGCGTACCGGGCTCTTTTAAAGCCTCCACATCAAACCTAGGGGGTCAGGGAGGATCTACTATGCCTCCTTATGGTCATTTGCCCCTTTGTTTTGGCCTCCTCTTGTCTCTCGATCCTACCGAGAGACAAGATGGCGTCCGCTACGGACTGTTTAGAATGTTGACAGACACCAGAGAGCCAATCAGCTTTGCTTCGCAAAGCTCCGTTACGCGACAAGTTCGCGAACCTGAGCGCTACCCGGGACACTGTCACAGATATATCTGTTTTTTAAAACGTTAATTTCTCAAAATCCACTGGAGCACATACATTGAGACCTAGCAAAGGCACATCGGGCTAACAGTCCCTACAATTCTGCCAAGTTTCGTGTAAATCCATTCAGCCGTTTGAGCTAAAAGTGAGGCCAAACGCCCTATGGAAAAATGAATGGGAAAAACGCGTTTTGGGACCCCCCTTTTTTCTCAGCCCCCCCTTGACGAAACCCCCCCCAAATTTTCAGGGGCTGCTCAGAAGCAAAATGTGCCATTTTCCCAAAACACGTTTTTCCCATTCATTTTTCTATAGGGCGTTTGGCCTCACTTTTAGCTCGAACAGCTGAATGGATTTACACGAATCTTGGCAAAATTGTAGGGACTGTTAGCCCGATGTGCCTTTGCTGGGTCTCAATATATGTGCTCCAGTGGATTTTGAGAAATTAACGTTTAAAAAAACAGATATATCTGTGACAGCGTACCCGATAGCGCACCAGTTCGCGTACTTTTCGAGTAACGGAGCTTTGCAAAGCGAAGCTGATTGGCTCTCCGGTGTCTGTCAACATTCTAAACAGTCCGTAGCGGCCGCCATCTTGTCTCTCGGTAGCATTGAGAGACAAGAGGAGGCCAGAACGAAGGGGCAAATGCCCATAAGGGGGCATAGTAGATCCTCGTTGACCCCCTAGGTTTGATGTGGAGGCTTTAAAAGGGCCCCGCCGTGCAGAATTTTTTTTTTTTTTTAAATGTTTTTTTCGTGGGGTGCGCCTGGGAGGCGTACTGGAAAGCGGTCTGGGGAGCGTACTATAAGGAAACAAGAATGATTGACTTTTAACTTATTGTATGTTTATCAATTGTTCGTTTTGTTGTTGGTTTTTTTTGTTGTTTTTTATTTACGTAGCAACATGTAGGTACCAATGCAGAGTCTATAAATTAATAAACGCCGTCTCCTTTGTAGATATCTTGCCTGTTGTTAAAGAAGTTATTGTGGTATATGGAATTCATACTATAGTCTGTCTTGAAAGCCGAAACAACATGGAGGCAGGAGATGATAAAAGATGTTAAATACACATTGGAGATTATATAGTGGGAGAAAGGAAGTAACTATGAACAAAGTTAGTATGTAACACCAAAAAGTTG
Organism: Lissotriton vulgaris; assembly: GCF_964263255.1. Lineage (NCBI taxonomy): Eukaryota > Metazoa > Chordata > Amphibia > Caudata > Salamandridae > Lissotriton > Lissotriton vulgaris. The sequence goes on from NC_141698.1 coordinate 254,884,473, forward strand.
CACAGTATATTTAAAGTTTGACTTCACGTTATAATCAATTTGCTACTAGTTTACAATATAACTATAAAAATAAATAATGTGTCAAACAATTTTTGAATTAAGAAATAAAAATGTATTATTCAGATCGTTTCTCAAAATTTAAAAGAAAATCTAAAAAATCATGATCATTTTTTTCTTCATTTTCCAGTAGAAAATCTACTGCATCCACATATTGCACAAGTTCATTGTTTATTGTATTGTCGTAGAAATCCTGGTCAACTTCCGTCTCCTTTTGTGTTTCTGTTTCAATTTTCAAGTTATTTGCTTGTCCTTCCATTTTGAATTCTGAAAAATGAATTTTTAAAAAATATATCAGTACAGATAGGGCACTGTTGGGTTTCAGTACAGACAGGCAGTTTGGTTATTTAAACAGAAGAAAGGTGTCGCCTGCAATTAAGGTCTATTGCAGGGGGCCCCCTCCTTGGGCCTCTCATGGATGGTGTCAGGAGGTATAGGGGAGGGAGAAGGAGACGCTCCCTCAATTGCAAGGAGACCATTCACAGACACTGTGGGGGCCCATTGTCCAGCATTTTGGCGCACCCACAGTTTTAACTTTTAGACCACAATCAATTCTCACACCTATGAAGGTGTGAGAAATGCGTATGGATTAAAAGTTAAAACTGTGGGGGCGTCAAAATGCTGGACAATGGGGCCCCCACAGTGTCTGTGAATGTTCTCCTTGCAAGTGGCCACTAATGTAATTTGAAGGGGGCCTCGCGCACGTTCCCTTTTAGCCCAGGGCCTCGCAAACACTTGGACTGGCCCTGCCATAACTAAAACAGAGAAGTCTATTTTATTCTGTAAGTATTACAGAGTGCTAGAATATACCTGTCTGCAAATGTTTTTCTAATTAGCTTTCAGTACAGAACATACTTCAGTTTAATAAATATTATCTTACCTTTTAAATATAACTTGAAGTTATCAGTTGATTTTTAGTTGTTCTGCACTTCATGAAGTAGTAGTCAAAATGGCTGTGTTTTTCTCTCTTTGTTTATATATATTCAGGTACATAACAATCAAATGTCATGATATAATAGTAGAAATTGAAAGTAATATTTTAATTGGTTGTCATTTCCAACACTTCCGATATGTTTTGTGAAGTAATTTACCTCAGGGATTTTAGAGAGTTCTACATGCTAAATGGCTAAATGGTATTCCAACAAAATTTGTGAAAATGGTAGGGATTGGTATGTAGTATGAGCTAATGTTTAATTGGTGAAAGTGTCTCCAGTGGTTTTTCTGTAAATTACTTTCCCACCTTTATTGAGCAAGTGCTTGTCAGTGCGTTTCCCGGTACGCGAACTTGCAGCGTTACGGGTGTCCTCCATTTTGTGTTTCGGTAGAATTGAGATACAAGATGGAGGGTAAATAATGTTCAGAAGGGGTAGATTGGGGTACTTTAGACGTATCCTGTCTCCCTAAGTTTTCTGAGGGTGGCTGAGGAGGCTCATATATGTCGAGAAAAAAAAATTGCTTTTTTCGCGTAGTTAGCTGCCGGTACGCGAACTGGGTAACGTACCGGGAAGCAAATTTAAGTGAAAATAAGAGAAAAAAGGTACATTCGAAATTTCAAAAGAGTAAACTAAGTTAAGGTAGCTCTGAAAAGAGCTTTTGGGTTCTGTGTAAGTTCTAGGTACTTATAAGTAGGTACCAATACACATTCTTAAATTTAGTATGAAAATTCTGTTCCCCTCATCTGAGAAATGCACGCCATCTCCTCTGTAGATATCTTGCATGTAGTAACGCAAGTTATTGTTGTAGATGCAGCCCATTCCACGGTCCCTCATGTAAGCTGAAACAGACTTATTTAAATGCTTCCTCGATTTTTCAATTTGTGGACAAAATTGATTGGACCACCTCCATTTTTGTCTTTGGCATATATTGGAATATACCAAGGCAGTTTGAGAAAAAAGTGTCATCAATTGCTCAAAGGTGTCTTTTAGGAGCATTTCCAGACCTACCCCAGTCAAAGTGCCCAAATCGTTTCCTCCACAGTGCACTATTATGAGGTCAGGGGTTGGCAAATGTAAAAAGGTTTTCACCAATGGTATCAATTGGTGACATTTCAATCCTCTTCGACCAATCCATTTGATTTCCACATTTTGTAAATTGAGGTTGTGTAAATTTCTGTTATCAGCATACCTGTGAGCCCAGTGGATGTAGCTATGTCCAAGAATCCAGACTGAAAGCATGGCTAGAGGAGTTTTTGCTGCAGTCAGATGAAGTGTGGGAATGAAATGGCAGTTGAAATAGTGAAGTTTGTAATGAAAAAAACTGTGGAGTTTAAGTGCAAAAGATTCATTAGCAGTGATTGGTGTATTTCCATTGCTGAAAACAGAAACTTAGGGTGCATGGATGTGTTCTTTGAAAGATGTATTTTGAATGGTTATTTAAAAATGTTGTTATGAAAGATTACAGTGGATTAGCAGGTGTACTGAGAGTTCAGAGTTCATTTGAAACATTGTTGTGTGAACTTGTGAACATGACAGGTCTGGCAGGCGGTAGTTGCTATGGAAAAGAGGTAGAAAGGGCAGAGGGGGGAAGGGTGTTGATTTGAAAAAAGTGAGGGAAGAGTTTTGATTGGCTGACATGAGAGATATGTGTGATGAATATCAGCGTTTCAGTGCCTTTGTTGGTTCCAGCCTCTGGAGTGCATACCTTTAATTCTGCTAAAGAATAATTGGTGTGTTTCTGAGTCTGTTTTGAATTTCAAAAAGAATTTGTAAAGGTGAGTTATCGTTTATATATTTTAGGTAAAGACTAGTATGCTTTTTTGCGTAAATAAGAAAGTCAGCTGTGTATTTAAAATGATGCTTTGCGTCAAGTGTTTGCATTCTGCTTTGAAAGGCGATTTTGGATTCTTTTACCAATTTTAATTGTAGATAATGTAAAGTATTAGTACTGACAAGATGTGTATGTACATAGGAGCTGTGCTGTGTTTTCAAATTATGATTAGAAAATCGTTTTTAAGGAAAAGGCATGCTTTAAAAAATTATGAGAAATTATGTACTTGTGATGTGACTCCTGCAATGCGTCGTTTTTGCGGAACAGATATATGATGCATTTGTGTTGTTATTGTTACGGTGTATATGTAAAAAATGATGCATAAGTGTTGCACGGGCATTGTAGATACTCTCCTATGTGTGGTTGGCAATTTCAAGTCACTTCCCCCGGGTTCAAGGGCCTTGTAAATACGTCCCCATGTGTGTCTGGTCATTTGAAGTCACTTTCCTCGTAGTGCAAGGCCCTTGTAAATACGCCCCCATGTGTGCCTGAACAATTTTCATTTTGATTGTTTGAGTTACATAGCCATGTTAAAAGTTATTGAAAAAAAGGTGCAAGTTCCTTAAAAAAACGTTTTCATGTGTATTAGGGCATTTTAAGTCTGTTTCCCATGAATGTAGGTGTATTATTGTGTTACATAAAAGCTTTAAAAACTTTTTTTGAAATCAAATGCATGCACACTTAGGGCCCGATGTTGGTGGTCGTTTCAGGCCATTTACCGACCGGTTACGGCCGATTTTGGCCGTTTCCGACCGGTAAATGGCCAATCGGTATGTAGGGGCCTAAATCCAAGGCCACATGTAGGTAAATCTACATTTACAGAATTGGAAAAATTATTGGTTCTGTAAAATACCGAATCGGTAATTTTACCGATTCTGTAAATTTGCTATGTAGGGGGGACTCTTCTGAGTCTCAAAGGCCTTAATGAATCGGTATTTTAGCATGAAATCCAACTTCATGGTAAAATACTGATTCCGGTGTGCATGCACATGTGTGCATGCACACCTATGTCATGTGAAAGGCAGACCTGCCCTTAGGGCAGGTATGCCTGCCACATGGCACCTGTGCCTGTTTTGAGGGTGCCAGAGGGTGTCAAAGTGATACCCCCTGCACCCTTGTGAATTCTTTAATTACCGATTCGGTAAATACCGAATCGGTAATGCCTAATCATTTCTATGGGCTTAAAAGCCCAGAGGAATGAATAATTGTTTGAGTTACATAGCCATGTTATAAGAAAATGATGCATAAGTGTTGCACGGGCATTGTAAATACCCTCCTATGTGTGCTTAGCAATTTCAAGGCACTTCCCCCGGGTACAAGGGCCTTGTAAATACGTCCCCATGTGTGTATGGTCATTTGAAGTCACTTTCCCCGTGCTGCAAGGCCCTTGTAAATACGCCCCTATGTGTGCCTGTAAAATTTTCATTATGATTGTTTGAGTTACATTGCCATGTTAAAAGTTATTGAAAAAAAGGTGCAAGTATCTTAAAAAAACGTTTGGATGTGTATTAGGGCATTTTAAGTCAGTTCCCCATGAATGTAGGTGTATAATTGTTTTACATAAAAGGTTTTAAAACTTTGTTTGAAATCAAATGCATGCACACTTAGGGCTCGATGTAGGTAATCGTTTCAGGTCATTTACCAACCGGTTACGGCCGATTTCAGCCGTTTCCGACTGGTAAATGGCAAATCGGTATGTAGGGGTCTAAATCCAAGGCCACATGTAGGTAAATCTACATTTACAGAATCGGTGAAATTGTTTTTGATGGTAAATACCGATTTGTAAAGGCTCCTGGCACTCTGAAGAGTCCCACCTACATATGTGTGGCTTCAAATCGGTATATTTACCGATGTTTTATTTTACCGAATCGGTAAAATTACCGACTCTGTAATTTTACCGATTCGGTAATATATTGCCTCCAACAGAACAAATTTTGTAAACTGATCAGTAACGGCCGAAAATACCGTTTTTCGGCCGATATCGACCGACCTACATCTGTTCCTTAAAGTTTTATGGAAAGATTTATGATGGTTGTGCGCCTCTTTTGTGTTGCTGTTGCGTCACTTTTATAATGCAGGAGAGATTTAGAAGATGCACCATGTTGCAAAACAGCAGTCGCGGGTCGTGGAGGGAGTTACGGTGGGGCAGGTAGACGGGGAGGGGGAGGGGCAGGGTGAGGGACATAGGGCCCGATGTAGGTGGCCGTTTCAGGCCATTTTCCGACCGGTAACGGCCGATTTCGGCCGTTACCGATCGGTAAATGGATAATCGGTATGTAGGGGCCTAAATCCAAGGCCACATGTAGGTAAATCTACATTTACAGAATCGGTAAAATTACCGAATCGGTATAAAACGGAATCAGTAATTTTACCGATTCTGTAAATTCCATATGTAGGTGGGACTCTTCTGAGTCCCAAAGGCCTTAACAAATCAGTATTTTACCATGAAATCCAACTTCATGGTAAAATACCGATTCCGGTGTGCAGTCAGTTCCTAAGACTGAGGAGGAATTGTACTAGATTAAGTGACTTTGATGAGAAGGCAACTGTAATGAAAGAAAAGTTCAAAGAACGCGGCTATCCCCATAGACTAATACGAGAATCGTATAAAAGAGCCAGGTACTACGATCGGCAACATCTCCTAACCAATAACAAAAACAAACGAGATGCTAGTTTGGTGTTTGTCACCAGACACTCAGTGCTCAATAACCAAATTCGCCAAATTATATACTCTAATTGGCATATACTTAATGTGAACAAAACAGGTACTGAATTTATACCAAAACCCCTTTTTGCGTATAAAAAAAACAAAAATATCAAAGATATAGTAGTTAGATCAAGGATGCAAACTACTATAAAAAACACTGATCAAAGAAACATAATCACCGGGGCTCCGGTAATAGGAAATCACAAATGCGGAATCTGTAAAATATGTCCGCTAGCAATTGAGACGACAGAACTTAAATTCAATGGCATATCAGTGTCGTTATCATTCCTAACTAACTGCAAAACCACAAACATCATTTATTTACTAATATGTCCATGTAATAAAGGATATGTTGGGGAATCTTCACGTTCAGTATACACTAGAGTTACTGAACACAAATCTGCCATCCGCACGAAAAAACTAAATGCCCCTATGGTACAGCACTACATTGAGAATAACCACAAACCAGAAGACATAAAATGGGTCATCTTGGAAAAAATTGTAGCAAAACCAGGTATTAATATAGACAAAATTCGACGAAAGCGAGAGGTATTTTGGATTTTTACATTAGATACCGTTAAATTAGGACTAAACTCGGATATTCCTTGGCAGCCGGCAATTATATGAAGACAGTTAACGATATGTACACTGGCTCATGCCCTAACTTAATATAAAACATGGAGACATTTAATCCAAGTAAGACATGATAATGTATCTGAATTAATACATATAAGTGACAGCAACATATATACTATACCATCTTATAGAAATAAATAACATCCAGTTCGAAACGAATTAACATCTAACATTATATTGACATGAGTCTTTTCTTCATTTGCTGTTTAAACACCTTAGGCATCTGTAACACTATTAACGAGTCTGTTCTCTGTTTGAAAATATAAACTCGCTTAAGGAATTGGATAACAATATAGACCTAATCAACCACGGAAAACTATATTCTATATAGCTGCTAAAATTGAGTAAAAATAATGCTAGCGAAGTAAGGTTTGTATTAGTATTCCTGCTTCATGAAAACTACGAGGAAGTCTATCCTCTATTTTTTGCGCAACACCGAGAATCACCCAAAGCTTATCGCCGGACCCGTCACAAAAAGAGCGCCAACCGTAATTGACATCAGCTGCAAGCCCTCAGCATATATTATTACAAAGCGGCTGTCCTATAAATAGCAGGCTGGGTTTAACTCATTCTCGCATCGGTAGCGGAAGACACGTATACGAGCAGAACCCCAGGCTATGCAGCACCGGCATCAAACAGAAGGTATGTTACTACGCGCAGAGAGGAGACTATCCATCGGCAATACTTAAAACCAAGCCCTTACTCCCAAAGTAGTTTTTTAACAATCCCCTCGTATTTTGTTGCCGTTTGTTTACCATTTAGATTCAACCGGTACTAGACTGCATAGAGATACCACGATTCGAACTACCGTTAACAAGGTAGGAACAATGAGCTAACATCTACTATATTAAATAATTAGTCCCAGGAATTTATATGAATCAGTGTACAAATATGGTATGCATTAATATTTCAGAAATTTAAAGAACGAAGTGGACTGCCCTAAACATTGCAGCAAATTACAAACAGCTAACTAAAAGGGGTAAACATAGGACGCCAGAATATCTACTCTGAATGGATTTTATAATCTAGCCTCAGAAATAGATGTTAAAGGTAAGAATCTAAAAATAAAACACACATGGTCCGTTAGTAAGCAGTATAAGATCTACACTCATGTGAGAAGATAACAAGAATAATAGTGTAATTAAATAACGTTTAGAGGCAACATACAATGCACAATATATTCAAGCTGGTTGCCAGATAAATGTCCTCAAAGCATATTAAGTAATTTAGAATATGTTTATCTATATGTCTAATGTTTACGGAATGCCCTTAAGAACTTCTAATACGTGTAGCCATTTGTACCCTAGGTCAACACGTGTCGGTATGGACCTGCGTTGTCGCGTAATGCGTCATATGACGCGCCGCGTTAGCGCACCCGGAAGTGCTCCGGTGCGCAAGGCGCAGCTTCCCGGACACGATCCAGAGCGCGCCGCGCAGCGCGTAACGTAAGCATAACAGGTCATGTGACTTGTTAATAAAACTTTTCATTGGTTCATTTTACTTTTGTTTTCCTAATGATGTAAGACTAGGTCATGTGACCTAAAAATAACACTTTTCATTGGATTAAAACATTTTTTTTCCCAAACAATGAAAGCCCCACCTTGTTTCTGGATGTTTCAGACTGAAGCTGGCGTCACCATGAGAGCACCACCATCTCGTAGCTCCGTCGTGGCCATTCCGCAAGCAATCATGGCAGCCGCTCCCCACCGGAAGCCTGCGGGAGTCGAGGGCCCCCAAGACTTTTGTACAATCTTCAAGGCTGAGGGGACGCTTTCGAGAATGGAACCCAAGCCCTGGCAGACAAGCGTCCGAGTTCCAAGGTGTCCCAGGGCCATTTTACTGGACCAGGCCCAAATCCGAAGAGCCGGCCGCCATTTTAAGAGTCCTGTGGCAGCCGCCTATCGCTGCACCGCAAGAGTGGGAGCAACTCAACTACATGGTGAGCGAGACGCTGTAGCCGTAAGAGCGGGCGGTAAACAGCTGAATGGCGGAAAAGGCACAGTGTAGCAAAAGCGGGCGGAATGGCGACTGAAACGATAAAGGGGCGCCCCACTACAGCAGACGAGCCTCCGCCATGTGCTTCAAAACTGCATACGTATCTCGTGATATCAAGGTTGGGCAACCAGTACACAACAAGCAGTTACGAGTCCCATTTACACCGGCGCCATTTTGGGCGCGGCCGGGCAGGTCCAGGATCTAGTCAAACATAACAAATGAGGCTGACGTCTCTGAAGCAGTTGACGCACAGCAGGACATAGCAAATAAACATGAAGTCTCTAAAGCTGTTAACTCACTGCAGGACAAAACAAGTGAACCTGAAACCTCTGGAATAATTGTCGCTCAAAAGAACAACACACAAAACTCTGTAGAGCCTGAAGAAAGAAAAACAGAAGGGCACTGTAGTTTCAGACACACTTAACACTAATGACTAAACAAAGATATCGTCTGTTTATGAAGCAGTTATCATGTTCAAAGAATTGACAAAGAAGTGTGCAGACACCAATGCTATTAAGAAACACAAGGAAATCCCTAACGCATCAGCATTCTCGGAAGAGGTTGACACAGATAACATCTTAAGGAACAAAGAAAGACAAAATAAGGATGAGGAAGTTATCACTTTAGTTTTTTCATCAGCTAGCGACAGCAAGAAACATATTGTAATGGAGATTAGAGAGGCTACGGATGGATAAATAAATTATCAAAAGAAATGGCTACTCCCCCCTTTAGCAGATTAGCTAAATCTTTGCGTAATTTGAGCATAAAAGTTATATTATTGTTGTTGTTGTTATTATCGTTATAGTTTCCGGAGAAGTATAATTCACCAATAGTTTTCTTTGTTTTTTGTTTTTCCATTAACAATCCCAGTTCCATCACCCGCCCAGGATATCACCACTGTTCCCCATGTCATAAAACCTTAGGATGTTCAATAACTGAAACAGCTAATATGGGTTTACTTACAAGGGACATCTTTTGTTCTGTTTTGTAAAGTAAAACTATTGTGAACGCAAGTATTATACATAGTAATTGTTTAATATAGCATTTGTCAGTCATTGGTTAAGCAGCTAGGACCTGTTCACTCTTGACACCCCAGGTGCTGTGTATGTTGCACTATAGTGCTGCATCGGGAATACGGACAACCCTATTGATGTTGATTTTTCATTATTGATTATTGTAAAGAAATGGCGACTCCCCCCTTTAGCAGATTAGCTAAATGTTTGCGTAATTTAGGCATAAAAGTTATATTATTGTTGTTGTTGTTGTTATCGTTATAGTTCTGGTTAATTTCCATTCAGAGTGTCCTACACAGCACCACTCTAGGTAAACACTACTTTATGTAAAACCTGGGACATAGCACTCATTGAAACTATAGTTGGTCACCATGGGGTTTAAAAAAGGGATGGTTCTTCACCTGGGTGCCTTCCACAACTCAGCACGTTGTGCTGCCTTGGGACTATTCGCACAAAAGACAGCTTCTGACCATTGTTGTTTTTTTTTATCAAAAAATGTTTAAATATATTTACAGTTTTTGTTGCGTTCGTTATATTTAAAAGTTAATAAAGTTTTATAATCCAACTTTCTTGGAGTACTATATTTTTTTTAAAAATCGGGTGAATGGGGCCTTGAATCGGGTTATTGTCATGTGTGGGCTTTGCAAGTGTACTGCTACAGGATCGGACATTTCAAACTCAAATGCACGTTCTTTTTCTTACCTTTCCGAAGCATGGAGCGCAATAGCAGGCAGAGAAAGGGTGATGCACGTGTTGAACACTGCCTGGCCTGGCAAGTTGCTGGCAGTGCCCCCCCGCCCGCTCCTGAAAGAGGGCACACACACACCGCCGCCCCGAGTACTTCACAAATCTTTAAAAGACCATGCGCTTGTTCATGAGGCTTAAATGGTTTATCACCCCTTCTAGAACCCCTGCATCGACCCTCTGACGTTTCCTGGAAGAATTAGCACGTAACACAATACCAAGCCCTGTCAGCTGAAACCCCCGAGGAATCGTGGGGCATATTATCAAGGGGGTTTATTTCCGCTTTTTTGGCTTTAAAAGCCAAAAAAAAGGAGATAAAATTATCTCCCTATTACCAAGCTGTCGCTAACACCAGTTAGTGACAGCTAAAAGGAGATAGCGACCATCTTGGGCCCCGCTTTGCATGTCAGTGATATTTATCACTAATGACATGCAAAGTGGGCGTGCCAAGATGTTAGCAACTGGAAACAGTCCCTAACCATCGCTATCTCCTATTACCAACTTTTGGAGATATTCGCGCTAAGCGCGAATATCTCCAAAACCTAACACCTGCCCTGAGCAGTTTTTAGCCATGTTATCCAATGGAAGGTGGATAACATGGCTAAGAGCATTTGCTGGATAATGCATGAATATCGCTGACTTTTCAGCGATATTCATGCATTGCGGCCGTTTTTTATCGCATTTGCGATAAACCTTGCTAATAGCAAGGTTTATCTTCGATAAAATTCGCCGATGTGCGGCGATAATTTTTGTCTCTAAACAAGTTAGAGACAAAAATTATCGCTAGTTGTTGGTAATATGCCCCCGGGTTTTTCCTTGCAGGAATCGGGAGGCGGAAGACTTGCACTGAAATCAGTAGTCTCACGCCTGAATCGGGAGGATTGGTATGTCTGGATTCTCTACAGCTGGGGCCATAAACTACATCTGCAGGGCTAGGTGATAGCCTGGGTCCGGCCTGGACAATCGGACACAGAGGAAGAGGAGTGTCAGAGGGTGCGGTAGTGAATAGGGTGAAAGGGAGGTGTCGGGCGGGCACAGGGTGTGATTCTCAGGGAAGAGCAGCGCAGATGGGGGGAAGTATATGGCCCATGCATGAGAGAGAGAGCGGGGGTGACCAGTGCGTGGGGGAGATGCTTGCGAGGGTGGGGAGCCGTGCTGAGAATCGACGGCGTGCAGAGAGTGGGTCTGGTCAAGGCATCTAAAATGGCTGCCGTGCACGACAAAATTGTGGCATTGGACAAAAAGGCAAGATGGCGCAGACAATGTTTATCAATAAGGATTCATTGGGCCCCGCTTTGCATGTCAGTGATATTTATCACTAATAACATGCAAAGTGGGCGTGCCAAGATGCTAGCGACTGGAAACAGTCCCTAACCATCGCTATCTCCTATTACCAACTTTTGGAGATATTCGCGCTAAGCGCGAATATCTCCAAAAGCTAACACCTGCCCTCAGCAGTTTTTAGCCATGTTATCCAATGGAAGGTGGATAACATGGCTAAGAGCATTTGCTGGATAATGCATGAATATCGCTGACTTTTCAGCGATATTCATGCATTGCGGCCGTCTTTTATCGCATTTGCGATAAACCTTGCTAATAGCAAGGTTTATCTGCGATAAAATTCGCCGATGTGCGGCGATAATTTTTGTCTCTAAACAAGTTAGAGACAAAAATTATCGCTAGTTGTTGGTAATATGCCCCCGGGTTTTTCCTTGCAGGAATCGGGAGGCGGAAGACTAGCACTGAAATCAGTAGTCTCACGCCTGAATCGGGAGGATTGGTATGTCTGGATTCTCTACAGCTGGGGCCATAAAGTACATCCGCAGGGCTAGGTGATAGCCTGGGTCCGGCCTGGACAATCGGACACAGAGGAAGAGGAGTGTCAGAGGGTGCGGTAGTGAATAGGGTGAAAGGGAGGTGTCGGGCGGGCACAGGGTGTGATTCTCAGGGAAGAGCAGCGCAGATGGGGGGAAGTATATGGCCCATGCATGAGAGAGAGAGCGGGGGTGACCAGTGCGTGGGGGAGATGCTTTTGAGGGTGGGGAGCCGTGCTGAGAATCGACGGCGTGCAGAGAGTGGGTCTGGTCAAGGCATCTAAAATGGCTGCCGTGCACGACAAAATTGTGGCATTGGACAAAAAGGCAAAATGGCGCAGACAATGTTTATCAATAAGGATTCATTTATAACAAAATATTTACTCGCAGTGACAAAATGGTGGTCAACACTTCCTGATTTCCATCGAATCGAACGTTAACAGACGTCACGCAGCAAAAAAAAAAAAAAAAGCTCACGCACAGCCGCTGGAAGACATCTATCAACATATATGAGCCTCCTCAGCCACCCTCAGAAAACATAAGGGGTCAGGATACGTCTCCCGCACCCCCTTATACCTAGTAATTTAATTAAAACAAAACACAAAATGGCGAATTCCCGTTTCGCTACCAGTTTGCGGCCCAGTTCGCGGCCCGGGAAGCGCTTCTACAGTGAAATTTTTTTTATTTTTTTTTATTTTCCCCACGGGACCCTTTAATAACCCCAACATCATTCCTAGAGGGTCAAGAGAGGTATACCTTGCCCCCTCTCATTAAATTCCCCCTTCGTTTTTCACCTCTTCTTCTCTCTCGATCCTACCGAGAGATAAGATGGCGGCCGCTCCGGACTGTTTAGAATGTTGACAGACACCGGAGAGCCAATCAGCTTTCTGCGCGCAAAGTTCCGTTTCGCGAAAAGTAAGCGGACCGGAGCGCAGCCCGGAGCGCTGTTACAGATATATATCTTGTTTTGAACGTTAATTTCTCAAAATCCACTGGAGCACATATATTGAGACCTAGCAAAGGCACATCGGGTTAACAGTCCCTACAATTTTGCCAAGTTTCGTGCAAATCTATTCAGCCGTTCGAGCTAAAAGTGAGGCCAAAGGCCCTATGGAAATTAACATGGGAAAAACGCGTTTTGGGACCCCCCTTTTTTCTCGGCCCCCCCTTGACGAAACCCCCCCAAATTTTCGGGGGCTGCTCAGAAACAAAATGTGCCATTTTCCTGAAAATGTCAGCCGATTCCGTCCACAAACGCCAAAGTTATTAGACATAGAATTTTCAAAAGTTCCATAGACAAATAATCCTAACTATATATACCTACTGGCGACAGCCAGTAGGTAATATATATATATATATATTGTTGCTCCAAAGTCTCCCCTCTCCCAGCCGGGAAGGAAGGAAGCAGCACTCGTGGGGTGGTTTAAATCACAAGACTCGATTTATTTTCAATAAACACAGACGCGTTTCGGGAAACCCCTTTCTCAATGTGTTCACAGCAGTGAAACACAGAAGCTTATTTTTAAAGGGGCCCAGCACGTACAGGACTGGGGGATAGAGAGGTAGGACTGCTCACCGACACACATCAGTGAGCGCCATCTTACAGAGTGCAAAAGTACAATGTATTTACAGTTAAAAACAGTTGTGTTTTAAATATACATTCACTTAAAGTCTAAAACTCTCATTAAATCGATAACGAAAATATTCATAATTAGACATTTGATTAATTATTGCACAACCTGTGTAACAGTATCAGTATCAGTGTGTAACAGGATGTATAGGTGAATGAGTAGATATGATGAGTGAGTACATGTATGAGTGACTATATAGAAACTGTTGGTGAATGAGTGGATGTGTATGTAGATGTTGGATTTACTGAATAGGTTGTTGTAACTGGTATTGGTATCTCCATTTTTTTGAAAATTTTAGTTTCTATTTTGAATGTGTCTATCAAAGGTTAAATAAGGGTGAGAGGAGGTCTTCCACTCTTTCACAAGGATGATGTCATTAGAGATGTCATCAGTGATGTCATGAGTGATGTCACTGACCATGTCATGAGTGATGTAGTATGTGACGTCATCAGCAGTGCATTGCAAGCAAGCCAGTTATAGTTAGCTGAATTAACTATACCGGGGGAATTTCAATGGTTTTGTATGAGTGAAATGCCCTGCTAACTAGAACATGTGTGAAACCTATGTTTTTTTCAGTGAATATATATATATATTCACTAAAAAAAACAGAGGTTTCACACCAGTTATAGTTAGGAATTAGCATTTAAAAAACCTAAGAAATTCACTGAAAAAACCATAGGTTTCACACCAGTTATAGTTAGCTGGAAATGTTACTGACATAAAACCATTGAAATTCCCACGTTATAGTTAGTTGGACTCACTATAACTTGCGCATGTAATGCACTGCTGATGACATCACATATTACATCACTCATGACATGGTCAGTTACATCACTCATGACATCACTGATGACACCATCCAGAGAATGTGTGTCTTTCTGAAAAATAAATATGTTTTATATATGTATATGTAAAAGTTGATTGAAGAATAAATGTTTAAATAAGTGTCTAAATGGATTTTTTTTTAAATTGATTGGTTAACTGGCTTATTAAGTGTATCTCAGTGAATACATATATTAGGAATAATGTTTAAAAATTTAAATATATGTATCAGTGTTTCACTTTGTGTATAAGTGGCTGTATGGGTTGCTGAGTAGCTACATGTGTGTGTATATGGGTTATTAGATTTTTTTTCAGTATCAGTATGAGTGTCTGTATGGTTTGGTGGGGGTGTTACTTAGCACATAGATGCATCAATGACTGACTCACTGTTTGTATGTTTTTTGAAAACAGCATATGTGCAGGACTGTATGAGTGGATGAGTGTGTATATGTGTGTGTTAGTGATTGAATGCCTATCTCACTAGTGTGTTTATCAGTAACAAGATATATTTTAATCTAGTATATGTGCGTATTGATGTATATAAGTCAGTATATGTGAAAGTGAGAGATTGTAAGAGTTCCTGTTTAAATAAGTATGTGTTTTTATAAGTGATTGTTTAAAAGAGTACATATGTGTAAGTTTCCTTAGAAGTAAGGTGGTAGTGTGTGTATATCTGTATATGCAAATAAATGGATGTTTATTAGTTTATTTGCATATGTGAGTACATGTGTGAGTAACTTTTTGATGACTGTCGGTGTGTAACAGGATGAATAGGTGTATCACTACATATGATGAGTGAGTATATGTATGAGTGACTATATAAAACTGTTGGTGAATGTGTGAATGTGTACATAGATGGTGAAATTACTGAATTGGTTGTTGTAACTGGTATGGGTATATCCACTTTTTTGAAAATGTTAGTTTCTATTTTTGAGTACGTGTTTCAAGGGTTACTTTACAGTGAAAGGAGATCAGTCACTGTGTCACAAGGATGGTGTCATCAGTGATGTCATGAGTGATGTAACTGACCATGTCAAGAGTGATGTAATATGTGATGTCATCAGCAGTGCATTACACGTGCAAGTTATAGTGAGTCCACCTAACTATAACGTGGGAATTTCAATGGTTTTATGTCAGTATAATTTCCAGCTAACTATAACTGGTGTGAAACCTATGGTTTTTTCAGTGAATTTCTTAGGTTTTTTAAATGCTAATTTTTAACTTTTTATAGGGCTTCATACCTATGTACTTTTTAGTGAATTTCTAAGCTTATTTTTTCACAAATGTCTATAGCTGAGAAAGGTATGTTTTTCTAAAAATGAACACTATAATGTATATTAACATAATATTTTTGTTTTAAAATAGTATTTTACTTTTTTTTTTATATTTGACTCTGGAGCGCTCCCGGTGCGCGTACCGGTGAACGCCCCGGTGCGCATACCGGTGCGCGTCCCGTCAGCGCACCAAAAATAAAAAAAATAAAAAAATAATGAAGGAGTGACCATGAGGAATTGGGACAGAGAGAGTGGTGTTAAGAGAAAGAGAGCTAGAGGGAGGAACACAGAGGGACTGTGTAATAAATAGTAAGACAGAGAAAAAGTGTAAGAGGAAGTAACTGAGAAAAGGAAAATGAATAAGGGAGCAAAAGAAGAGAAGAAAGAGGAAGAAGACTGAAGCAGAGGTTCTGGGAGAATGTGAATGGATGATGAAAGTAAAAGGAAGGAGAGTTAAGTATGGGGAATGAGAGATAGTGACCGAACCAGAGAAAAGGAACAGTGGTGACGGAGGGAAAGAAAATAGCAGTGAGTGTAAGTAAAGAGGAGTGAAAGAGGGTGGATATAAGTGAATAAGGGTAAGACATGGGGAGTGACAGAGAGAAAGAAGAGAGAGAGTAAAGGAAGGAGTGTCACAAAGGGACTAAGTGAACCAGTAAAAAAGGTAAGTGAAGGAGTGTGGATAAGCAGAGGTACTGAAAGAAGTTGAATGTGGTAGGAAGTAAACATGGAGGATAAGAATAAGTGAGGAAAGTAAAGTAAGGAATCAGGGGTGAGGTAGGGTGAGAGAAAAGTAGTGAAAATAAAACAAAAGGTGATAACAAACTACATTTTGTTATGGCCGGGATGCCTGACACCCCCTCCCAACACAATCCCCAAGGATGGGAAGACGGACGCAGTTCTGAACTTTTGGAAGGCGGGAGGGAGTTACCCTCCCGGCCGTATTTATTAAAATATGAAACAAAATTAAAACATTAAAATAACAGTTTCATATCATGTACAATTTTCATTTATTACATTATGATGAAGACACGTTGATTGGCTAACCTTAACAAATCTCTAGTACAAAGGTTTTCCTAGCCGAGCCTAACATCCTGCAAATGCATACTTTCTAAATTAAAATTGTACATCCTAGCATTACGGGCCAACGGCAAGGTCGCAACCGGTGTCAGATCCCTACTACCAGAACTCCCCCCTCACGGTGTGAGGGTGGGCGCGCAGAGGACTGTACCTCTGTGCCAGCACCAATTTCCCTTGTCTTTGCGGGGGCCCCATTTAACTCGACGCCATCTTAATGGTCGTCCGAGGACTCGTGTGAGGTGTCTAGAAGGTAGCGTGGACCCCACTCCCACCCCACACTGTTTATCACATCCGCCGTCGCGGATATCCTGGCCCCGGGAAATTCATAGGAGGGGCAACCAGCCGCCTCCTCCCCTGGAAGGGGCCTATGACCGCCTTCCCTTAGGCGACCCCATACTTAGTGGGTGCCGCCTCCCCGTGTGAGGGGCCAATGGCCGCCTCCCCCCGGGCGCACCCATCCATAATGGGTGGCGCGCGCCCCCCCTCTAGGGACCTTGAAATTACTGCTCACCGATCATGACCTTACCGCCCGACCAAAAATAAATACGACGTTTGTTTACCTACTAAGAAAGAAAATCAACTTTATATTGCAATATTTATCTTATTACTTATACATTCAACAAATCCTTCAACTAGACTGTTATACTCCGCTCCACTAAGGAAGAAAATGTTATGAAGCAAATCACTTTATTGCAGTACCAACATTGACATTTTTATTAACCACTAAACCAGGAGAGAAAAGATGTTATCAAAGCAAATCATTTTATTGCAGTACTAACTTTGCCATAAGGGGCTGGTGGGTGGGTCAAAATTGCTCCTTGTTCCGTTGAGGGCTCACGTGCAACGAGAGGGTGCAGCTTCCTAGCACAGGAACAAGAGGATGCTTCTTCGGATTGCTGCTCCTTTTATTCCTCTTCGGGAGGGCGTGTACCCTCCTCCGGTACGCCTCCGGGGCGTGGCCAACGGTGTAGGTGTCTAGGACAACCCTTCTTGGGCGGGAAAAGGCACGCCCCGGCTACGCCGCTTCGGGCATACCAGCCGTGACACGCCCCCGCCCAAAATGGTTTCCCGGGGGGATCCGGGCACCCTACCATACGTTCGGTGGGACCGAGTGGTCGCCCCTTTCCATACGGCCGGGATGCCTGTCACCTCCTCCCAACACAATCCCCAAGGATGGGAAGACGGACGCAGTTCTGAACTTTTGGAAGGCGGGAGAGAGTTACCCTCCCGGCCGTATTTATTAAAATATGAAACAAAATTAAAACATTAAAATAACAGTTTCATATCATGTACAATTTTCATTTATTACATTATGATGAAGACACGTTGATTGGCTAACCTTAACAAATCTCTAGTACAAAGGTTTTCCTAGCCGAGTCTAACATCCTGCAAATGCATACTTTCTAAATTAAAATTGTACATCCTAGCATTACGGGCCAACGGCAAGGTCGCAACCGGTGTCAGATCCCTACTACCAGAACTCCCCCTCACGGTGTGAGGGCGGGCGCGCAGAGGACTGTACCTCTGTGCCAACACCAATTTCCCTTGTCTTTGCAGGGGCCCCTATTTAACTCGACGCCATCTTAATGGTCGTCCGAGGACTCGTGTGAGGTGTCTAGAAGGTAGCGTGGACCCCCCTCCCACCCCACACTGTTTATCACATCCGCCGTCGCGGATATCCTGGCCCCGGGAAATTCATAGGAGGGGCAACCAGCCGCCTCCTCCCCTGGAAGGGGCCTATGGCCGCCTTCCCTTAGGCGACCCCATACTTAGTGGGTGCCGCCTCCCCGTGTGAGGGGCCAATGGCCGCCTCCCCCCGGGCGCTCCCATCCATAATGGGTGGCGCCCCCCCTCTAGGGACCTTGAAATTACTGCTCACCGATCATGACCTTACCGCCACAGGCCGGATAGTTGACCGGCTATCCGGCCCCTCTACAAACTCCTACTGAAGGTCATGCTTTTACAAACCCCTTAACCACGCTATGAAGTCTCCTATGAGTAGGACATTCCCCTCCCGGGATAAATGGACCCCATCCTCGAGATACATGTGATCCCTCCGAATACATCCATGCGGAATACAGTGCAACTGCGCCGAGCGAAACAACCTACTAAGTTTGTTATTGACTTTCTTTACTGAATTGTTCAGTGCTGACACAGAGAGGCCCCCCCGCCACACCTTCCTGGGAATCTTGTGTGACCATGCTATCGTGCACCCCGGGATCCTTCTCGCCAGCCAGCTAACAGTAGATAGAACCCCCTCGAGTAGTACTCGCCGACCGAGTGTCACTAAGTCATTACCTCCCAGGTGTACTATGATTACAGACGGCGGTGACCTTGTCCGCCCTAACAGTTCCTCAACAAAACCTTGAAAATGGTCAATACAGAGCCCGCCCCTTCCGTGGAAGGTCACCCTGTACCCGTATTCCCCAGCCGCGTGAATCACGTCACCTGCTTTGAATACGTCCCCGGCCCGCCACACGTATGAGTGGCCCACGACCAACACCACTTTTTCCTCGGCCGGTGATCTCTGACCGCTGGTCCCCAGGTGCCGGGTCGACTGCACAGTCCGCCCCGCATAGCATGCATCCGAAACTGTAAACCAAACAGAAGACAAGAAGCGTGAGTGCATGACATTGGCTTCATAACATGTGCAACCACACATACCTTTTATAACAGTTCGAGGACCATCGTCCCAGTTGTTTCACCTTCTCAACACTCTGACCCCTGGCTGTAGCCTCTGTAGCAGCCCCTATCCTAAAGGAATGGGTCCCGAAATTGCCCGGGTCCAAGCCCGCCGCTGCGATTGCCATCGTTAGCACCTGCTGAAACTGAAACCATGTCAGTGGGGTGGCGTCGATGTGTCTCAGCAAGCTTCCCCCCCATGCATCCGCCCTTCGCGCCAAATATTCCTCAACGCACTTCACCGGGCACATGGGGGACCCTCGCATGCGCTGGACAACAATACTGTCTCCCATAGCCCCCTGGTCGGTCTTGGACCTGGCTATTGTGACCCCCATTGAATCACCCTTGATCAGAATGTGATCCCGACGCAGCCCTCCCTCTACATCTTTCTTATTTCTTGCTACCAGCTCGCTTACCCGCATAGCCAAATGGAACGCTAATGCGAAAGCGGCCCGGAACAGCACTGCCTCGAACTGTGAGGAACATGTCGTGGGGAGTATCGACATCAGCAGGGACAACCTTTCTAGCCCAATCGGGCGCCTTTCGTCTACTTTACGACCCTCAAGGCGTTGCCATCCACGAAGGGCCTTCTTTACCAAAAAGGATGATGTGGGGTCCTTGATGCCATGCGCCTGCGCCATGAATGCAATGGCGGCCCAGTGCCTATTGGCCGTTGCCGCTGATCGGCCCGCCCTGTGTAGTGCTACAAGAAACTTCAGGACATACTCCTCCTGACCCCAATTGACCCCCCCTGCCAGACCCAAAAATGCACAATAGGAACGAAACGCTCCTTCGTATGCCTTCCTTGTCCTGGGGGCTAGGCTTGCTGCCACGAGGTCTTGTAATCCGGGGCACCGAGTAGCCAGAGTGCTTCGGGAAATGGTGCCGCCGCTAGGTCCGCGGAAGGTAGATAACCCCTGAAAGCCTGCATGTGTGAACGAGAGAGTGCATCAGCCGCCTGGTTCAGTACACCTGGCACATGCTTCGCCCTGAAATGTACGTTCAGTCTCATGCAAAGTAGTACAATTTCCTTCAGTAGTCTCAATATCTACTTGCAGCGTGCTGCCTGATTATTTATACATTCAACAACAGTCACATTGTTGGACCAAAATACCACAGAGCGATCTCTGAACTCATCCGGCCATGCCATCAGAGCCACAAAAATGGGGAACAACTCGAGAAACCCAATGTTACCTGTGAGACCGCTGGTGTGCCACCACGTCGGCCATGTTTGCGCCGACCATCGATTACCAAAGATGGCGCCAAATCCCACGCTCCTCGCCGAGTCGGTCCACAAACCCAGCTCGTCCGAGGACGCTGGCGGTTTTGTTCCACACCACTCGACCGTTGAAATCCACCAGAAATGCCAACCATATGCGCATGTCCTGGCGAACCTCTGCAGACAGTCTTGTGCGATGGTGTCCTCTTTGAGACCAACCATGGCTTGTGCAATAGAGTGGGAAAAGGGGCGGGCCATTGGTATCACCCTGAGGGCAAAGTTAAGCTGACCTACTGCTTGTTGTAACTGATGGAGTGTGACTTTCTCTTTGCTAATGCACAATTCCAGGGAAGCCCTGAACTTCGCTACTTTCCCCAATGGCAAACGGAAGCATCCCTCCACAGAATCGAGCTCAATGCCCAGAAACTCGAGTGAAGTCGATGGTCCAACCGTCTTACCTGGTGCCAATGGCACCCCGAACCGCTCCATGAGAGTGCAAAAGTCTCGTAACGCCTGCGCACATTGTGTGTCGCCGGCTGCCCCCAAGAACAAAAAATCATCTAGGTAATGCATAACCTGGGTATGGCCAGTGGCTTTGGTGAACGCCCATTGCAGAAAACAACTGAATTTCTCAAAAAAAGCACAGGAGATGGAGCAACCCATTGGCATACATCTATCCATGTAGTAACGTCCTTGAAACACAAAGCCTAACAGACGCTGATCCCGTGGGTGTACCGGGAGCAACCGGAACGCCGACTCTATATCTGACTTCGCCATCAGCGCTCCGGGCCCCAGGCGATTCAACATGGCGACGGCATCATCGAAGGATGCGTACCGCACCAAACAAACTCCCGGGTCAATCACATCATTCACCGAAAGACCCCTCGGTGCTGACAAGTTATGGATCAGCCTAAACTCCCCCGGGTACTTCTTGGGGACTACTCCCAATGGGGAACAGATGAAATTAGTTACTGGCGGGTGCCTATATGGGCCAGCAACCCGGCCAAGGGCAACCTCCTTTGCAATCTTCCTTTCTACCACCGCTGGATTATGCTGAGCCGACAGTTGATTTCTACACAGTGATTCCCCACGAAAATCCCCCGCCGGGATGTGGAAACCATACAAGAAACCGTTCCTTAACACCCCAGCGGAGACATGATCAGGGTATTCGTTTAGCCAGGGGATCATTGCCATGATATCTACGGGGGTAGGCAGCGGTACACCATGGTCCCCATCAGACCTGTTTGGCCCCCCTCTACCCCCTGTATCACCATTCTTGGCTCTGCACGAACTCTCGGGGTGCGAAGAATTTCCGCAACCTGCACACTCATGCCTGAACTTACATGTCCCTTGAGGCCTCGTGCACTTGCCCCTGTTAAAATTCCAACAGACCCCTTTCTTACCCCCATTCCCTCCATTCCTTGGTTGGTGGTCACCAGCGGGGCCCGCTCGAAAGGGCGCCGCAGGCTGACGGCGGGAAGGCCCGGACCCATTCCTGCCAAGCGACGACGACTTCATCGCGCCCGGCAGGAGCTGTTTCTGCCAAGAGATCGAGTCGAGACAATCCCACGTCAGGGATGAATTAAACTCCTTGGCCTTACGAAACTTCATATCGTATCCTATCCATTCATCACCTTCATATGTCTCATAGAAATCCATTATTCGTGCCTGATAGCAGGACAATTCGGTCAAAACCTCGGGCTTACGTTCCCCAATAATTGCAGTAAACATCGCAAAGGCCCTAGCCCAATTAGAGATTGTCTCATCAACCCTGAATCCCGCCATTTTTGCTCGCCATACACTCAGGTGCCACAAATCTTTTTGTGTCTTAACATACTCCATCTCGCGATGGTCGGTTAACATGGAAAACATATTAACGTACTTATCAGCCCATATCAATTCTTTCGTGGCCAACGGTATATGCTGGACCACCTTCTCCCGTCTTGACGGCAAAGACCCCTCCCTTGCCATCGGCAATGCTTGCTTACCCGGCTCCATTGCTGTTCCCGCCGTTTTTTCGACACCAGCTGCCGGTCCTCCTGGGGTCACCTGTGGGGGGACAAAAGGGAGATTCGCCTTCGCGGCATCTCGCGACTGCCGCAACTGCTGTATTAGTAACTTGGCCTCTTCGGCCGTGTCTGCCGGTGCCGTAGCCCCCCCAGTCTTTTTTCCAAGCCATGCGGCCAACTGGGCGGCCAATTCGGGAGGCATGTCCTCCTCGCTGGCGGGCGTAACAACAACAGGAATCGGTTGACCCGCGTCTGGGACCGGTACCGGGGCCTCGACTGGAATGACCGGGCTTGCCGGGGGTACCTCGGGAACCGGGACCTCCTCCCCCGCTGCCCTATTCCTGACCCTTTTACCTCGCCCCGCAGGGACAACGGCCGGCAATGCAGGGCCTATAACTTTCTTCGGTCTACCCGTATTATTCATCGCCGCCATCTGCTTCTTCATACTCGCCATATCTTTTATCAGCATTCGAAGCATCTGGTCAGTCCCAGACTTCTTTCCCGCCTTCCTGCCAGGCATTGTTCAACGGATATCCGATCCCTGTTGCTCAACACGGCCCTGGACCCTTAGGCTCGAAGTCCTGAAAGAGAAACGCAAAAGATTACAAGTTCTCAAAATTGCTCCTTGTTCCGTCGAAGGCTCACGTGCAATGAGAGGGTGCAGCTTCCTAGCACAGGAACAAGAGGATGCTTCTTCGGATTGCTGCTCCTTTTTTTCCTCTTCGGGAGGGCGTGTATCCTCCTCCGGTACGCCTCCGAGGCGTGGCCAACGGTGTAGGTGTCTAGGACAACCCTTCTTGGGCGTGAAAAGGCACGCCCTGGCTACGCCGCTTCGGGCATACCAGCCATGACACGCCCCCTGCCCAAAATGGTTTCCCGGGGGGATCCGGGCCCCCTACCATACGTTCGGGGGGACCGAGTGGTCGCCCCTTTCCAAAACACACTTACCATATGATTAATGAAAACTTGTATCTGTGAAAGACAAAAGAAAAAACACGTTATAATTAGTAAAAAATATATATTAAAATAGAATAAACAGTTCAAGAGGTTTTAAAATCTAAAAAAGTTTACTAAGAAATGAAGCAATAGTGAAGAATACAAAAACAGAAATAAAGTAATGTAGAAAGAGAAAAAAGAAGGAAAAAGAAATAGAAAGAGAACAATTTACTAAAGGTAAGTAAGATACTAAAAGAATGTAACATACCAAAACAAAATCAGGAAAGATAAGAAAGTAAAAGGAAAATGAGTGAAAAGGAGAGGAGTCTGAATGAGGAACTATTAATAAAAAAGAGGAATAGAAGATGACTGAGAGTGAGTGAAGGGGAGTCACAGAGTGAAGGGATGAAGGGAATGAGGTTAATATAGAACGATGGATAAAACAGGAGTGAGAGAGTAAGTACACAGAAAAACAAAGGGAAGAACTAACTGAACTACAGTACAATGAGTGCGAAAGAAAAAAAAGGAGAAAAAGAAAGAGATGGTAAGAAAACTAAAGCAGTGGTACTGAGAGAATGTGAAAAAGATAAAAAGTGGTAGAAGGAAGAGAGGAAATGCAGACAGTTCAAATTAGATTGAGAAGTTGTGAATGAAGTGCAGTAAAGGAACAGCGATGAAAAAAGAGAGTGTAAATTAGTAAAGAGAGGTAAATAAGGGTGAAAAAGGAAAGTGTGAGACAATGTGAACACAATATAAATTATACAATGCAAACTACACAATAACTTCTACAATATGTTACATTATTTATTTTTGCTGTTCTCAGAATATATTGAATTTCCCTTAAATTAGTGAGTTCAAAGTCTTCATCATATAACAGCGGGAAAAAAAACACAATCTAAAAGATTGTGTTTAAAAAAAACCATTCAAACATACATCTCATATATGTACACTAATCTTTGATTCACTTACTTTTCCGTGAGGCCAAATAGAAGATAGTGAAGGTCCTTTTGGTGGAAAAAAGTCTGCTGTGCTCTATAACTTCCATTTCATCGACTTCCTATGAAAAAAGATCTAAGAACATCATACCTTACACTTTCCTCACAGCCAATTTGTGTCAGATATATCAGTATTTTTTACTTTGAGATCCACTTAAAGTATCTACATGAGATAAATAATTTAAAACATTAGATTAACTAACTAACTAACTAACTTTTAGTATCTATTCCCGTCTTCAAAGGCCAATTCCCTTTACTAAAACTTTGGTTTTAAAAACACTAGATAAGAATTTGTAGAGTCATAAGGCAAACGTTGTTTATAAGTTAAATGAGAATCATTGCAGTAACTCCATCCTTTTTCACATTTTAAGTAGCATGTATAATGTCCTGAGGTTGTCGAAGAACCGTCATGATAAATAATAGCTTCAGTTGTAAAGGTTTTTCCTGAAATAGATAACTGAGAAGCCACAAAATTTTTGATAGAAGTTGTCAATTTAGTTCCATCAGGTCTACATCGTTGGAAAACTAAAATGATATACTGCTCATAACTTTGTATAAATAATGTGGACAGCATTGTACAGTTACATTGGGTACACACCATATTATGATCTGCTGCTTTAACTAGATTTTTAAATGACACTGATTTACAGTCAGGTAAAGTCAAATATATAAATCTTTCAGTGTCTATTCTAGTAGTACTTGATGAACTACAATTGTGGCAGTCATGCTGCCATTAATAAGAAAGGCTGAAAAGATTATCTACATCTACACCTTTTATCTTGCAAATCACCAAACATATACATTAAAAATTCCTGACAATCCTGCTGAATGTTCTGTGAAAATGTATCTTGACCAGAACACATATCTAAAATATTTTGAATTTCTGTTACTCTTTCTATTTTTGCTCTATCACTGCTACATTTCTCAATCACTGAATTCAATAGTGGAGAAGTGTGGCTCAGGGGTTAGAGGCGGCAGACCCGGAAGCTGAGATCGGCCCTGGACCATGGTTCAATTCCCCGCCTTGACAGGGCTTGGGCTCAATAATTCCACGGACTCGATAATTCTCGCTCCGGTGCCTACTCGACTCACGGGTTCACACTCTGCGACTCTGGGCAATAGCTTGCTTAATCTCCACAACGGCCCCTCGCGGCGGGATGCCTGGCTTTCACCTTGTGGATACCCTGCCGGGGTTATCTCACAGGGGAATACCAGGACGGGTTCCCTAAGCAAGCGCTAAGATGCCTGCGATGTGGGTAATTTGCGCTATATAAATACATGTACATTTACATTTACATAAACCACACAATCTTTGATCCCGATTTTCAACAATCTGTTCTTTTAAAGTTTGAAGAAAAAAAACAACATTAACCTTTACATTAGCATAGCAGTTGACACCAGAACTATTTTCAAACTGAAACCCAACAACATTTTCATCACAATCCTTTTTCTTTCTGTTTTGAATTACAGTTTCATCTACTTTTTGTCTTTTTGCTACTACCTCACTGCAATTATCCTCATTTCTTCTTTTTCGGCCTACCACACGTTTTTCAAACAGAGGATCTTGAGGCAAATGTGGAGCATAATCTTTTCTTAATTTGTTGTATTCTTTAGCACAATCTAGATCTGCATAAATCTTTGTCTCATCACACTCAATCAAGTACAATCCTGATAAAGTTCTGACTCAGGATAATGCCACATATGCCATACCCTCTTTAAACACAGATCTTCCAATGTTCACTAAAGCATTATCTACACTTAAACCTTGAGATTTATGAATTGTTACTGCATATGTCAAACAAACAGGAAACTGTTTTCGGCAAACATATAAGTCTTTTACAAGTAAAAATCTAGCAGAACAACGACTGATTTGTTGTACTTGCTCAATACCATCAAATTTTATTTTTAAAAATTCAATTCCATCTCTATTTCTATAATTCACAAAATCAACAACATAACCCATTGCTCCATTTACCAGACCTCTTTCAACATTTAAATTCCTTCTCAAAATGATACGACAATTTAAACACACGTTCAGAGTCTTTTCAAAACCAGCTGTTTTAGAAATACTTTTCTCTAATGAATCCAATTTGGTTTTCAAATTTTCGGACAAAACAATTGTTGCACCCTTATGCTCTATTTTATCTATTGCTTCCAGTTTCACAATCTCTTCATTTTCTAACTCTAACATTTTGTTGTTGAAGATGGAACATTCTTGCAGAGTTGGCATCAAACATATCCCAGATTTCTTCTCAGTCATTTTAAAAAAAATATTTTCTGGAAGAATGTTTTCATTTGGATACAAATCTGAAATTAATCGAGCATGTAAAGCTTCTTTCCTAAGCTCACTTACTTTTCCAATTCTTACATCTTGTAGAATATTTTTATAATCTTCATCCTTTGCCTGTCGCATATTTTGAAGCAGTTCAGCATATTTAAAATGTAACCATATATTAGCGTTTCCAATGCTTCCAAGGGACTTCCTGGTATCTTCATGCGTGAGCATTTTAAACACTGGTTGTCCTTTTACTGGAGTCAACTGCAATAGATCTCCAAAAACAATAATGTGTTTTCATCCAAATAACACATCATACTCTGTTCTAAGAATTTCTTGCATTCTCAAATGCACAAAAGCAAGCCTTAGATTTGAGACCATGCTTACTTCATCAATGATAAGAAGTTTCATTTTCTTCAAGACTCTTGAAACTTCAGAACACGCATCTCCAGATAACTTGTTGTAATGCAATTTATTATCATGCTCAACTGGCAGCATCAATAAACGATGTAGAGTAATCCATTTAATGTTATGTGCTGCCAGACCAGTTGGAGCAGTTATAACACAAGACAGCGGTGAATCAGTCCTTTTCTGCAGATAACTTGAAATGGCTTTATTCAGAAAACTTTTTCCTGTCCCCGCTTCTCCACTTACGTACAGTCGGAGAGGCTCAAATGATGTACATGAGCACTCTTTTTTCTCATGTCTGAATCCATGTTCAATCTGTTCTGTGACTTCATCATATATCTTTTTCTGCTCAACGTTTAGTTGCTTTACTAAATCTTCTAAGTTAACTCCATCCTCTTGAGCTTGTTCCATAGCTCTTTCCACCTCATCCATGGCAGTTGCAGCTTCATTTTGGATAATTGGTCCTCCTAGTGGATCCTGGCTCAATGAAGTAGAACTCTGACTGTCTTGAGAACTGTCTCTAGCAATCTCTTCAGCAATTGTGGTTTCTTACTCTATTTCTTCGTTCAACATTTGCAGATAATTTGGAAAAACAGGACATTCTATGGTATCCTTAGTTGCATTAAAAGAGTCTTCATAACACAGAAAATCTCCAAGTAGTTCCTCTTCTGTACGCCATGGCTTAAAGAGTTGCAAAAGAGCTAAATAGTAAAATTCTCTTTTGTCTGGAGCTTCGCAACTCAATTTCCGATGATTAATCTAATGGCCTTTTCTCTGCTTCACTAGACATCCTTCATACCCAATGACAGCATATTTTCCATTATTGATATCTTCTGTGATGTTCCTCTTATAACTGTAGTTTTGCAGAACTTCATATAAACAAGTGTTCTCAAGGTGAGTACTTCTATTTGGATAGTATGTATCCAACATATTTTTCTTCAAAATATCTGTACTGTTTGGTTCTTTCTCCGCCAAATATTCAATTTCTTGTACAGATTTCAAAACTCGGTTTCGTGTTGCAGCAAGACCTAGACTCACCCAAATGATTGTTCTTGATTTGGCATAGAGACTTGCTGATGATAACCGATCAGAACATTCATATGCTCTAATTTCTCGATGCGACAACATCTTCAGACTGAAACTGTATAATTTCTTGCTTAGACTCTTTTCATGTGAAATGTCCTCCCACATTTCCTTCAGTTCTGTCTTTTCTTTTTTTGTGATGTAAGATGTCACATATCGAGCCACAGCAATAGAGTTGTCAGCAACGAACTGAATATCCATGTTAGCATTCCACATGGACAAAATCACTGGGTTGTAGTCGTTGATGTACTTGGACTTTTTGTTTCTTTTTAAATTATATGTATTTTTGGGAGATTTCCTCGTCATAGTATGTCGTAGAGATGACATCAAATTATTTACTCTTCCCTTAGAAATCACTGGTCGTGATAACGCAAAACGACATTTCGTGTAGTACTTTTCCTTGTTTTAAAATTTTCGACGACAGTACTTTCCACAACGATGAGATTGAAAACGTAAAACTTGTTGCCCTAAACTGTTTTCTTCAGTAGTTTTTGGAACAGCACATGTTGAATACTGTTCAATGAAACTCATCACTGTTTCATCCGAATCTAATCCAAATTTGGGTGCATCTTTAATCCATAACAGCATATGTATATGTAAATGTAAATGTAGACGTATTTGTAAAGCGCACTGATACCCCGGCAAGCAGTGTGTCCTGGCGCTGTACTCATACCGCTAGGGAACCCGTCCTGGCTTTTCCCCGTGAAATGTCCACTCCTGGGCATCCCCGGGGTGCAACCAGGCATCCCCAGCGCTGTAGGGGGCCGTTGTGGAGGTTAAGCAAGCTATTGCCCAGAGTTGCAGCGTGGGACCCATGATTAGAATAGGCACGGAGGCGAGAATATCCAGTCAGCTGAATTTATGAGCCAGAGACCCGCCGAGGCGGGAATCGAACCCTGGTCCCTGGCCAGAACTCTGCATCAGGTCTGCCGCTCTAACCATTGAGCCACACTCCTCCCCATTGAGCCACACTCCTCCCCATTGAGCCACACTCCTCCTCCTATATGAGGAGCACCTCTTGCTTGATATTCCTTCCTCCAAAAGAAATCCAAAACCTCTCCAAGGGGAGGATTTTTTTGTTGGTACTAAAAGACATCATAGCTTCAAATCTATGATTAAAATATCTGCAAACATTCACTGGATCCAAAGAACACAGTTCTCCAGGTGTTTTCAATTCTATATTTTGTATGTTTCCATTTGCCTCTCGTAGAAATTGAAGTAAGTCGTCCCATGCATACTCAGCACAGCTAAGAGTAAGGAACCATGTAGCAGTTCCTAAGTTTCTTAGCATATTTCAATTCCCCATGACGACGGAACCAATACTCATTTGTTCCACGCTGACATGCCATGAGATTGATTAGCTGAGATTCCAAAATACTGTCTTGCAGATTGACTTTCTCCATAAAGTCCCTTGCTGAAACATTTTGCAGATGAGCTCCACTTTTCAATATATGATTAACTGCATAAGAAAGCCCAGACAAATCACTTTCATACAGTAGATGAAACAAATACGGAATGCATTGCCAAAACCTTGGATATTCAGCTGCAGGAATTTGAACTGGTCGATCGTCATATCGTCCACCACGACTTGTTGGAAATAACTGTGGAAAACAACGAGCTTCCAAACTTTCTTCCCATACACTAATGGGACTTCCTTTTGCTGCTTTCATTTGAAACAAGTCAATTGCATTCCCCATTACTTCTTTGGAATGCAAAGGATGAACAGTATAATGTTTATATATTTCTTCACTTCTAGACACATCAACTTTTTCAATTTGTCCAACTGAACAATCACTGTCTTCTTCTGTAGCTGTTTCCTCTGCTCCAATACTTACATCTTTATAGTACTCATTGTTTTTGACTAAATACAACGTTGCCTTTTTGACTTTCCTAACATCCACTAAATCTTGCCAGATTTTCCTACTCTTTGTCGGAACACCATTAACTAGAATAACCAGAGGATCCTCTTCTACTCTTTCTACACCAATTGTATCAATATTTTTCTTGATATCTAGAGGCAAATAAACAACTCTTCCCTTTAATCCTCTTTGTAAATCTGTAGGAGGTAATTTCCCTATCTTTGGCTCCATGCGAACAATAGCTTGAAAAGGATGGACTCATTGAATCAAAATTGATTCATAAGTATTTAAATCCATCAATTCAGAAGGAATATCTATCAACTGAAGATTATTATGAGCAGCTCTAGCAGGCATTCTATTTTCATTTAATTTTTTCAAACAATAATTACAAATACACTGATCAAAACTCAAATCAAAAGAATTCTCCACCAACAAATAACTTACAAAATCCTGCCATTCACTATTATTTTCCAATTCACATTTTGCATATAAATCAACTAACCTAGTCTGAATCTTATAATGAGTCCGTCGACAACACACACAAGTTAAATTAGGCCTTTCACTTGATTTCACCTTAAACTTGGTAATTTCCTCGTCAAACTTTTCTGTACTTGAAATCTGTACATTGTCTTCCACATTACCATCCATTACTATATCCATTTCTACACTGTCCTCTTTGTTCCCAAAATAACAAAACTCAATTTCTTCACAAATAGTCTTCACATCCACTTCAGATCCATGCAAAAGAGCACTGTTTAACTGTTTAAGCTTAAGTGCTGGACTTTTTGCATAATACAACCTTCTCACTAATTTCCTCACCTTATTATGATGCACTGCTAACATCCTAAAATGATGAAAAACACTCTGACATACTTTTCTAGAAAGACAAGCCAGTGAATGCCCATGCAAACCTGTGCTTTCTCTCACTCTGCAAGGATCTAACTCTTGCAAGATCTTCATTTTTTGTTTTAGACTTTTCTTACTATATGTACGTAAGAAGTTTCGAAGCAAATCGATTGAATCCTGTCGCACATTACAAATACTACTGCACTTCCATGTGTACACTGGACCCTTAGTACATCTCCCTAAAACTTCATCACTTAACACCTATTCTGCAACTCTAGACACAAGTTTCTCTTTTTCCATCACACGACCATCTTTCACCTCATATGCTCGACCACTGGTGTCAACTGCATGCACCAAATCATTTTCCTGAAAGTAACTCTCCTTCTACTGTTCGATTTGAAAACATCAATTGCCTTATTAAGTATTCTAATTTTATTGATTACTAAAATAAATATTTTTTTCCTAACTTCAAAAGCCTAAACAACAATCTTCTCTAAACTTTTCATTTTCTTGTAAAAAGCAGCTCTCTGTTTACCTTTCTTTTCATTTTTTAGCAAATTTAAAACTACCCTATTGCGAAACATTCGTCTACGAATGTCCCTAAATTGATTTAACCTTCTATTGCTATCCATAGTCTTATCTCCTACTCCAATAGAGACATTTTTTGAGGGCCTTTCCTTCCTTTTTAAATTTGTTCTCTGCTTCTGGATCTTCTTATGACCATTAACATTACTTTTTGATCTACATAAATTGTGAAGAAAAAACTTAATTGTCTTACCAGGAGCTTTTCTGGTGTTTTTTGAAGTACTTGTTGTAGAAGATTCTTGTATTTCCTTTTGATTTTTTACGTATGGTATTTTTTCTATTCCTTTGCCTTGATGGCATTTTTGCTTGCTTTTAAAATGTTGATTTCAATCTGTGGTTCTGAAAAAAATAACACATTAAAGACCACTATTAGCAAACAACAAAGTAATGACCAAAAGAAAACAATATTAACACTAATTTGCAACATATTAAAGTTTATACCACAGCAACTCAGGGCCTTATTTATGAAGGCCTTGCGCCACCAGTGCATCCCATGTTAAAAGAGACGCACCGGCTGCAATGGGCAATCATAAATAAGGGCCAAATGAAAATACCATTGATTGGCACCCATAATCATTTTTTGATTAATATTTTAGAAACACTGCGAAGAACCTATGTACAACCACTCAATATCACTTTTGAAACGTCACTGTTTCCAAAAATACAAATCCTCTATCTTGCAAATGTTAATATCAAGCATTATCAAAAAGCAAAAAACAAACCAACAGCAAACAAACTCAGGGCCTTATTTATGAAGGCTTTGCGCCACAAGAGCGTCACTTATTTCCCATGTTTAAAGTGATGCACCGGCTGCACAAGGCAATCATAAATAAGGGCCAAATGAAAATACCATTGAATTGCACCCAAAATCGTTTTTGGAATAACATTTAAGAAACACTGCGCAGAACCTATGTACAACCACTCAATATCACTTTTGAAACCTCACTGTTTCCAAAAATACAAATCCACTATCTTGCAAATGTTCATAATAAGTATTATCAAAAAGCAAAAAACAAATCAACAGCCAACAAACTCAGGGCCTTATTTTTGAAGGCCTTGCGCCACAAGAGCGTCACTTATTTCCCATGTTTAAAGTGATGCACCGGCTGCACAAGGCAATCATAAATAGGGGCCAAATGAAAATACCATTGAATTGCACCCAAAATAGTTTTTGGAATAACATTGAAGAAACACTGCGCAGAACCTATGTACAACCACTCAATATCACTTTTGAAACCTCACTGTTTCCAAAAATACAAATCCACTATCTTGCAAATGTTCATAATAAGTATTATCAAAAAGCAAAAAACAAACCAACAGCCAACAAACTCAGGGCCTTATTTATGAAGGCCTTGCGCCACAAGAGCGTCACTCATTTCCCATGTTTAAAGTGATGCACCGGCTGCACAAGGCAATCATAAATAAGGGCCAAATGAAAATACCATCCATTGCACCCAAAATCGTTTTTTGAATAACATTTTAGAAAAACTGCGCAGAACCTATGTACAACCACTCAATATCACTTTTGAAACCTCACTGTTTCCCAAAATACAAATCCTCTATTTTGCAAATGTTCATAGCTAGTATTATCAAAAAGCCAAAACACAAACCAACCACAAAAAAAATCAGGGCCTTATTTATGAAGGCCTTGCGCCACAAGAGTATCACTTATTTCCCATGTTTAAAGTGATGCACCGGCTGCACAAGGCAATCATAAATAAGGGCCAAATAAAAATACCATTGATTTGCACTCAAAATCGTTTTTTGAATAACATTTTAGAAACACTGCGCAGAACCTATGTACAACCACTCAATATCACTTTCGAAACCTCACTGTTTCCCAAAATAAAAATCCACTATCTTGCAAATGTTCATAATAAGTATTATCAAAAAGCAAAAAACAAATCAACAGCCAACAAACTCAGGGCCTTATTTATGAAGGCCTTGCGCCACAAGAGCGTCACTGATTTCCCATGTTTAAAGTGATGCACCGGCTGCACAAGGCAATCATAAATAAGGGCCAAATGAAAATACTATTGATTTGCCCCCAAAATCGGTTTTTGAATAACATTTTAGAAACACTGCGCAGAACCTATGTACAACCACTCAATATCACTTTTGAAACCTCACTGTTTCACAAAATACAAATTCTCTATTTTGCAAATGTTCATAGCAAGTATTATCAAAAAGCAAGACACAAACCAACAGTAAACAAACTCAGGGCCTTATTTATGAAGGCCTTGCGCCACGAGTGCGTCACTTATTTTCCATGTTTAAAGTGATGCATCGGCTGCACAAGGCAATCATAAATAAGGGCCAAATGAGAATACCATTCATTTGCACCCAAAATCGTTTTTTGAATAACATTTTAGAAACACAACACAGGACCTATGTACAAGCATACAATTTCACTACTGAAACTTAACTATCTGCTTCCAAATATTCTCCGTAGAGCAAACAAGTCTCTATCTAAATTAAATAAATCATTACTTACCTTTACAAATTCTTTGGGAGATTAAAAACAGTGTAAGACACGCACACCAATTTTTCTTTAGCAGAGCAAAATGTGTACACTCAATACACTGAAACCAAGACTGGCATAGAAAATCTCTAACTTTACACACATATGCCTTATTTCAACCAATCAAAAGTCTTCCCTCACTATTTTCAAACCAACGCCCTTCCCTCTCTCAGGCCTTTCTATCTGTTAC
This sequence comes from Lissotriton vulgaris, assembly GCF_964263255.1. Classification (NCBI taxonomy): domain Eukaryota; kingdom Metazoa; phylum Chordata; class Amphibia; order Caudata; family Salamandridae; genus Lissotriton; species Lissotriton vulgaris. The sequence continues at coordinate 254,918,620 of NC_141698.1, forward strand.
CATAGCAACTCCCTCCTAACTGAACTCTCAGGTTCAAAAGTTTATTCTACAATGTTGCAAATTAAGTCAGCAAGGATGTTTGACCTCTCAATACACCAGCTTATCCAGGGCATTATTGCTTTTAGTGACTTTTTCTTAACCATTCATATTGCTTCTTACACACAACACAACCATGCACCCTAACTTTCTGTTTTCAACTAACTGAATCCACCAATCATTGCTTGTGATTCAACAGCAGGGAAACTCCACAATTATTTTTTTGTAAACTCCTACTGTTCCAACTGCCATTTCATTCCCACACTTCATCTGACTGCACCAGAACCTTCTCACATCATGTATTCTGTATGGATTATTGGACATAGCTACATCCACTGGGCTCAAAGGTATGCAGCAAGCAGAAATTATCACAACCTTGATTTATCAAATGTGGAAATTAAGTGGATTGGCCAGAGAGGATTGAGATGTCATCAATTGATAGAATTGGTGAAAACCTTTTTGCATCTGCCAAACTCTGACCTCTTAATAGTGCACTGTGGTGGAAATGATTTGGGCACTATGACTGGGGTTGGTCTGGAAATGCTTTTAAATGACACCTTTGATCAATTGATGACACTTTTTCCACAAACTGCCTTGGTATATTCCAATATATGCCAAAGACAGAAATGGAACTGGTCCAACCAATTTTGTCCACAATTTGAGAAAGCACGGAAACATGTGAATAAATCTGTTTCTGCTTACATGAGAGACTGTGGAATGGGTTCAATATACAATAATAACTTGCGTTACAACATGCAAGACATCTACAGAGGAGATGGTGTGCACTTCTCAGATGAGGGGAATAGAATATTCCTCCTGAATTTAAGACTGTGCATTGGAACCTACTTGTAAGTAGCTAAATCAGCCACAGAACCCAAAAGCTCTTTTCAGAGCTACCCTACCTCTGATCATTCAAAACGTTTATCTTTTTCTAACTTTTTTCACAATTTTTCACCAAAGTACGCTCCCCGGTACGCTTACCGGTGCGCGTACCGAGCGCTCTCCCCACGAAATTTTTCAATTTTTTATTTTTTTTTGCCTATATGAGCGCCCTAAGCCCCCCTCAGAAAACCTAGAGGGTCAGGAAGTGACTACAGTGCCCCCTTCTACCCATTCCCAGCGTTGTTTGTCCTCCATCTTGTGTCTCGATTGTACCGAAACACAAAATGGAGGACTCCCGTAACGCTGTCGGTGCGCGTACCAGGGCGCGCACCGGTAAGTGCTCCCAAAAAAAAGGTGGGAAAGTAATTTACAGAAAAACCACTGGAGACACTTACACCAAATATAGAATATTCCCTACTACATAGCAGTCCCTACCATTTACCCAAATTTGGTGGAATTCCATTGAGACATTTAGGCTGTAGGCCTGTCTAAATATCCTGAGGTAAATTACATGACCAAAACACATATGAAGTGTTAGAATTTACAACCAATTAAAAAGTTTCTTACATTTTCTACGATTATTTCCTGACATTTGATTGGTTATGTACATGAATATATATAAAAAAAGAGAAGGAATCACAGCCATTTTGACTACTACTTCCTGAAGTACATTTGAAAAGAAATTACACTGACAACTTCAACTGCTTTCTTAAAGGTAAGTTGTTATTTGGAAAAGTGAAGTATGTTGTGCACTTTAAGTTAATTTGAGAAAAAATATTCTGTTAGTTATATACTATCCCACTGTAATAGAAATAGATTGAGATAGGCTTCTCTGTTATAGTTATAGATTGAGTTAGGCTTCCCTTGTATTATTATAAATTTACTTAGGCTTTATCACATACACTTTTATATATTTCAAATTCCAGCCTAATACCATACACTACCCAAAGATAGCTTCACTATTAAAAAATCCAAACTGCCTGACTGAACTTAAACACAACAGTGCCCTAACTCTACTGACATATTTTTTTGTTATGCAATTTACAGCAACAAAATGGAAGGAGAACAGGATATTTATTTTGAAATTGTTTTGGACAACAACACAGAAGAAAGAATTGCTGAAAATGATGACTTTGATTTTATGGATGAGTCTCTGGACCATGAATTAATTCAGTGCGTGGAATCAATGGAATCACAGAATAAAAATGAGGACATTCCAGACAATATATTATTAGAAGTTTTATTAAATTATGAAAAAGAATCAGAAGAATACATTTATATTTAATAATCAAAAATAGTTTGATCCATTATTCATTTTTATATGTAATTCATCAAGTAGATCAAAAATGTTTAAAATATAAAGTGAGACTTATAGTATACTGTGCAACTTTTTTGTGTTACATAGTAAGTTTGCTCATAGTTACTTCCTTTCTCCCACTATATTATCTCCAATGTGTAGTTAACATCTCTTTATCATCTCCTGCCTCCATGTTGTTTCTGCTTTCCTGACAGACTACGCTATGAATTCCATATACCACAATAACTTCTGTAACAACATGCAAGATATCTACAAAGGAGACGGTGTATATTAAATTATAGACTCTGCATTGGTACCAACATGTTGGTACTTAAATTTAAAAAAAACAACAAAAAGAACAATTAATAAACATAATTTTTGAAAAGTCTGTCATTCTTTTTTCCCCATGGTACGCTCCCCGGTGCACTTCCCGGTGCGCGTACCGGGCGCTCCCCCCGCAAAAAATCGAATTTTTTTTACTTTTTTTTGGGCCCCGCGGGGCCCTTTTAAAACCCCCACATCAAACCTAGGGGGCCAGGGAGGGTCTACTCTGACCCCTTATGGTCATTTCCCCCTTTGTTTTGGCCACCTCTCATGTCTCGATCCTACCGAGACACAAGATGGCGGCCGCTCCGGACTGTTTGGAATGTTTACAGACACCCGAGAGCCAATCAGCTTTCCGCGCATAAGTCGCGTAGCGCGGCCGGTACGCTTCCTGGTGCGCGTACCGGGGCGCGCTTACAGATATATATATTTTTTTGAACCTAAATTACTCAAAATCCACTGGAGCACATATCTTGAGACATAGCAAAGGCACATCGGGCTACCAGTCCCTACAATTTTGCCAAGTTTGGTGTAAATCCATTCAGTTGTTCGGGCTAAAAGTGAGATCGACCGCCCTATGGAATTTAACATGGGGAAAACGCGTTTTGGGACCCCCTTTTATCTCGGCCCCGCTTGACGCATCCCCCCCAAACTTTCAGGGAAGGACCGGAGCTCGACGAGTCCATTTTGAGGAAATTTTCAGGCAGATTCGTCAACCGGCGCCAAAGTTATTCCAAATAGAATTTTGAGATTCAACATTGAAAAAAATCCTAACTATAACTACCTACTGGCAACCGCCAGTAGGTTATATATATATATATATAGATATAGATATATATATATATATATATATATATATTCACTGAAAAAAACATAGGTTTCACACATGTTCTAGTTAGCAGGGCATTTCACTCATACAAAACCATTGAAATTCCCCCGTTATAGTTAGTTCAGCTAACTATAACTCGCTTGCTTGCAATGCACTGCTGATGACGTCACATTCCACATCACTCATGGCATGGTCAGTGACATCACTCATGACATCACTGATGACATCTCTAATGACATCATCCTTGTGAAAGAGTGGAAGACCTCCTCTCACCCTTATTTAACCTTTGATAGACAGATTCAAAAATAGAAACTAACATTTTCAAAAAAATAGAGATACCAATACCAGTTACAACAACCTATTCAGTAAATCCAACATCTACATACACATTCACTCATTCACCAACAGTTTCTATATAGTCACTCATACATGTACTCACTCATCATATCTACTCATTCACCTATACATCCTGTTACACACTGATACTCATTCATAGAGTTACTCACAAACATACTCACACATGCAAATAAACATCCATTTACTTGCATATACAGCTATACACACACCACTACACTTACTTCTACAGAAACGTACACATACTTACTCTCTTAAAAAAACACTTATAGAAACACATACTTCTTTATACAGGACCTTTTCCAATCTCTCACTCTCACTCTCACATATACTCACTTATATACATCAATACTCACATATACTAGTTTAAAACATATGTAGTTACTCATGAAGATACTATTGAGGCAGTCATTCACTCACTAACACACCCATACAGACACTCATCCACCCATACAGTCCTGCACACAGCTGTCTTCAAAACACATGCAAACAGTGAGTTAGTCATTCATTTATCTGTACGCTAAGTAATACCCCCAACAAACCATACCGACACTCATTCTGATACTCAAAAAACCAACTAATAACCCATATAGACACTCATGTAGCTACTCACCAACCCATGCAGCCACTTATAGAAAAAGTGAGACACTGATACAGATATTTACATATTTAAACATTACTCGCTAAGACATGTATTCACTAAGATACACTTAATAAGTCAGTTATACAATCAATTTTACAAAAAAACATCCATTTAGACACTTATTTACCCATTTATTCTTCCATCGACCTTTAGATATACACATATAAAAAATATTTGTTTTTCAGAAAGACACACATTCACTGGCTGATGTCATCAGTGATGTCATGAGTGATGTCATTTGAGATGTCATGAGTGATGTCCCTGACCATGTCATGAGTGATGTAGTATGTGACATCATCAGCAGTGCATTATGGGCGCGCGAGTTATAGTTAGCTGAACTAACTATATTGGGGGAATTTCAATGGTTTGGTATGAGTGAAATGTCCAGCTAACTATAACATGTGTGAAACTTATGGTTTTTTTAGTGAATTTCGAAGGTTTTTTAAATATTAATTCCTAACTATAATATGTGTGAAACCTATGGTTTTTTCAGTGAATATATATATATACTAGTCAACCCAGAACATGCAACTTAGATTACCTCAAGTAAGGTGGATAAAAAGAGCACTCTTTCGTTATAGTCTTACAGTAGTCCAAAACAAGGAGTAAATAAAGACACGTGCAACTTTGAAATGTTTATTTCTAACACCGTAATCTCAAGCGCAGTACCTTAGATAATACAACAAAACATATTATAAGAAACAAGGTTGTCAGTATTGTTACTATTCAATAAAATACAAAGGGAGAAAGCATCTTATATTGCTAACGGGAAACAGGTTTAAAATATTCCTACATTTCACCCTCCCTACCTACCAGAATAGTTTATAACTACAGAAGGTCTCATAGGATTACATGGATGACACCATACCTCTGGTACTCAGCAGTAGTGGATCACATTAGGTTCTGCGCAAACTGTCAGGATACGAATGTTCTCCAACTGTGTGTAATTATGCCTCTACAATACATTATTAAATGCGCCAGTATCAGACATGGCCACAGCTGTATATGTGTTATAGGTCGAACGTGTGAGGATTATTCCAAATAACAGACACAGTATCCAAGATAACCTTGATGTTCCATGCTCTCACTATACACACTAAACTAGCGAGGCAGTCTAGAAATGTAGCATAACAAATTATTCTCATGTGAAATAAACTACTCAGCCTTCTCTAAACAATATCACAAGTGCGTGTTGTGTGCAAAGCAGAGCAGGAAAGTAAAATGGCTTTTAACCTTCTAATAAACCCATGCTAACTTAACACGATGTAAGTGCAAGGCTCAGCCCACGACACCCTCCCTCGATCAAAGCACTTGATATAAACGTGGGTGAATTAGGAATGCAGAATCCAAGCCTGAAAAGCAGAGTCAAGTTCAAATTTGCATGAAAAAAATTATTCGGTGTTTGATAGAAAACCGTAACTAAATAATAAAGAATATGTAGAAAAATCAAAGAGTCTTAATCCAACAGCGTATAAGCACAGTATATAGCAACAGCTTCCAAGAGGAAGTCATTGTTCTCATCTGAACACATTTCATCCATCCAATTCAATAGTGAGAATTAACATACATGTTCCTCAACGACCAGAGCCTCTATCACCATCGAAGGAAAACTCGGATCATCTTCAATGTAACTGCGAGCCAAGAAGTCATGCGCTGCTGCAAAAACAATTGAACGTCCTATTATTCCATGTATCGCTGCTAAGGCCATAATCTTACCGCCAGAACAGAGCAAGTCATGAACCACTAAGGGGCTCAGCAGCTGGTCACAATCCGCGTTGGGAGACACCGTACTGCAGAGACACAAATCCAGGGCCCAGTCGAAATCACAGCTCAGGCAATGGAAGACAGGTTGAACGCATGTGAAAAAGGAAAATCGAAACGATAATCCATAAGCTGCACTCAATGTAGCCAGAGGAAGCGCTCTGTAATAACTAACATTCGGTTGCAGAGTAGCAACAGCTGGGACATATTGTCGTGTGCTGCAGGATGTGCATCCATATTTAAGTAAACAAATTAATAAAAGCACACCAGCAATATCTTTAATTGTATGAGTTTTAGCTGAGATGGTATGGAGGCCTCTCTTGCTTATGCCAGTGTGTATAACCAGTCTTCGTCATCTATGTCTCCTAGTTCCACCTCCTACTTGCTACGGAGAACCACCGTGGGGTCTGGGAGATTGTTCACCAGCTTGCAGTATGTGAGTGATGTCGCTTGCTTTTCAAGGTGGTCAGTGAGGAGTCTATCCTCCAGGGGAGAGGATTCAGCAAGTGTCGTACCTAGTGGAATGGCCCTTTGCAGAGCATGTTTGATTTGGGCGTATCGATACTGCTCGGTATCCACCATTCCGTACTTCTCTTGCAGAGCTGGGAATGTGAAGGTCTCACCCCGTACCCACAAGTCGCCTATTTTAGAGATACCAATGAGGTCCCATTGCCTGAACCCCTTAGTATTTGCCAAGGTACCAAGGCGACGTGTGTCCAAGAGCGGTGTGGCCAGTGTGAGCACTCCCTCCCATCCAAGGGCCCTCTGTGCCATATGCCAAATCTTAACTGTGTGGGTCGTAGGGCCTGAAAATGTATGGTGCCGTTTGTTCGTATAAAGAGCCCTCAACAGCCGGTCTGGGGGAACTATAGTCCTATCAAGGCTGTAGGCTGGATCATGTTGTGGAGCATGTAACCACTGGTTGAATACCATTAGTTGTGCAGCCCAGTAATACAGTTTAACACTTGGCAGGGCGATCCCCCCGTCCTGACAACTGCGGATTAGTTTGGAGTGCGCTATGCGAGCTGGTTCACCGTCCCATAATATTGAGGAGATTTCTGCATCTATTGACTTAAAATAGGGGAGAGGGACCGGAAATGGGGTGTTCTGCAACGCATAGAGGAATCTTGGGAGTGAAAGCATCTTAAATAGTGCTGCCCTTCCCAAGAGTGTCAATGGGAGGGAGCGCCAGTGTGTTAAATCTGATTTTAGCCTCTGTAGAGGATTCAGTAATTTTTCTTCCATAAAAAATTATTCATGTGGGGTGACATATATTCCAAGGTATCTAAACCCTCTGGTCACAGTTTGTAGGGAGAAGGCAGGGGGCAGCGTGGGCATTCGTCCATGTAATACATATAAAAGCGATTTGGCCCAGTTAATCGTGTATCCTGACACTTCCCCGTAGGTCTTGAGTACGGCCATCAGAGCTGCCAAGGATGAGGTAGGAGACATTAAATATATTAATACGTCATCGGCGTAGAGGGAGATGCGATCTTCCCAGCCCGTCTCCAATGTGATCCCACGAATCATAGGTTCCGTGTGAAATTTCACCACCAGTGGTTCTAAAATGAGTACGAATAGGAGTGGGGATAGTGGGCACCTCTGCCTTGTTCCACGACCTAGTGTGATTGTACGCGAGGTATGGCCATTAGCTACCACTTGTGCCAGGGGTGCTGTATAGAGTAGTTTAATCCAACAACAAAATATGGGGCCAAAGCTCATCTTTCTATGGACCGCGAAAAGGAATGGCCACTCCACCAGGTCGAATGCCATTGTCGCGTCTAGGGATAGAATGGAAAGGGGCGACCACTCGGTCCCCCCGAACGTATGGCGGAGTGCCTCGATCCCCCCGGGAAGCCATTTTTGGGCGGGAGGCGCGTCTCGGCTGGTATGCCCGAAGCGGTGTAGCCGGGGCGCGCTTGTTCCCGCCCTAGAGTGGGCTGGCCTAGACACCGACGTAGCCAGCCACGCCCTCGGGGCAGGCAGGGGCGGGTTTATGCCCACCCTGAAGACGGATAAAAAGAGACGCAAGACCAGAAGACGTCCTCTTGTTCTTGTGCTCCGAAGCTGCACCTCCTCGCTACACGTGAGCTCGGGACAGAACGAAGAGCCAATTTTGAGCGTTTTGATCTTTTTCTTTGTCTTCTAGATACTTCGTCGGAGAGATGCCCAAGAAAGGCGCAAAGAGAATGACGACTGATCAGATGGTTCGGGCCCTTTTTAAGGATATGTCCGACATAAAGAAGCGGCTGGCGGAGCGAGACGGGGAGGAGGGATCAGGCCAACCACCGGCTGGAGGGAGACCTAAGAGGCCGAGAAGGGTTCCAGCCGGGGGAGATGTCCCGGTTCCCTCTGCCCCGCTCGAGGCGCCGACCCCGTTACCGATGGAGGGGAATCCAATCCCCGTTGTCATCAGCCCAACATCCAATGAGGATATGCCCCCCGAGCTGGCAGCACAGCTAGCGGCGTGGTTGGGCGATAGTACTGAGGGCGCCACGGCTGCCGAGGCACAGGCGCTGATAAGAAAGCTGCGTAAGGAAAAAGACGCAGCCAAGGTGACCACGCCGGTGGCGGTGATAGAAAAGCCACAAGTGGCGGAAGCAGCATCCGGTTCAGGTAAGCGGCCATTGCCGATCGCAAGGGATGAGTCAGCACCCTCTCGTAGAGAGAGATTGGGGCAGCATGTTCCTTTGGCAATAAAAGAAAAGATTTGGGCGGGGGAATACGTGAATATTTTCTCCTTGCTTGTCGATCATTATGAGGTGGAGCATGTCAAGAGTCAGAAGGACCTAATGCATCCGAGTGTGTGGCGCGCAAAAATGGCCGCCTTTAAGGTAAATGAGAATATTGGCAACTGGGGCAATGCGTGGGGTATTTTTACATCGATTTTGGGGGAACGTAGGCCCGAGTTGCTTTCTGAGTTTCCCATCTATCAGTCACGAATTATGGGTTACTCGACAGCGTATCAAGGTAACCATTGGTTCTGTTATGACAATCTGTTCAGGAAAGAAAAGGAACATAACAAGAGTTTGACTTGGGATTGTTACGATTCTGTGACATGGGATAAAATGAAAGAGTCAGGAATGTTAAAAATGCCGTTGGTTGGGGGCAATGTTGTTGATTACTCCCGCCAAAATGCGGGGACGCCCTTTCGGCCAGGCACGAGCACCGACGATTATTCGAGACCTGCCGGCAATACAGGGAAAAGGGGTTTCTGCTTCAATTTCAACAAAGGTAAATGTACTAGGCCTCCGGGATCGTGTAAATTCAAACACGAATGTAGTACTTGTGGGTCGTCCCATCCTGAGTCCTCGTGCAGAGCCAGAACGAGTGAGAATGGGGGTAAGGGAGGCGCCAAACAGGGCTAAGATAGTCCGAGGGGCGCCTTTACCAACCCCGATTGATACCTTGGCGATGATTCCCTGGCTCAGCGAATACCCGGATCGTACTTCTGCTGGGGTGCTGCGGAACGGTTTTTCATATGGTTTCCGCATCCCGGTAGGGGGCTTTCAGGGTGTAGGGACGTGCAAAAATCAACTTTCCGTCTTGCAGCATACATCTGTAGTGCAAGATAAGATCCAGAAAGAGGTTAGCCGGGGACGGGTCGCCGGCCCGTTTAGTGTACCCCCGGTACCGTATTTTGTCTGTTCTCCGTTAGGGGTGGTCCCCAAGAAGGACCCAGGTGAGTTTCGATTGATTCATAATCTGTCAGCCCCACATGGTCTTTCGGTGAACGATGCAATTAATCCAGAGGTTTGTTCGGTGCGGTACGCATCATTTGATGAGGCAGTAGCCATCTTGAATCGCCTGGGGCCCGGGACGTTGATGGCGAAATCAGATATCGAGTCAGCGTTTCGGTTGCTCCCGGTACACCCAGACGACCAGCGTCTTCTGGGATTCAGGTTTCAGGGATCATATTACATGGATATGTGTATGCCAATGGGATGCTCTATATCGTGTGCTTATTTTGAGAAGTTCAGTACTTTCCTGCAATGGGTGTTCACTAAGAAAACGGGTTTCCGAAATGTAATGCACTACCTTGATGACTTTCTGTTCCTTGGACCCGCCGGAAATCCCGAATGTGCCCAGGCCTTGGCTGAATTCTGTGTGTTGATGGGTCAATTTGGCGTGCCATTGGCACCAGGTAAAACTATGGGTCCCACGACTTGCCTCGAGTTTTTGGGGATCGAGTTGGACTCTAGTGAGGGTTGTTTCCGTCTACCAGCTAGCAAAGTGTCGAAATTCAGGGCAGCCCTGCAAGTATGTTTAAATGCATCTAAGGTTACACTGCATCAGTTGCAACAATTGGTGGGGAAGTTGAACTTTGCCTTGAGAGTGATCCCAATGGCCCGCCCCTTTTCCCGTTCAATTGCCCAAGCGATGGTTGGCCTAAAGGAGGGTCATCATCGCACGAGGTTATCGGCTGAGGTCCGCCAGGACATGCGTATTTGGTTAGCATTTTTGGCGGACTTCAATGGTCGAGTCGTCTGGAACAAGCCAGCCGTGTCCTCTGAAGAGCTTGGTCTATGGACAGATTCAGCGGGAAGCATAGGCTTTGGCGCCATCTTCGGCACAAAATGGTCGGCACAAAGGTGGCCCCCATGGTGGCATGAGGAGGGGCTGACGAGTAATATTGCTTTCCTTGAACTGTTTCCCATTCTGGTGGCCCTGAGAACCTGGCCCGAAGGGTTCAAAGATCATTCTGTCGTGTTCTGGTCTGACAATATGACCGTTGTAGAATGCATCAATAGTCAGGCAGCCCGTTGTAAACTGATTTTGAGGCTGCTCAAAGAAATTGTCTTACTTTGTATGCAACTGAACGTGATATTCAGAGCAAAACATGTCCCAGGAGTGATGAATCAGGCGGCTGATGCCCTGTCTCGTTTTCACATGCAGGCTTTCTCGGGTTTCCTTCCCTCAGCGGACCCAGAGCCGGCACCCTTCCCCGAAGCTCTCTGGTCTCTCGGTGCCCCGAACTTCGTCACCTCGTGGGAGAGAGTCTAGCACCCAGGACGAGGAAGGCATATGAAGGGGCGTTTCGGGCCTATTTAGCCTTTTTGGGGACGGAGAGAGGGGGACTTTGGGGTCAGGAAGAGTGGGTAGTACATTTTCTGATGTCTTTACGTAGGGCTGGGAAGTCGGTGGCTACGGCCCAAAGGCATCGTGCTGCCATTTCCTTTGTTGCCAGGGCCCATAACATCCAGGACCCGACAGCGTCTTTTGTAGTACAGAAGGCGCTGCGTGGGTGGCAACGCATGGAGGGTCGCAGAGTAGATGAGAGACGACCGATAGGTCTGGATAGGTTGTCCCAGTTGCTGGCCACACTCCCTACCACATGCTCGTCTCCTTTCGAGACGTGTTTGTTCCGGACTGCATTTACGCTGGCGTTTCACGGGGCTATGAGGATAAGTGAGCTGGTTGCAAGGAACAAACAGGATGTGTTGGGAGGGTTGTGCCGGGAACACGTTCAGATCAGGGGTGATGCAATGATTGTCTCCTTTCTCAGGTCCAAGACCGACCAAGATGGGAGGGGCGACTGCACGATCATTCGCAGGATCCCCGGGTCCTCCATGTGTCCGGTTCAGTGTTTAGAAGATTACCTAGCACGAAGGGTGGCATCATGGGGGGGACATTGTTGAGGCATGCAGACGCCACCCCACTGACGAGGTTTCAGTTTCAGCGGGTGCTTGCAATGGCCATTGCCGCAGCGGGCTTGGACCCGGGCGAATTCGGGACCCATTCCTTTCGAATAGGGGCTGCCACTGAAGCTACAGCCAGGGGTCTTAATGTAGAACAAGTGAAAAGAGTGGGGCGATGGTCCTCCAATTGTTATAAGAGATATGTGCGGTTGCACATGTTGTGAAGCTGTAATAATGTACTCACGCTTCTTGTCTTTTGTTTGTTTTCAGTTGCGCAAGCCTACGAGGCAGGGCAGACTATGCAGTCGACCCAACACCAGGCCAGCGGTCAGACATCACCGGCTGTGAGACAGGAGGTGTGGGTCGTGGGCCACTCATACGTGAGACGTGCCGCAGACGTATTCAAAGCAGGTGACATGATTCACGTACCTGGGAAATACGGGTACAGGGTGTCCTTCTACGGAAGAGGCGGTCTCTGTATTGACCAGTTTCAAGCATTCTTTGAGGGTTTGTTAGGGCGGACAAGGTCACCGCCGTCTATAGTCATAGTACATTTAGGGGGCAATGATTTGGTCACCACCGGTAGACGACTTCTCCTAGAGGCAATGCTTTCCACGGTAAGTTGGTTAGCAAGGAAAGTTCCGGGGTGCATAATTGCGTGGTCTCATATGATTCCGCGAAAAGTGTGGCGGGGGGCTATCTCGATCCCTGCTTTGAATCATTCTGTTCGAAAACTTAATAACAAAGTGAGTAGGTTGTTCCGTTCCAAGACTTTGCATTCGATCTCGCATAGTTGTATTAACGATGACAGTATGTATTTGGGGGATGGCGTGCATTTGTCGAGGGTGGGAAATGAGTTACTCATAGGAGACTTCTTGGCTTGGTTAAAAACGTTAAAACATGACCTTTAGGTAGGAGTTTTGTGGGGGGTCCGGATAGCCGGTCAACTATCCGGACCTGTGGCGGTAAGGTCATGATCGGTGAGCACTAATTAGAAGATCCCTATGAGTGGGCGTCACCCAACACGGATGGGAGCGCTCGGGAGAGGTGGCCATTGGCCCCTCAATGGGGAGGCGGTCCCGTCTAAGGATGGGTCGCCGGAAGTAAAGGAAAGGCGGTCAAGGCCCCTTCCTTTGTAGGAGGGGTTACAGCCCCCTCCTGGTGAATTTCCCGGGGCCAGTGTCATCTGCGACGGCAGATGCTGTAAGTTGTGTGGGGTGGGGGGAGGTCCACGATACCTTCTAGATACCTCACACGAGTCTTCGAACGACCTTTAAATGGCGTCGAGTCTTAAGTGCCCCCGTCAAGTCAAGGGAAATTGTTAGTAGTTGCACTTGAGGTAAGCCTCTGTGCTGTCGCCCCTCCCAAGTGGGAGGGGTAAGTCCGGTTAGGGATCTTGACACCGGTTATGACCTTGCCGTTGGCCCTTAAACGTTAGGATGTACAATTTCAGTATTTCTAGAGAATGTTTTGTAGGATGCTAGTTCGGCTAGGAGAACCTCTGTATTAGAGATTATGTTAAGGTTAGCCAAACATCGCAATGTGGTAATGAAATTGTACATAACATGAAACGTTTAATGTTTTTAATTTTGTTTTAATAAATACGGCCGGGAGGGTCACTCCCTCCCACTTCCAAAAACTTCAAGAACTGTTTCCGGTTTCCCTCCTTTTGGGGATTGTGTTGAGAGGGGGTGGCGGGTATCTCAGCCATATGGAAAGGGGCGACCACTCGGTCCCCCCGAACGTATGGCGGAGTGCCTCGATCCCCCCGGGAAGCCATTTTTGGGCGGGAGGCGCGTCTCGGCTGGTATGCCCGAAGCGGTGTAGCCGGGGCGCGCTTGTTCCCGCCCTAGAGTGGGCTGGCCTAGACACCGACGTAGCCAGCCACGCCCTCGGGGCAGGCAGGGGTGGGTTTACGCCCGCCCTGAAGACGGATAAAAAGAGACGCAAGACCAGAAGACGTCCTCTTGTTCTTGTGCTCCGAAGCTGCACCTCCTCGCTACACGTGAGCTCGGGACAGAACGAAGAGCCAATTTTGACCCACCCACAAGCCCCTGAGGACAGCCAGTTGTTTGATAATAAAGTGCATTTATAAGTATGTTTTTCCGTTTCGTTTACAGGTTGTGATGGTATCATTTTGGTGTTGATCATAATAAAGAATGGTGCATGTTGTGTAGTTTTACGATTAAAATGATTCGATATAGTGTGGCATTTTTAAGCATGCTCTTTCGGTCGTAGCGACCAATGTTTTCATAAGTTTGAGTAGAATTGTCGTATTTATTTTTGGTAGGCGGTAAGGTCATGATCTGTGAGCACTAATTAGAAGATCCCTATGAGTGGGCGTCACCCAACACGGATGGGAGCGCTCGGGAGAGGTGGCCATTGGCCCCTCAATGGGGAGGCGGTCCCGTCTAAGGATGGGTCGCCGGAAGTAAAGGAAAGGCGGTCAAGGCCCCTTCCTTTGTAGGAGGGGTTACAGCCCCCTCCTGGTGAATTTCCCGGGGCCAGTGTCATCTGCGACGGCAGATGCTGTAAGTTGTGTGGGGTGGGGGGAGGTCCACGATACCTTCTAGATACCTCACACGAGTCTTCGAACGACCTTTAAATGGCGTCGAGTCTTAAGTGCCCCCGTCAAGTCAAGGGAAATTGTTAGTAGTTGCACTTGAGGTAAGCCTCTGTGCTGTCGCCCCTCTCAAGTGGGAGGGGTAAGTCCGGTTAGGGATCTTGACACCGGTTATGACCTTGCCGTTGGCCCTTAAACGTTAGGATGTACAATTTCAGTATTTCTAGAGAATGTTTTGTAGGATGCTAGTTCGGCTAGGAGAACCTCTGTATTAGAGATTATGTTAAGGTTAGCCAAACATCGCAATGTGGTAATGAAATTGTACATAACATGAAACGTTTAATGTTTTTAATTTTGTTTTAATAAATACGGCCGGGAGGGTCACTCCCTCCCACTTCCAAAAACTTCAAGAACTGTTTCCGGTTTCCCTCCTTTTGGGGATTGTGTTGAGAGGGGGTGGCGGGTATCTCAGCCATATGGAAAGGGGCGACCACTCGGTCCCCCCGAACGTATGGCGGAGTGCCTCGATCCCCCCGGGAAGCCATTTTTGGGCGGGAGGCGCGTCTCGGCTGGTATGCCCGAAGCGGTGTAGCCGGGGCGCGCTTGTTCCCGCCCTAGAGTGGGCTGGCCTAGACACCGACGTAGCCAGCCACGCCCTCGGGGCAGGCAGGGGCGGGTTTACGCCCGCCCTGAAGACGGATAAAAAGAGACGCAAGACCAGAAGACGTCCTCTTGTTCTTGTGCTCCGAAGCTGCACCTCCTCGCTACACGTGAGCTCGGGACAGAACGAAGAGCCAATTTTGAGCGTTTTGATCTTTTTCTTTGTCTTCTAGATACTTCGTCGGAGAGATGCCCAAGAAAGGCGCAAAGAGAATGACGACTGATCAGATGGTTCGGGCCCTTTTTAAGGATATGTCCGACATAAAGAAGCGGCTGGCGGAGCGAGACGGGGAGGAGGGATCAGGCCAACCACCGGCTGGAGGGAGACCTAAGAGGCCGAGAAGGGTTCCAGCCGGGGGAGATGTCCCGGTTCCCTCTGCCCCGCTCGAGGCGCCGACCCCGTTACCGATGGAGGGGAATCCAATCCCCGTTGTCATCACCCCGACATCCAATGAGGATATGCCCCCCGAGCTGGCAGCACAGCTAGCGGCGTGGTTGGGCGATAGTACTGAGGGCGCCACGGCTGCCGAGGCACAGGCGCTGATAAGAAAGCTGCGTAAGGAAAAAGACGCAGCCAAGGTGACCACGCCGGTGGCGGTGATAGAAAAGCCACAAGTGGCGGAAGCAGCATCCGGTTCAGGTAAGCGGCCATTGCCGATCGCAAGGGATGAGTCAGCACCCTCTCGTAGAGAGAGATTGGGGCAGCATGTTCCTTTGGCAATAAAAGAAAAGATTTGGGCGGGGGAATACGTGAATATTTTCTCCTTGCTTGTCGATCATTATGAGGTGGAGCATGTCAAGAGTCAGAAGGACCTAATGCATCCGAGTGTGTGGCGCGCAAAAATGGCCGCCTTTAAGGTAAATGAGAATATTGGCAACTGGGGCAATGCGTGGGGTATTTTTACATCGATTTTGGGGGAACGTAGGCCCGAGTTGCTTTCAGAGTTTCCCATCTATCAGTCACGAATTATGGGTTACTCGACAGCGTATCAAGGTAACCATTGGTTCTGTTATGACAATCTGTTCAGGAAAGAAAAGGAACATAACAAGAGTTTGACTTGGGATTGTTACGATTCTGTGACATGGGATAAAATGAAAGAGTCAGGAATGTTAAAAATGCCGTTGGTTGGGGGCAATGTTGTTGATTACTCCCGCCAAAATGCGGGGACGCCCTTTCGGCCAGGCACGAGCACCGACGATTATTCGAGACCTGCCGGCAATACAGGGAAAAGGGGTTTCTGCTTCAATTTCAACAAAGGTAAATGTACTAGGCCTCCGGGATCGTGTAAATTCAAACACGAATGTAGTACTTGTGGGTCGTCCCATCCTGAGTCCTCGTGCAGAGCCAGAACGAGTGAGAATGGGGGTAAGGGAGGCGCCAAACAGGGCTAAGATAGTCCGAGGGGCGCCTTTACCAACCCCGATTGATACCTTGGCGATGATTCCCTGGCTCAGCGAATACCCGGATCGTACTTCTGCTGGGGTGCTGCGGAACGGTTTTTCATATGGTTTCCGCATCCCGGTAGGGGGCTTTCAGGGTGTAGGGACGTGCAAAAATCAACTTTCCGTCTTGCAGCATACATCTGTAGTGCAAGATAAGATCCAGAAAGAGGTTAGCCGGGGACGGGTCGCCGGCCCGTTTAGTGTACCCCCGGTACCGTATTTTGTCTGTTCTCCGTTAGGGGTGGTCCCCAAGAAGGACCCAGGTGAGTTTCGATTGATTCATAATCTGTCAGCCCCACATGGTCTTTCGGTGAACGATGCAATTAATCCAGAGGTTTGTTCGGTGCGGTACGCATCATTTGATGAGGCAGTAGCCATCTTGAATCGCCTGGGGCCCGGGACGTTGATGGCGAAATCAGATATCGAGTCAGCGTTTCGGTTGCTCCCGGTACACCCAGACGACCAGCGTCTTCTGGGATTCAGGTTTCAGGGATCATATTACATGGATATGTGTATGCCAATGGGATGCTCTATATCGTGTGCTTATTTTGAGAAGTTCAGTACTTTCCTGCAATGGGTGTTCACTAAGAAAACGGGTTTCCGAAATGTAATGCACTACCTTGATGACTTTCTGTTCCTTGGACCCGCCGGAAATCCCGAATGTGCCCAGGCCTTGGCTGAATTCTGTGTGTTGATGGGTCAATTTGGCGTGCCATTGGCACCAGGTAAAACTATGGGTCCCACGACTTGCCTCGAGTTTTTGGGGATCGAGTTGGACTCTAGTGAGGGTTGTTTCCGTCTACCAGCTAGCAAAGTGTCGAAATTCAGGGCAGCCCTGCAAGTATGTTTAAATGCATCTAAGGTTACACTGCATCAGTTGCAACAATTGGTGGGGAAGTTGAACTTTGCCTTGAGAGTGATCCCAATGGCCCGCCCCTTTTCCCGTTCAATTGCCCAAGCGATGGTTGGCCTAGAGGAGGGTCATCATCGCACGAGGTTATCGGCTGAGGTCCGCCAGGACATGCGTATTTGGTTAGCATTTTTGGCGGACTTCAATGGTCGAGTCGTCTGGAACAAGCCAGCCGTGTCCTCTGAAGAGCTTGGTCTATGGACAGATTCAGCGGGAAGCATAGGCTTTGGCGCCATCTTCGGCACAAAATGGTCGGCACAAAGGTGGCCCCCATGGTGGCATGAGGAGGGGCTGACGAGTAATATTGCTTTCCTTGAACTGTTTCCCATTCTGGTGGCCCTGAGAACCTGGCCCGAAGGGTTCAAAGATCATTCTGTCGTGTTCTGGTCTGACAATATGACCGTTGTAGAATGCATCAATAGTCAGGCAGCCCGTTGTAAACTGATTTTGAGGCTGCTCAAAGAAATTGTCTTACTTTGTATGCAACTGAACGTGATATTCAGAGCAAAACATGTCCCAGGAGTGATGAATCAGGCGGCTGATGCCCTGTCTCGTTTTCACATGCAGGCTTTCTCGGGTTTCCTTCCCTCAGCGGACCCAGAGCCGGCACCCTTCCCCGAAGCTCTCTGGTCTCTCGGTGCCCCGAACTTCGTCACCTCGTGGGAGAGAGTCTAGCACCCAGGACGAGGAAGGCATATGAAGGGGCGTTTCGGGCCTATTTAGCCTTTTTGGGGACGGAGAGAGGGGGACTTTGGGGTCAGGAAGAGTGGGTAGTACATTTTCTGATGTCTTTACGTAGGGCTGGGAAGTCGGTGGCTACGGCCCAAAGGCATCGTGCTGCCATTTCCTTTGTTGCCAGGGCCCATAACATCCAGGACCCGACAGCGTCTTTTGTAGTACAGAAGGCGCTGCGTGGGTGGCAACGCATGGAGGGTCGCAGAGTAGATGAGAGACGACCGATAGGTCTGGATAGGTTGTCCCAGTTGCTGGCCACACTCCCTACCACATGCTCGTCTCCTTTCGAGACGTGTTTGTTCCGGACTGCATTTACGCTGGCGTTTCACGGGGCTATGAGGATAAGTGAGCTGGTTGCAAGGAACAAACAGGATGTGGTGGGAGGGTTTTGCCGGGAACACGTTCAGATCAGGGGTGATGCAATGATTGTCTCCTTTCTCAGGTCCAAGACCGACCAAGATGGGAGGGGGGACTGCACGATCATTCGCAGGATCCCCGGGTCCTCCATGTGTCCGGTTCAGTGTTTAGAAGATTACCTAGCACGAAGGGTGGCATCATGGGGGGGACATTGTTGAGGCATGCAGACGCCACCCCACTGACGAGGTTTCAGTTTCAGCGGGTGCTTGCAATGGCCATTGCCGCAGCGGGCTTGGACCCGGGCGAATTCGGGACCCATTCCTTTCGAATAGGGGCTGCCACTGAAGCTACAGCCAGGGGTCTTAATGTAGAACAAGTGAAAAGAGTGGGGCGATGGTCCTCCAATTGTTATAAGAGATATGTGCGGTTGCACATGTTGTGAAGCTGTAATAATGTACTCACGCTTCTTGTCTTTTGTTTGTTTTCAGTTGCGCAAGCCTACGAGGCAGGGCGGACTATGCAGTCGACCCAACACCAGGCCAGCGGTCAGACATCACCGGCTGTGAGACAGGAGGTGTGGGTCGTGGGCCACTCATACGTGAGACGTGCCGCAGACGTATTCAAAGCAGGTGACATGATTCACGTACCTGGGGAATACGGGTACAGGGTGTCCTTCTACGGAAGAGGCGGTCTCTGTATTGACCAGTTTCAAGCATTCTTTGAGGGTTTGTTAGGGCGGACAAGGTCACCGCCGTCTATAGTCATAGTACATTTAGGGGGCAATGATTTGGTCACCACCGGTAGACGACTTCTCCTAGAGGCAATGCTTTCCACGGTAAGTTGGTTAGCAAGGAAAGTTCCGGGGTGCATAATTGCGTGGTCTCATATGATTCCGCGAAAAGTGTGGCGGGGGGCTATCTCGATCCCTGCTTTGAATCATTCTGTTCGAAAACTTAATAACAAAGTGAGTAGGTTGTTCCGTTCCAAGACTTTGCATTCGATCTCGCATAGTTGTATTAACGATGACAGTATGTATTTGGGGGATGGCGTGCATTTGTCGAGGGTGGGAAATGAGTTACTCATAGGAGACTTCTTGGCTTGGTTAAAAACGTTAAAACATGACCTTTAGGTAGGAGTTTTGTGGGGGGTCCGGATAGCCGGTCAACTATCCGGACCTGTGGCGGTAAGGTCATGATCGGTGAGCACTAATTAGAAGATCCCTATGAGTGGGCGTCACCCAACACGGATGGGAGCGCTCGGGAGAGGTGGCCATTGGCCCCTCAATGGGGAGGCGGTCCCGTCTAAGGATGGGTCGCCGGAAGTAAAGGAAAGGCGGTCAAGGCCCCTTCCTTTGTAGGAGGGGTTACAGCCCCCTCCTGGTGAATTTCCCGGGGCCAGTGTCATCTGCGACGGCAGATGCTGTAAGTTGTGTGGGGTGGGGGGAGGTCCACGATACCTTCTAGATACCTCACACGAGTCTTCGAACGACCTTTAAATGGCGTCGAGTCTTAAGTGCCCCCGTCAAGTCAAGGGAAATTGTTAGTAGTTGCACTTGAGGTAAGCCTCTGTGCTGTCGCCCCTCCCAAGTGGGAGGGGTAAGTCCGGTTAGGGATCTTGACACCGGTTATGACCTTGCCGTTGGCCCTTAAACGTTAGGATGTACAATTTCAGTATTTCTAGTGAATGTTTTGTAGGATGCTAGTTCGGCTAGGAGAACCTCTGTATTAGAGATTATGTTAAGGTTAGCCAAACATCGCAATGTGGTAATGAAATTGTACATAACATGAAACGTTTAATGTTTTTAATTTTGTTTTAATAAATACGGCCGGGAGGGTCACTCCCTCCCACTTCCAAAAACTTCAAGAACTGTTTCCGGTTTCCCTCCTTTTGGGGATTGTGTTGAGAGGGGGTGGCGGGTATCTCAGCCATATGGCCACGTCTTCCCGTAGCATTGGACTGCGGTGCAGCACCCCATTAAGGCGTCGTAGGTTAAGGGACGTGTTTCGCCCGGGCATAAAGCCCGATTGGTCCGGGTGTACCTATGTTGTGAGGTGTGGCTGCAATCACAGTGCCAGTAGTTTCGGTAAGACTTTCGCATTCGTATTCATTAGCGAGATCGGCCGATATCAGGGCGTTTGGTCAGGTAGTTTGCCCGGTTTGTGAACCGTGACGATGGTGGCCAATCATTGTTCAGTCGTAAGTGTGCCCTGTGCTAAACACTCATTATACATGGGAAGCATATATGGGATGATCTGGCGCACCATTGTTTCATATAGTTCCACAGGTAAGCCATTCGGTCCCATAGCCTTGCCCGTGTGCAAGGCTGCTAGGGCCTTGCCCACTTCGTCTCCTGTTAAGTCGCCCTCAAGAGCTTGTGCATCTTCCTGTGATAGAGTAGTAATTGGTGCGTCTTGGAGGAAGTGCATGCTGTCCTCTTCTGCCATCCTGCCTCGTGTAGTGTATACATTTTCATAATAGGTGGCCAATTCCTCCACTATCATTGGGGGAGAAGTTATGTGTGTGCCATCCGGGAGTGTTAATTTGGCTATCCACCTATCTGCTCTGGCAAGCTTTTTCCCTGTCTTGTCTCCTAATTCATAGACCCTATGTAGAGTGTCAGTGAGTCTAGTTTTTACCATTTCCTCTGCATATGCCCTATATTCGTGGGATGCTAGGGCTAGTGTTTGCGCCTTGTCCTCCGAGGGATCTGAGGCGTGGGCCAATTCTGCAGTCTGGGCTGCCGTTTCAATTGACTCAATGGTTGCCCTCTGGTCTTTCTTGTGTCTAGTGATAGCGGAGATAGCTTGTCCCCTAATCACTGTCTTGTACGCCTCCCATAGGATTGATGGCGAGTCCACTGACGCCACGTTTTAATCAAAGTATTGTGTGGTTGATGTTTTCAATGCTTTCGCAATTATATGGTTTTTTAAATACCCGGGATAGACCGGGTATATTCTTTGTCGTCTAGTGGGTTGTACTGAGTAGGTGAGTTGAACTGGGGAGTGGTCTGATATCCCCCTTGGCAGGTGTTCTAGGGCCGTTATCTGTTCGGGAGGGATCGCTAGTGTCAACATATAGTCTATCCGGGAGAGACTATTATGGGCTCCCGAGTGAAATGTGTAGTGGTGGTCATTTGGATGTTTAAGTCTCCACGCATCTACCACTCCTAAAGCGTCCAGAAAGTCTTTAAACATTTGGTTTGGTCTGGTAGCCTCTAGAGGAGGCTGCCGATCTATCGCTGTGTTCAGTACTGCATTGAAGTCGCCCCCCATGACCAGTTCGTCTTTCGGGAGTTCGAGTAGTAGTTTCCCTAGGTCTTGGAAGGCCCCCTGGTGTAGTGTGGGGGAATATATACCGATAGTATATTATAGGTCCGCCCCTCCCATCGACAAGTGACCGCCGCAAAGCGCCCTTGGTCATCAGTCCATGTGTGTTTTATCATCATGGGAGAACTTTTTTGGACAAGGATGCCAACCCTGTGGGAGCCGGAGGAAAACTCTGGGTGTGTAATCATTTTAAAACCCCAACTGTTCAAAGCCTTACAGGCCGCTCCTACCAGATGTGTTTCTTGTAATAGAACCAATGTGGGCGCTTTTCTTTTTAAATATTGGAGGACCAGTCCCCGTTTGATTTTATGTCCTAGCCCGTTTACATTCCATGATATAATAGTCAGTGGAGGGGAGATAAATGGTTGCGATTGGGGGTAAAAAGCCGAGAGATTGTGGTCTACCATAATATCTGACGTGTAAGTGTATCAGTACTACCGGGTTCTGCACCCGGGCCAAAGCCCGGAACATGCTAACGTCTGCTGTGGACTCCAGGTCGTCTTCCAATCGCCCCACAGGGTGGGCGCAGTGTCTGATAGAGAGTAACAGGCGTCTCGTTAAGATTCGCCTCATTCGAGGCATCATGCCTGATTGTGTTGATAGGAACCAGAGTGCGTTGTGTGTGCCTATATAAAAAGCCAGGAAATTCAGAAACAGGTAACAATAACAAAAACAAAACCAACTTAGTACATGTAAATCCCTTACCCCCCACCCTGCCTCCCTGCCCGGTGGACTAAGAACCTTCCACCTCCCCAACTGAGCAGAGTGCTTAGTGTCCCAACTCAAATGCATTGTTCGTGGGGGTGAGACTTCTGTGTCCGTCTTCAAGCCCCCTCCCTGCCATTACTGTCTTTGCAGCGCGATTTAGATCAATATGTCCTACATTCCAGGGTCCCTTCCCCCCGATCTGCATACCATCGTGGTTGATCGTTCGTGTCTGTGGGTTAGTCGTGTTTCCATTTCTTTATTGTCAGGGTCCACCGTGGGCATAGATCATGGAAGTGGCCGCTCTACTCCGGGTAGCCTGCCCCCTGTATCCTGCTTCTGGGCACCTCCAACTTTGTTTGCATTGTGGGAGCGAGTTCCTATTCGGTTTCCTCTTGATCCTGCAGGCTCCCACCTCCGTTGTTGCGCTGCGTGCCTCGGTTCCTGGGTCCTCTAGCCGGCCTCCAGCCTTCGAGCCAGTCCTGCGCCTCCTCCGGTGATTCGAAGAACCATGTTTTACCATCCGACTCCACACATAGTTTTGCAAGGAAAAGCATTGAATACTTAAGTTCTCGTGCTCGGAGTTCGTTCTTTATCTCAATGAAGCTTTGTCTTTGTTGCGCCACTGCCGCAGTGTAGTCCGGGTAGAAATTGATATCCGAGTTGTCGATTCTGATCGGCGGGTGTATGCGTGCTGCCTGTAAAATGGCATCACGATCTCTGAAATTAAAGATTCGTGCCAAGATGGGGTGTGGTGGTGCTCCCGGTTTTGGCTTCCCTCCCGATACCCGATGGGCCTGTTCCACCGATAAGTAATTTGACAGTCCTTTTGGCTGTAGTTGATTATGAATGAGGTCTTCCAAGTAAATATCTAGGGCTGGGCCCCCCACCGATTCTGGTACACCTATAAGGCGTACGTTGTTGCGCCGTAAGTGGCCTTCCTGATCGCCAACCTTTGCTTTCAACATGGCGTTATCTTCTACGAGCTTTTGTACTTTACGTTTCAGGTCGGTAGTGTCTCCCGTTGGTCCTGTAGTCGTTTTTTCCACCTCCTTGAGTCAGTCTGACATTTTCGCAAAGTCTGCTCTCATCAGGGAGATGTCTGTAGAAATTGTCCCCATGGAGGTTTGCATTGTTTTCAATGCCGCCATTAAGTCTTGCAAAGTAACTTTCTCAGCGTTATTGGGCCCACCGTTTTGCTGGGGTGGCGTCCGTGGTGCATCTCCTCTCGCGTCGTCCGGAGGGTCTCTGCGGAATGCAAACTTATCCAGTTTTGGGGCCTGGTGCCCTCTCAGCCACCTCCCACTCATGGTGGCTATAGATAGTGAAAGTGCGCCAGATGAGTCACAGCCCGGTGATGAGGAGCTCTACAGCATTCTCGGTATGTCCTTCAGTACAATTATTCGCAGTATCGTAGTGCATGAGGCCCTGTAGCTGGGTGGGTCATGCAATGTCAGATTTATTTGCGCTGTTTAATGTTCCAATTATGTGGTTTCTCAAGTTCAATTGTTGTGACTCCCAGTTACTTTGCCTGTCACCACCTTGTCAGTATTTGTTGCCTGCTTGTTGCTGCTGGCGGTATTCAAATGGGAACACTTCACTAGAGATCAACCCGCCTCTCCGTGACTCCTGGGGGCTGTTGTGCCCCCGCGCTGGTTCTACCCTCGGGGTGGCGTGATAATAATTAGGTCTTCTGCAGTGTTTCGTGCCGCCGCAGGGGTCCGCAGGACCCGGCATCCAATGCCCGATGTTAAACTCGGGACTCTGTGGTGTCGGCAACGCGGGTCCCTCGATCAGCAGAGACCCCAACTTCCCCGCCGGCACTCCCCAGGGTGTACCGTCGGTACCGGCCTTATTTCTACTTGCTGTGTGCCGTTCTGTGCTTTTCGGATCTTGGTATCCGCTTGTGTGCTTCCCATAGTGGCGTGTGTTTACTCGGTGTCAGGTCGAGGTAGTGCGATGGCCTGCTGAGTGGTCTCTGAGTCCCGCTGGACCCGTCGCAATTCTAGTCCCCAGCTCCTGGCGCCAAAACAGGCCGCAATCTTTGACTCGGTGCCGTTTCACGGGGTTTCCAGGTACAGTGAAACTACTTAGGGCGTTGAGCACTGGAGTTCATCCCGCATCGTAGCCTGTGATTTTTGTAGCTGCAGTTTCTCGGATAAACGTTTCGAGAAGAGGGCTCTTTGGTCACAGACCTGCGCTAGGTTTTGGCCATATTGGCTGAACGCTAGCCACGCCCCCCTATATTACTTTTAACAGCAAGTACACAAATCACGTGAAACGTCATGCGTACTCGCATTGTAAGAGCACCGTAATCACAGCATAAGGGTATGCAAAGCCTTGTGACTTTAAAAGAAGAGATTTGATTGGTTCATAACACTTCCTATTATAACTGTTGAAACTTCCGTCCCATTTTAATAATTCTACTTTGACTTTCTAAGAAGAAGCATCTCTTCTGAGAATCTTGTCAAATAGAACGAAGTTTACCATAATAACAGCAATGGACTCATCTTCCAGCCATTCTTCAGAGGAATATTTCATTCCTAAAGAACCTCCAAAGAAGAGGAAAGGAGCTCTAATTTGGCATTTTTTTACTTTTCCAGATGTACAAAAAAAGATTAATGCTCCAAAAGTAACCCGTAAAATTTTCCAAACTCTTTCAAGGGGTGAACCATCCCAAAATGCTCCTTTGGCACAGCAAATATTGAGCGACACGTAAAGAACTTACACCCCAACAACTTTGCTCGAGCTGCAACACAGAGGTTGAAGGACAACCCACCTGCTGCTGCATCAAGCACATCAACTGCTGCACCAGCATTTTCAGCAAGCAGTCCACACCCACAAATTCATCCTGATTTTTCTCAAGTTAAAATTCGATACATTTATTGCAATAAACTTTTGTGTTATGAGAAACAGTCTATTGACCTGATAAAATGCAGGAAGCAGGAGCATCGCTTTCCTCGACATTACTTTTTTTCCATTCTTTTGTTCCTGTTGGACACTTCCAAGCCCCCCATTAAAAAAAAAACCTGCCCCCGGGATTTGCCCCCCCCAGAGCTAATTAAGAATAAAACAAACTTCTAGGTTTTTTCCTTTACCACCGCGTACGAGTACAATAAGCTTATAACCCGTTTTTCTTTTTTTTTTATTCATATTTGTGCCTAAATATCCATGTGGGACCCCCTGAGCAGGCCTAGAGAGTCAACATGTTTCTACCTTGCCCCCTTGCCTTATTTTTCAACTTTGTTTTACTGTTATCTTGTGACTCGGTGCTACCGAGGAACAAGATGGCTGCCAAAACTTCCTGCTTTGGAATGTTGACATCCAATCAGCATGCAGTTCGTGCTCGTAATTGAACAGATTTCGGTACGCGAGCTGTACTTCGTGTCTAGATATCGCTATGATTTTACTTTTGATTTTTTCAGGAACTACTGAACGGATTTACACCAATTAACAAAAAGCACAATCTACGAACCGAACTCTACCTCTCTGCCAAATTTGGTGTAATTCCGTTCAGCCATTCGGGCTGTAGCCCTGGCTAAAGGTCCCTATGGAAAATTGCATGGGGAAAACAAGTTTTGGGACCCCCTTTTTTCTCGGCCTCCACTTGATGAAAAGCCCCCAAACTTTCAGGGGCGGAGCGGAGCGGAGCAGGCCATGTTCTTGGAGAAATTTGCGAAGATTCGTCCACCAGCACAAAAGTTATTCCAAATAGAATGTTGTGGATTTCCTATAGAAACTAGGCCCTAAATAAAACTACCTACTGGCGACCGCGAGTAGGATATATATATATATATATATATATATATATTCACAGAAAAAACCATAGGTTATAGTCCATATATAGTTAGGAATTTGCATTTACAAAACCTTGAAAATTCAATGAAAAAACCATTGGTTATAAAACATATATAGTTAGGAATTTGCATTTACAAAACCTTATTTTACTCGCATAAAACCATTGAAATTCCATATATAGTTAGATGCGCTAACTATATATCGCGCACCCGCAATCCACTGCTGATGATGTCACATATTACATCATTCATGACATGGTTAGTGACATCACTGATGACATCACTGATGACAACATCCAGTGACTGTTTGTTTCTGTAAAGTTAAAATATGTCTTACATATTGAAGAATGAGTGGATGTATAAGTGTCTGGATGAGAGATTTAGTAGGTGCATGACTGACTGTATGAGTGAGTGATTAAATGTGTCTCACTGAGTGCATGGGTTAGTGACTAAACTGTTTTAATTTGTGCATCATTATATCTGTTGTTCTACAAACTGCTGCATATGTTGATCAGTAGCTATATGAGTAACTATATGGGTTATTGATTGGTTGCCCAAGTATTTGTATGGGAAACTGAGTGTGTGTGTATGGGTGGCTGGGAGGTGTGTGACTCTGTACATAGATGTGTGAGTAGTTGATTCACTATATGTATGGGTTCAAAAGTGCATGTGGAAACAGCTGTATGGGCGGTTGACTGTACATGAGTGTATTAGTGAGTGAATGGATATCTCAGTGCTACATGTCAAAGTAAGTACATATGTAAAACACAGTACATGTGAGAGTTGACATATATAAATAACTGTGCATAAGAGCCAGTGAATGTGTGAGTGGCTGTATGGATCATTGTGAACATGTATCAGGGATTGTATAAGAGAGTAAAGTAAATATGTGTTAGTATATGTTTGAATAAGTAAGGTGTGTATAACTGTATAGTTGAGAAAATGGAGGTGTGATTGATTTTTTGCATAACTGACTAGGTGTGTGAGTAACTCCATGGATGAGTGGCAGTCTGTGACTGTTTACACTGATTGTATCTAAGGTTATATTAGAGTCTGAAGAGGTTCATGGTATTATCACATGAATGATATCATCAGTGATGTGATCAGTCATGTCAAATGAGATGTTATCAGAGATTTTATCAGTGATGTCATTTGAGATGTCATCAGTGATGTCATCAGTGATGTCACTAACCATGTCATGAATTATGTAATATGTGACATCATCAGCAGTGGATTGCGGGTGCGCGGTATATAGTTAGCGCATCTAACTATATATGGAATTTCAATATTTTTATGCGAGTAAAATAAGGTTTTGTAAATGCAAATTCCTAACTATATATGTTTTATAACCAATGTTTTTTTCATTGAATTTTCAAGGTTTTGTAAATGCAAATTCCTAACTATATATGGACTATAACCTATGGTTTTTTCTGTGAATTTCAATGGTTTTTTAATAGCAAATATCAAAAGCTGTCAAATGTCAAGTACGTGATAGGTAAAAACGTTTTCGTGTTTATGCACGCTCATGTGCTTTGAACGCTTCCCCCCCCCCACTCCCCTCTTTTCTCTTAGTAGTACTCTCTCTTTGCAGATAGTGAAGGGTAGTTAACGCAGACCTTTACCCCCGTTGTAATCCGTAGTACCTGCTTGTCTCTCCATTTGATTGATTGTTATCCAAGCATTTACTGTTTTAGAATTGGTTCTCTTTGGATCATTCTCTATTTACAAACAAGCACAAAGTCGCAATACTCTGTTTAGTCTTTGCAGATAGTGAAAAATCGTGTAAAAAAATAAAAGTAATCGTGAAAAATCAGTAGACCACTAATTGGATCTCTTTTTGACCTCGCTAAAATACAAACATTAGGAACAACCCTTCATGAGAAATACGATAATAGTGAAATGAACTGAGCTCCACACCATGAGGGCTGCAAGACAGCTCGGCTCCGTCACCCACCCCGCCCAAAATAACGACAAACCCTATGCAAATATTATAAATATAGACAACACACCAGCAAAGAAACAGGGTAAAACATTTTATTAAATAACTTTTTACATAACTATTTTCTACTTTTTGTTGCCCGATCCGGCTAGCTCAATCGATCGAGCATGAAACTCATGCACTGATAGCAAGCTTTGAGAGTTTGTAGAACGATGGCTTCAGATTTTCTACATACGGTGTAGTGGCGCGAACTGGGAGGGGGCGTTTGGATCCTGCCCCTTCCCCAAATAAGATTTTCATACGTGAGTGTTCGTTCATGCTTTTGGTCCCTGAGTTGCTTCGATGTCACTGCCTTACACAAATGGCATAAGTTCTGGATGTTGAGTGCCATACTTCAGAGTTCTAAGCAGCGCTTGTAACACTGTCTAAACCTTATTTGCACCTGCTGCAGCTTCACTATTCAAAGTAAGTGGGGTCCGTTTGTGGACCTGACTGCATTGGAAAACAATGTGATACGGTGCCTCCCTAAACCGCTTGACGGAGGCCCCCGAGGGGCGGTGAGATGGCGCGGACTGGGAGGGGGCGCTTGGCTCCTGCCCCCTCCCCAAGTCGTGTTGCCCTGGTGTGGCCTGAGATCGCCCCCAACATAGGCGGCCGGCTCCCGGGGTCCGGCGGAATTTTTTGCCTTTTGATGACTCTTCCATTCTGGACCTTGTCCCACAATCCGTTTGACCTGAAGACACGCTGTAGTGGGGCGCCCCTTTACCGTTTTAGTTGCCATTCCGCCCGCTTTTGGTACTCTGTGCCTCTTCCGCCATTCAGCTGTTTACCGCCCGCTTTTGCGACTACAGCGTCTCGCTCACCATGTAGTTGAGTTGCTCCCGGTCTTAAGATTTAACAGAACTTTTTGGACTGCTGAAAGCGGTTGTATTCCGACCTCTGGTTGGTGAAGACATTTTGACTATATTCTGGACTTGCGTTGTCGCGTAATGCGTCATATGACGCGCCGCGTTAGCGCACCCGGAAGTGCTCCGGTGCGCAAGGCGCAGCTTCCCGGAAACGATCCAGAGCGCGCCGCGCACCGCGTAACGTAAGCATAACAGGTCATGTGACTTGTTAATAAAACTTTTCATTGGTTCATTTTACTTTTGTTTTCCTAATGATGTAAGACTAGGTCATGTGACCTAAAAATAACACTTTTCATTGGTTTAGAACATTTTTTTTCCCAAACGATGAAAGCCCCACCTTGTTTCTGGATGTTTCAGACTGAAGCTGGCGTCACCATGAGAGCACCACCATCTCGTAGCTCCGTCGTGGCCATTCCGCAAGCAATCATGGCAGCCGCTCCCCACCGGAAGCCTGCGGGAGTCGAGGGCCCCCAAGACTTTTGTACAATCTTCAAGGCTGAGGGGACGCTTTCGAGAATGGGACCCAAGCCCTGGCAGACAAGCGTCGGAGTTCCAAGGTGTCCCATGGCCATTTTACTGGACCAGGCCCAAATCCGAAGAGCCGGCCGCCATTTTAAGCGTCCTGTGGCAGCTGCCTATCGCTGCACCGCAAGAGTGGGAGCAACTCAACTACATGGTGAGCGAGACGCTGTAGCCGTAAGAGCGGGCGGTAAACAGCTGAATGGCGGAAAAGGCACAGTGTAGCAAAAGCGGGCGGAATGGCGACTGAAACGATAAAGGGGCGCCCCACTACAGCAGACGAGCCTCCGCCATGTGCTTCAAAACTGCATACGTATCTCGTGATATCAAGGTTGGGCAACCAGTACACAACAAGCAGTTACGAGTCCCATTTACACCGGCGCCATTTTGGGCGCGGCCGGGCATGTCCAGGATCTAGTCAAACATAACAAATGAGGCTGACGTCTCTGAAGCAGTTGACGCACAGCAGGACATAGCAAATAAACATGAAGTCTCTAAAGCTGTTAACTCACTGCAGGACAAAACAAGTGAACCTGAAACCTCTGGAATAATTGTCGCTCAAAAGAACAACACACAAAACTCTGTAGAGCCTGAAGAAAGAAAAACAGAAGGGCACTGTAGTTTCAGACACACTTAACACTAATGACTAAACAAAGATATTGTCTGTCTATGAAGCAGCTGTCATGTTCACAGAATTGACAAAGAAGTGTGCAGACACCAATGCTATTAAGAAACACAAGGAAATCCCTAACGCATCAGCATTCTCGGAAGAGGTTGACACAGATGACATCTTAAGGAACAAAGAAACACATTGTAATGGAGATTAGAGAGGCTACGGATAGGTGGCCCAGGATATCACCACTGTTCCCCATGTCATAAAACCTTAGGATGTTCAATAACTGAAAAAGCTAATATGGGTTTACTTACAGGGGACATCTTTTGTTCTGTTTTGTAAAGTAAAACTATTGTGAACGCAAGTATTATACATAGTAAGTGTTTAATATAGCATTTGTCAGTCATTGGTTAAGCAGCTAGAACCTGTTCACTCTTGACACCCCAGGTGCTGTGTATGTTGCACTATAGTGCTGCATCGGGAATACGGACAACCCTATTGATGTTGATTTTTCATTATTGATTATTGTAAAGAAATGGCGACTCCCCTCTTTAGCAGATTAGCTAAATTTTTGCGTAATTTGGGCATAAAAGTTATATTATTGTTGTTGTTAATGTTGTTATCGTTGTAGTTCTGGTTAATTTCCATTCAGAGTGTCCTACACAGCACCACTCTAGGTAAACACTACTTTATGTAAAACCTGGGACATAGCACTCATTTAAACTATAGTTGGTCACCATGGGGTTTAAAGAAGGGATGGTTCTTCACCTGGGTGCCTTCCACAACTCAGCACGTTGTGCTGCCTTGGGACTATTCGCACAAAAGACAGCTTCTGACCATTGTTGTTTTTTTTTATCAAAAAATGTTTAAATATATTTACAGTTTTTGTTGCGTTCGTTATATTTAAAAGTTAATAAAGTTTTATAATCCAACTTTCTTGGAGTACTATATTTTTTTTAAAAATCGGGTGAATGGGGCCTTGAATCGGGTTATTGTCATGGGTGGGCTTTGCAAGTGTACTGCTACAGGATCGGACATTTCAAACTCAAATGCACGTTCTTTTTCTTACCTTTCCGAAGCATGGAGCGCAATAGCAGGCAGAGAAAGGGTGATGCACGTGTTGAACACTGCCTGGCCTGGCAAGTTGCTGGCAGTGCCCCCCCGCCCGCTCCTGAAAGAGGGCACACACACACCGCCGCCCCGAGTACTTCACAAATCTTTAAAAGACCATGCGCTTGCTCATGAGGCTTAAATGGTTTATCACCCCTTCTAGAACCCCTACATCGACCCTCTGACGTTTCCTGGAAGAATTAGCACGTAACACAATACCAAGCCCTGTCACCTGAAACCCCCGAGGAATGGTGGGGCATATTATCAAGGGGGTTTATTTCCGCTTTTTTGGCTTTAAAAGCCAAAAAAAAGGAGATAAAATTATCTCCCTATTACCAAGCTGTCGCTAACACCAGTTAGTGACAGCTAAAAGGAGATAGCGACCATCTTGGGCCCCGCTTTGCATGTCAGTGATATTTATCACTAATGACATGCAAAGTGGGCGTGCCAAGATGTTAGCGACTGGAAACAGTCCCTAACCATCGCTATCTCCTATTACCAACTTTTGGAGATATTCGCGCTAAGCGCGAATATCTCCAAAAGCTAACACCTGCCCTGAGCAGTTTTTAGCCATGTTATCCAATGGAAGGTGGATAACATGGCTAAGAGCATTTGCTGGATAATGCATGAATATCGCTGACTTTTCAGCGATATTCATGCATTGCGGCCGTTTTTTATCGCATTTGCGATAAACCTTGCTAATAGCAAGGTTTATCTGCGATAAAATTCGCCGATGTGCGGCGATAATTTTTGTCTCTAAACAAGTTAGAGACAAAAATTATCGCTAGTTGTTGGTAATATGCCCCCGGGTTTTTCCTTGCAGGAATCGGGAGGCGGAAGACTAGCACTGAAATCAGTAGTCTCACGCCTGAATCGGGAGGATTGGTATGTCTGGATTCTCTACAGCTGGGGCCATAAACTACATCCGCAGGGCTAGGTGATAGCCTGGGTCCGGCCTGGACAATCGGACACAGAGGAAGAGGAGTGTCAGAGGGTGCGGTAGTGAATAGGGTGAAAGTGAGGTGTCGGGCGGGCACAGGGTGTGATTCTCAGGGAAGAGCAGCGCAGATGGGGGGAAGTATATGGCCCATGCATGAGAGAGAGAGCGGGGGTGACCAGTGCGTGGGGGAGATGCTTGCGAGGGTGGGGAACCGTGCTGAGAATCGACGGCGTGCAGAGAGAGGGTCTGGTCAAGGCATCTAAAATGGCTGCCGTGCACGACAAAATTGTGGCATTGGACAAAAAGGCAAAATGGCGCAGACAATGTTTATCAATAAGGATTCATTGGGCCCCGCTTTGCATGTCAGTGATATTTATCACTAATGACATGCAAAGTGGGCGTGCCAAGATGTTAGCGACTGGAAACAGTCCCTAACCATCGCTATCTCCTATTACCAACTTTTGGAGATATTCGCGCTAAGCGCGAATATCTCCAAAAGCTAACACCTGCCCTGAGCAGTTTTTAGCCATGTTATCCAATGGAAGGTGGATAACATGGCTAAGAGCATTTGCTGGATAATGCATGAATATCGCTGACTTTTCAGCGATATTCATGCATTGCGGCCGTTTTTTATCGCATTTGCGATAAACCTTGCTAATAGCAAGGTTTATCTGCGATAAAATTCGCCGATGTGCGGCGATAATTTTTGTCTCTAAACAAGTTAGAGACAAAAATTATCGCTAGTTGTTGGTAATATGCCCCGGGTTTTTCCTTGCAGGAATCGGGAGGCGGAAGACTAGCACTGAAATCAGTAGTCTCACGCCTGAATCGGGAGGATTGGTATGTCTGGATTCTCTACAGCTGGGGCCATAAACTACATCCGCAGGGCTAGGTGATAGCCTGGGTCCGACCTGGACAATCGGACACAGAGGAAGAGGAGTGTCAGAGGGTGCGGTAGTGAATAGGGTGAAAGGGAGGTGTCGGGCGGGCACAGGGTGTGATTCTCAGGGAAGAGCAGCGCAGATGGGGGGAAGTATATGGCCCATGCATGAGAGAGAGAGCGGGGGTGACCAGTGCGTGGGGGAGATGCTTGCGAGGGTGGGGAGCCGTGCTGAGAATCGACGGCGTGCAGAGAGTGGGTCTGGTCAAGGCATCTAAAATGGCTGCCGTGCACGACAAAATTGTGGCATTGGACAAAAAGGCAAAATGGCGCAGACAATGTTTAACAATAAGGATTCATTTATAACAAAATATTTACTCGCAGTGACAAAATGGTGGTCAACACTTCCTGATTTCCATCGAATCGAACGTTAACAGACGTCACGCACCAAAAAAAAAAAAAAAAGCTCACGCACAGCCGCTGGAAGACATGTATCAACATATATGAGCCTCCTCAGCCACCCTCAGAAAACATAAGGGGTCAGGACACGTCTCCCGCACCCCCGTATACCTAGTAATTTAATTAAAACAAAACACAAAATGGTGAATTCCCATTTTGCTACCAGTTTGCGGCCCAGTTCGCGGCCCGGGAAGCGCTTCTACCGTGAAAAATATATATTTTTTTTATTTTCCCCACGGGACCCTTTAATAACCCCAACATCATTCCTAGAGGGTCAAGAGAGGTATACCTTGCCCCCTTTCATTAAATTCCCCCTTCGTTTTTCACCTCTTCTTCTCTCTCAATCCTACCGAGAGATAAGATGGCGGCCGCTCCGGACTGTTTAGAATGTTGACAGACACCGGAGAGCCAATCAGCTTTCTGCGCGCAAAGGTCTGTTTCGCGAAAAGTAAGCGGACCGGAGCGCAGCCCGGTGCGCTGTTACAGATATATATCTTGTTTTGAACGTTAATTTCTCAAAATCCACTGGAGCACATATATTGAGACCTAGCAAAGGCACATCGGGCTAACAGTCCCTACAATTTTGCCAAGTTTCGTGCAAATCCATTCAGCCGTTCGAGCTAAAAGTGAGGCCAAAGGCCCTATGGAAATTAACATGGGAAAAACGTGTTTTGGGACCCCCCTTTTTTCTCGGCCCCCCCTTGACAAAACCCCCCCAAATTTTCGGGGGCTGCTCAGAAACAAAATGTGCCATTTTCCTGAAAATTTCAGCCGATTCCCTCCACAAACACCAAAGTTATTAGACATAGAATTTTCAAAAGTTCCATAGACAAATAATCCTAACTATATATACCTACTGGCGAGACGCCAGTAGGTAATATATATATATATATATATATATATATATATATATATATATATATATATATATATATATATATATATATATATATATATATATATATATATATATATATGTATATATATATATATATTACCTACTGGCGGTCGCCAGTAGGTATATATAGTTAGGATTTTTTCTCTATGGGATTTTTGAAAATTCTATGTCTAATAACTTTGGCGTTTGTGGACGGAATTGGCTGAAATTTTCAGGAAAATGGAACATTTTGTTTCTGAGCAGCCCCTGACAATTTGGGG